>NC_133617.1:155245607-155591310 GCF_048593235.1 Sminthopsis crassicaudata | reverse complement strand
TATTCAGATTTTTTCCCTTCCTCCCCCAACCCCCTCCGACAGATGGCAAGCAGTCTTATATATGTTAAATATATTACAGTATATTCTAGATACAATATATGTGTGTAGAACAGAATTTTTTGTTGAACAGGAAGAATTGGATTCAGAAGGTAAAAATAACAGTTTACATTCATTTCCCAGTGTTCTTTTTCTGGATGTAGCTGATTCTGTCCATCATTAATCAATTGGAATTGGATTAGCTCTTCTCTATGTTGAAGAAATCCACTTCCATCAGCATACATCCTCGTACAGTATCATTGTTGAAGTGTATAATGATCTTCTGGTTCTGCTCGTTTCACTCAGCATCAGTTGATGTAAGTCTCTCCAAGCCTCTCTGTATTTCTCCTGTTGGTCATTTCTTATAGAACAATAATATTCCATAACATTCATATAACCATAGTTTACCCAACCATTCTCCAATTGATGGACATCCATTCATCTTCCAGCTTCTAGCCATTATGAAAAGGGCTGCCACAAACATTTTGGCACATACAGGTCCCTTTCCCTTCTTTAGTATTTCCTTGGGATATAAATCCAGTAGTAGTATGGCTGGGTCAAAGGGTATGCACATTTGATAACTTTTTGGGCATAATTCCAGATTGCTCTCCAGAATGGTTGGATTCTTTCACAACTCCACCAACAATGCATCAGTGTCCCAGTTTTCCCACAGCCCCTCCAACATTCATCATTATTTGTTCCTGTCATCTTAGCCAATCTGACAGGTATGATACCTCAGAGTTGTCTTAATTTTCATTTCTCTGATCAATAGTGATTTGGAACAGTCTTTCATATGAGTGGAAATAGTTTTCATTTCATCATCTGAAAATTGTCTGTTCATATCCTTTGACCATTTATCAATTGGAGAATGGCTTGATTTCTTATAAATTAAAGTCAATTCTCTGTATATTTTGCAGATGAGGCCTTTATCAGAACCTTTAACTGTAAAATTTTTTCCCAATTTGTTACTTCCCTTCTAATCTTGTTTGCATTAGTTTTGTTTGTGCAGAAACTTTTTAATTTGGTGTAATCAAAATGTTCTATTTTGTGATCAATAATGGTCTCTAGTTCTCCCTTGGACACAAACTCCTTCCTCCTCCACAAGTCTGAGAGGTAAACCATCCCCTGTTCCTCCAATTTATTTATGATTTTGTTCTTTATGCCTAAATCTTGGACCCATTTTCATCTAATCTTAGTATGTGGTGTTAAATGTGGGTCCATCCCTAGTTTCTGCCATACTAATTTCCAGTTTTCCCAGCAGTTTTTGTCAAATAATGAATTCTTATCCCAAAATTTGGGATCTTTGGGTTTGTCAAAGATTAGATTGCTATTTTTATTCACTATCTTGCCCTGTGAACCTAACCTATGCCACTGATCAACTAGTCTATTTCTTAGCCAATACCAAATGGTTTTGGTGACTGTTGCTTTATAATATAGCTTTAAATCAGGTAGACTTAGACCACCTTCCTCTGACTTTTTTTTCATTAGTTCCCTTGCAATTCTCGACCTTTTATTCTTCCATATGAATTTTGTTGTTATTTTTTCTAGGTCATTAAAATAGTTTCTTGGGAGTTTGATTGGTATAGCACTAAAGAAATAGATTAGTTTGGGGAGTATTGTCATCTTTATTATATTCGCTCGGCCTATCCAAGAACACTGAATGTCTTTCCAATTATCTAAATCTGACTTTATTTTTGTGGCAAGTGTTTTGTAATTTTGCTCATATAATTCCTGACTCTCCTTTGGTAGATATATTCCCAAATATTTTATACTATCGACTGTTATTTTGAATGGGATTTCTCTTTGTATCTCTTGCTGTTGGATTGTGTTGATAATGTATAAAAATGCTGAGGATTTATGTGGATTTATTTTGTATCCTGCGCCTTTGCTAAAATTCTGAATTATTTCTAATAGCTTTTTAGCAGAGTCTTTGGGGTTCTCTAAGTATACCATCATGTCATCTGCGAAAAGTGACAATTTGAATTCTTCATTTCCTACTCTAATTCCTTGGATCTCTTTCTCGGCTCTTATTGCCGAGGCTAGAGTTTCTAGTACTATATTGAATAGTAATGGTGATAGTGGGCAACCTTGTTTCACTCCTGATCTTACAGGGAAAGGTTCTAGTTTATCACCATTACATATGATGTTTACTGAAGAATTTAAATATATGCTTGTTATTATTTTAAGGAATAGTCCATTTATTCCTATACTTTCAAGAGTTTTTAGTAGGAATGGATGTTGGATTTTATCAAATGCTTTTTCTGCAGGTTTGTTTTTTAATAATTTTAATTAGCATATCTCTTCCATTCTTCCTCCACTCTGAGAAGGCAAGGAGATTGATGAAGGTTATACATGTGCATTAATGTAAAACATATTTAAATATTAGATATGTGTAAAAGAAAATAAATATAGAAAAGATAGCTTTAAAAGTATACATTGATCTACAAATAGATTTCATCAGTTCTTTCTCTGGAGATGGGTATCATTTTTCAGCATATGCTTTTGTTGTAGTGGGTCTTTTTGGGAGGAGAGGGGAGTGAGGCATCTGGCTTAAGTGACTGCCTAGGATCACAGCTAATAAGTTTTATGTGTTTGAGGCAAAATTTGAACTCAGTTTCTTCTGAATCTAGGGCCGGTGCTATATCCACTGCACCATCTAGCTAGCTGCACTTGACATGGACTTTATATTGTTGGGGAACAGCTAAGTCATTCATGGTTGATTATTATATAATATTGTTGTTACTGTACATAATGTTCCCCTTTTTCTTCTCAAGTCATATAAGTCTTACCAGATTTTTTTTTCTTGAAAGCAATCTTTTCACCATTTCTTATTGAACAATAGTATTCCATTTCCATTAAGAGGGCATTCCCTCAAATTCCAATTCTTTGTCAACAAAGAAAGAGCTGCTACAATATTTTTCTGCAAATAGGTACTTTTCCATTTTTTAATCTTTTATCCTTTTTAAAAATATCTGGCATGCAGAATTAGTAGTGGTATTGCTGAGTCAAAAGATATGCAAGCTTTATCACTCTTTGAGTATAGTTCCAAATTATCTCCAGAATGGTTGGATCAGTTTACAACTCTATCAACAACACATTAGAGTCCCAATTTTCCCATGTGTCCTCCAACATATTTTATTTTTTTTCTGTCTTAGTAGTCATTTTGATAAATATAAAATAGTATCTCAGAGATAATTTAATTTATATTTTGTTAAGCAATAGTGACATAGAGAATTTTATTTGATTATAAGTAGTTTTTTTGTTGGACAATTATCTGTCCAAATTCTATGATCATTTATTGTAAAGTTCTGATCGTCTCTCAGTTGTAATCCTTCTCTGGGAGGAGGTTTCTTTTCTGTATAATCTTTTCCTCTATGAGCAGGTTTCTTGGGAGGCTTCTGGAGCCTCCAGCCAGCCTCTTCTTCTTCCTGAATCCTGGCTCTGAATCTCCTCCAGCTGTTGTCCTTCCCCAATCCAGACTGCTTGTCCAGGCCCAATGTTGCCTCTATTTTATCCTCCCAGAGTATGGGTGTGGGATAATGCAAGGGCTTCTAGGAAGAAGTACTCCAACCAATGAGCTTGCTCCTCTAAAGAATCTGAGCCAGAGAACTATCAAGTCAACCTGAGTTCTCACCTTGTAATTGTCCAGACAACCTGAATTCTCACTTTGTCATTGTCCAGACAATCTGAGTTCTCACCTAGTAATACTAACAATTTATTAGTTGGTGAATGACCCATTATATATTTGTCTCATTTTTCCATATGTTTGGAAGAGGAAGCCTCTTTCTTAAGCCAAAATGCTTCCTCTTTCTTAAAGAAACATTACATAAAAATAGTTCCCAGTTTTCTATTTTCCTTCTGGTTGCACTGGTTCTACTTGGGTAAATAATTTTTCAAAAAAAATTATGAAATTGAAATTATTGTTTACTTACTGTGAAATTCTCTCTCTCCTATTTCATCTTCAATTCCTTCCTTATCCATAAACCCGATAAGTAGGCATATTCTATTTTTGTTTATTTGCTTATGACATTTATGTATAAATAACTATCTATTTGATTTAATCTTAGTATTCAATGTGAGATGTTGGTCTATATTTAGTTTGTCAAACCATTTGTCAGTTTTCCCAGCAGTTTTTGTCAAATAGTAAATTCTTTTCTAGGAATCTTGGGGTTTATGTTTATGTTCATTTCCTGCTTCATACTGTGTATACTTGTCTGTTTCATTGATACCACTCTATTTCTTACCTGGTAGCAGATTGTTTTGATGATGGCTGCTTTGTATTGCAAACTATATTACAGAGATCTGGTATTGCTAGGCTACTTTCCTTCACATTTTCCCTCATCAATTCCCTGGATATTCTTCCAAAAGGAATTTACATTATATTTTCTAGTTCTATAAAATACTTTTTGGCAGATTGATTGGTATGGCATTGAATAACTATATTAATTTTGGAGGAAATGTCATTTTTATTATATTGGCTTGATGAGCATGAGAGATGGATATTTTCCCAGTTATTTAGATCTTATTTTATTTCTGCAAAAGCCTTTGTCTTAGATTTATGTTATCTATATTTATCTTAAATAGGATTCTTCTTTCTCTTGATATCAGAATTTGTAGTATATAGAAATGCTGACGATTTATGTTAATTTTTAAAATTATGTGTGTATTTTATTCCTTCATTCAAACATCCCAATGACAGTAAGATCCAAATGGGGGTCCATCCACCCCCCATATGCCCTCTATAAATATGGATACAGATATAGCTGTGTATGTTTCTATATCTATATATTAATATGTTAATTTCCATATGCAGATACTCATATACATATGGTATATATATGGACATATATATATATATATATATAATTTTTTATTTTTACATGTAAAACTCTCTATATGTATATATATGCATATATATATATATATACACACATACACACACACACATATATATATATATATATACTCTATAAATATAACTAATTATGACTGTAACTATTTACCTGTATATAAAATTTAGACCTTTCCTTTCTTTCTCTCTAGTCATGACTTCTCTCAAAGAACTTGGACCACAATGCATTGTGGTAATTTTTGTTTGTTTGTTTGTTTTATTTAACATCATGAAAATAGAATAAAAACATTTCAGTACTTTGACATAATCTTTAAATATTTATTAAAACTATATGCCAGACACAAACTAGGTACTAGCAATACAAAGACAAAAATGAAAGTTTTTTTTTTTTCTCAAGAATGGAAATTACAATGATACTGTTCTATTTACCTCAAACTCTCCAATGAACCATTGCTATCCCAAATCTTCAGGATTACAGGATGACATTGCTGAACCATTCACACATGCAGATCATATGAGTCTGAGACCTTACATCAAAGACATTAGGTATACCTGGGGGAAAACAAGGGGAAAGCAGTGAGAGAACATGTTCTTCCCTGTTTTATTCATCGATTAACAAGTTCCTGAGTGGCTGTAAACTTTAGGAAAATGGATTTTATTCCTTTTACACTTTAGTCACTGAGTCTGCCCCAACATCTAATTCATCGCCGAATAGCGTTCTCCTTACCACCACAGTCATCACTGAATAGTGTTCTCCTATACCACAGTCTATAAACAATAGAGGTAAAGTCCAACAAAATAAAGGCATCCAGTCTCACTTACGTTATGCATCCCAGAATTTCTAACCTGATACTAGCTATCATTGGTCTGCTTGATGATCACCAAATCTAATTCTAATAATAATTATTATTAATAATAATTCTAATAAGTCACCAATCTCCTAAATTCCCCATATGGTGAGCAGTAAGTCCTAATATAAAGGGAAGCAAAATTTAGATCTAGCTGACTTCAGACCACTAGTTCATTTTAGGTATATACCCAAGGTATTTTGCCATCTGCCCTACGGCATGTATACATAAGTCATTTTACCATCTGCTGTTCTGCATGACCTTCCCCAATACCAAATACATTAAATATCTCATGCCCTGGCCTCAGTATTCTGATTAATAATGCTGCAAATTATTATGATAAATTGGATATGGATACCACTGGATAAATTGAAATGATCAATTTATCATTCTCTTTTGATAAATTCACCATTCCTGTGACTTCCTACTATATACTGCCTTCACTAGCCATCACACACACACACACACACACACACACACACACACTTTTCCCACTATTTAGATAAATAATAAATATGTATATATATATATATATATACACACATATATACATACATATATGTATACATATATACATACATATATATATACATATATGCATATATATATATACATATATATGAATTTTATCTTAGTATTTCTTGGCGTGAATATATTTCCCAAAATTGGAATGAAGATGTCTCTGTGTGTGTGTGTGTGTGTGTGTGTGTGAATTTTTCCATATTCTTCAGCATAATGGGCACATAAGAAAAGAAAAGAATCATGGAAAAGGGAAAAAAAAAGTTCCATATTATTATCTTAATTTTTCCTTTAAATAAACTAATGAACACAGTTTCTATAATTTCCTCTCTTCTCTTGCCTGTAGAATCAGTTGCCAACCTTAATTTTTTATATGAGGTCTAGTCCATTATTTTGAATTGTCTTCAAGATGCTTCTACTAGAAGTTTTCTAAGGAAATTATCACCCTAAGTAAAATGTATTATGTTTCTTCTCATGTTAAGAAAACTTCCTAACTTCCACATGTAGTCAGAGGCAGTTAGCTCTCTGCCCCTGCTGCTGCCTCCTGCTTAGTCAATAATATCACAGACAGTAAGGGGTAGACAATATTGAGATGTTCAAACAAAATGCAAATGTGTATCTTTTCTCTGTTTTCCTAAAATGTTAACAAGGAGGTGTAATGACAAAATTGAACATCTAATTATTTATTGGCTGAAGATTAGAAAAAATTTTGGCAATATTAAAATAAGTGTAGCCCAAGATAGTATTCAGGTAAAGAGTAGTGCTATAGTGTGTTATCCCAACATGTCTATCTGAGTTCATTGGGGGAAAGGTCCATCTTTCTATTCTCCATTCCCTCAGATTCAATGAACCATTTTATTTCATTGCTAATATTTACTGAGATACCTTATCCAATAAGGAAGAGAAAAGGATAAAGAAAAGACGGACAAAGGAAGTAAGGGAGTGGGGAGAGACAGGGAGACAGACAGAGAGAGACACAGAGAGATAAAAAATGAGTGACAGAAAGAAACAGAGAGAAACAGAAATACAGAGAAAGAGAGAAACAGAGACAGACAGACAGAGGGAGACATGGAGAAACAAAGAAAGTGACAGAGAGAGAGAGAGAGAGAGAGAGAGAGAGAGAGAGAGAGAGAGAGAGAGAGAGAGAGAGAGAGAGAGAGAGAGAGAGAGAGAGAGAGAGACATAAAGGGAGAAAGGAACTGAAATGATGGGAGAGAGATGGTTTTGCTTTTAATCACTAGAAACAGATTGACCTCAGAAATAAATCTGTAACTATTTCACCTAGAGATTTCACCTAGAGATTGCCCTTGTAAAATATGATTTTGCAAAGATCCGTGGTCTGGTAAAGTTATATTTTTAAAGGTACATGAGAAGATATGCAAAATATTATTGACATTTTATATTTTTATTACAAACATTTTTTGTTTATTTAGTGATACTAAAGTATTCATTTCAGAAAACTATATTCAATATAATCTATTGAAGGCATTTCAAAGAAAGCATCAGGCATAAAAGGGTTTCATTTAAACCCAAAACTTGGCTGTGGAGATTGAAGGAGGATTCTTGTGTGAAGGTGCCACAGAAAGCCAAATCAGATTAAGGTGTTCCAATGACATGCCTCAAGAAGCTTAGCAGGTAGCTCTGTATGAAAGAGGTAGGGAAAGGCAGGGATGTATCTATCATCCCAGTGCCTCAATAATTAAGGTCATGGAAGAAATGAAAGTGCAATTTTAGTATCCTTACCTTTACTGAGAAAATGAATAAAAAGTGTATTACAAAAAAGTGAGAGAGAAAAACAAAACAAAAAAACAACAGTCAGATGGGAAAATAGAAAGCAGGATTATTTGTTTGAGCAGCTTAGTTTTAATTATTCATGGACTCTTTCTTTATAGATGAAGTGCACCTGTTATCTTTAATCTGACAAAGCTTCAGGGCTATCAGAACCACTGAAAACATAACCAAAGGAGGAATGGATGGCATATAATATGGAAAATACTCTTAGAATTCATTCAAAGAAAATGAATTTGCTACAGTTTTAAAATTTATTTTCTTTAAATTTACTCATAATTTATTTGTTTAGTGAAAAATTTAATGTGATCAAAGTTGAAAAAACAGATGTTGTGAATAAAAAACGAATAGCCACATTCTTCCTCTAGTGTTAAATTAATTTGGCAAGTTTTCAATTGAAGATACAAGGAAGATGAATTAAATTAATACCAACACCACATTTTTCACATGGCGCTACTTTTTGGATTATAGCACAAATGTTAAGAGATATTAGATCTTTTAGAAGAGCTCTATAAATTCAAACTAGTTTAACATTATGACAAATTAGTACTAATAACTGCTTACTTTAGAAAGAATCTTAGATACGAGGTGCTAATGTAATAAGCATGATTAGATCTTTTACATTTCAGTAATTCTGCCACCACTGGCACCTGCACAGGACAGATTGTTACATACACCTTTTTAACTGTGAAAAGCTTTTCAGGTGCTCCAATAAATCTAATGAAAAAAAAAAAAACTATTTAGAACAGAGATTTATAGAGACCTTTTAAAAATAGGTGGGCACTAGTGTAGCCATTTCACTGTGATTCTGTTATCCTTCACTCCTGCAATATGACAAATTAGGATTAATTTTCAATCACACTTTTCTAGGATGATAATTTTTGGGCTAATTGTATAAGTAGTTCTCTGCTATACTTCCTATGTTCACCATATAAATTTCCATTGCTTTCTGGGTTACAAAAATATTTACTGCTTTGTAAAAATAAAGTGATCCATGATAATTATGTAGCATCACTGCTATAATAGTAGTGGTAATGAGATTGTGTCAGCAAGAAATTTGAAATTATTAAAATCACTGTATATCTCCTCAAACATAACTCCATGAGATCTCATTTACATATTTAATTTTGGGTCCAAAATATTATTGATCTTGTGGCCTCTTTTAAGACATCAGTATTGCTGATTAATTCAGTACAGCCCACACAATACTAGTCAATAATGTCAGTATTTATTTTTCACATACTTTGTTTTTCTCTGTCTGGATTAATAGGTAGATCTTTTTAAAGATCTCCTTAAAGAAACTTAAACGTATTTAGAGATGATACAATAAGCCCAATGCCACATACAAATAAGAGCATCTGGAAAAATCCATCATCTATAGATTCTATCATTTCCAAATGAACTAGATATATTATATTCTTCATAATTATAGTACAATCTTTGCTATGCTTAGTTTTCAACATAGTACTCAAATGATCTTAATTGTCAGAGGATATAGCACAGTCCCCCATCCATGCCTCTGTAATTTTGTGCCTTTTTACTCTACTATTCATAATTCATAAACAAATGACAATAGATAAAAAAACAAAAAAAAATCTGTATATTATCTTAGCCTACTGTATGACTATGGAAACATGGTCTACTATGGAAAATTGTCTAAAATGCCTTCATTTCTTCTATTTTTCATCAAAAGTGCCCTTCATATGTACATAGACCTTTGTTATGAGAACTTATAGGCATGAGAAAGTAAAACTAAGTGAAAATGGGGAAGAAGTAGCTTATATTTTATTTTATTTTATTTTATTTTATTTGAGAATAATATGAATTTCCCTTCATTATTTCGTTACTCTTCAATATATCTTAAAAATTAATTTGTGAGCACCTTAAAATTGTTTTACCTCTTACATGAATTTTTTTGATGTAGTTGCTCTGATTCAACTATTCCTCCCAAATTAATTTTCTTCAATGTTATTTATACTCACTATAGAGTACATCAGGACCTCTGGTATGATGCTTCTATTCCCACAGATAGTCAAAGTAAACTGGAAATAAGTCAAAAGGATAACAAATTGTATCATTATAGAAATGGTTTCACTTTATCATCTATCTGTTGTCCTCTAGTGAGTTACATACATGCTTCAAGGATTATTTAGTTTAGATATGTCTTATGAAAAGCTTTTTGCAGATTTTAAAAACTATGCTGCTTTCAATGTTTTATTAACAATTTGTTTACATTTCCTATATATGCCTTCTCCAAAGGTTTCACATTTAATTTTTTTCCTATAAATTGATAATGCCCTTTGTGCACAGCAACACCAAGATTATATGATGATCAATTTTGATGAACATGGCTCTTTTCAACAATGAAATGATTCAGGTCAATTCTAAAGTTCTTGTGATGAAGAGAACCATCTGCACCCAGGGAGAGAGCTGTGGGGACTGAGTGTAGATCACAAAATAGTATTTTCACTTATTTTGTTGTTGTTTGCTTGCGTTTTGTTTTCTTTCTCATTTTTTTCCCTTTTTGGTATGATTTTTTTTTTTTTTTGTGCAGCATGATAATTGCGGAAATATGTATAGAAGAATTGCACATATTAAATATATTAGATTACTTGCCTCTAGGGGAAGCAATAGGGGGAAGGGAGGGAAAAATTTGGAGCACAAGATTTTGAAAGGGTGATTGTTGAAAATTATCTATCTATATATATATGATTTAAAAATAAAAAAAAGCTTTAATAATTTAAAAAGATGCACCCATGAGTAAAAAAGATAAAAAATAAATAAGTTGATGATGCCTTGATTGCCATGTTGATCCATTTTTCAAGAGTATCAAATATTTGTTTCTTGAGCAATCTCTTGATCTCTTGGCCTAATTTGAATGACTTCCTTAAATCTTTTAAATGTGTCTAAGATACAGCAAAGTAAAGGTATCTTTACTTTTATCAATTTCCCCATCTTTGGGTTTGACAATTTTAAGTTGGTTATCTAATTTATTTTTGCTAGTAGACTGATTCATAAAGATAGCTAATATTTAAATAAATCCAATCTCAGAAGCCTGATATTTCCTATTTATCTAAATATAGTCAGTATAATTGTTTTGTGTAATTATTTAAATTTTACTATATCTACTTTCTCTGACTCATTTACTGAGGAAAATTACCATGATATGCTTTCTAAAACATATGTAGACTACTTAATAATACTTTTGTAAAACTGAGCAACCAAAAAATGTCGATTCACTCTTCATTATTATACCATATGACCTTAAGTAAGTAATTTAATATTTTTCAACCTCAACTTCCTCATTGGAAAATTATACAAGATCAGGGCCACTTAGTCATTTTTGTGTCACAGGCTTTTTTTTTTTTTATCATGAATTCTTTGGTAGTATGATGAAGTTTGTAGACCTCTTATTAGATAGCGTTTTATGCAATTGAAGGAAATGCTAAATTTCAATTAGAGGCTTAATAAAAAAAAGATGCCTGTATTGTTCTTATTTGTTTTTATGAACTACTCAAAATCTATCCACAAACCCTAAAGAACCCACTGACCTCAGGTCAAAAACTGTCATGAGAGATACTGCTTAAGGTCCCTTCCAGCTATAGTATTCCATATTCTATATGGAAAATTGCGATTTTCAAAATGCCTTATAAATAACTAAATGCAAAAAATATTAAACTAAAAGCTTTATGTAACAAGATTTATGAGTGCTCCATCAGGTTTTATTTGGTTTCATTTTTCTGTCAATAAACTAACATATTTTATATGTTCTTTTTACCATTTTCCTTGTTCATCCCTTCACATTGCAGGTATAACTAAAGGTATGTAGTGACTTTTTTTTTTTGAGAAGCTTGTCAAGTTATTCACTGGTTGCCTCTCCTTTACCTCTTTTTTTTTAATTTAATTTTTATTTTATTTTATAATTATAACTTTTTTTGACTGTATATATGCATGGGTAATTTTTTATAACATTATCCCTTGCACTTACTTCTGTTCAGATTTTTTCCCTTCCTCCCCCAACCCCCTCCCCCAGATGGCAGGCAGTCTTATACATGTTAAATATATTACAATATATTCTAGATACAATATATGTGTGTAGAACCAAATTTCTTGTTGCACAGGAAGAATTGGATTCAGAAGATAAAAATAACAGTTTACACTCATTTCCCAGTGTTCCTTTTCTGGATGTAGCTGATTCTGTCCATCATTAATCAATTGGAATTGGATTAGCTCTTCTCTATGTTGAAGATATCCACTTCCATCAGAATACATCCTCATACAGTATCATTGTTGAAGTGTATAATGATCTTCTGGTTTTGCTTGTTTCACTTAGCATCAGTTGATGTAAGTCTCTTCAAGCCTCTCTGTATTTCTCCTGTTGGTCATTTCTTACAGAACAATAATATTCCATAACATTCATATACCATAATTTACCCAACCATTCTCCAATTGATGGACATCCATTCCACTTCCAGCTTCTAGCCACTATGAAAAGGGCTGCCACAAACATTTTGGCACATACAGGTCCCTTTCCACTCTTTAGTATTTCTTTGGGATATAATCCCAATAACAGCAATGCTGGGTCAAAGGGTATGCACATTTTGATAACTTTTTGGGCATAATTCCAGATTGCTCTCCAGAATGGTTGGATCTCTTCACAACTCCACCAACAATGCATCAGTGTCCCAGTTTTCCCACAGCCCCTCCAACATTCATCATTATTTGTTCCTGTCATCTTAGCCAATCTGACAGGTGTGTAATGATATCTCAGAGTTGTCTTAATTTGCATTTCTCTGATCAATAGTGATTTGGAACAGTCTTTCATATGAGTGGAAATAGTTTTCATTTCATCATCTGAAAATTGTTCATATCCTTTGACCATTTATCAATTGGAGAATGGCTTGATTTCTTATAAATTAAACTTAATTCTCTGTATATTTTGGAGATAAGGCCTTTATCAGAATCTTTAACTGTAAAAATGTTTTCCCAATTTGTTACTTCCCTTCTAATCTTGTTTGCATTAGTTTTGTTTGTGCAGAAACTTTTTAATTTGGTGTAATCAACATGTTCTATTTTGTTATCAATAATGGTCTCTAGTTCTCCCTTGGACACAAACTCCTTCCTTCTCCACAAGTCTGAGAGGTAAACCATCCCCTGTTCCTCCAATTTATTTAAGATTTCGTTCTTTATGCCTAAATCTTGGACCCATTTTGATCTAATCTTAGTATGTGGTGTTAAATGTGGGTCCATGCCTAGTTTCTGCCATACTAATTTCCAGTTTTCTCAGCAGTTTTTGTCAAATAATGAATTCTTATCCCAAAATTTGGGATCTTTGGGTTTGTCAAACACTAGATTGCTATTTTTATTCACTATCTTGCTCTGTGAACCTAACCTATGCCACTCATCAACTAGTCTATTTCTTAGCCAATACCAAATGGTTTTGGTGACTGTTGCTTTATAATACAGTTCTAGATCAGGTACCGATAGAACACCTTCATTTATTTTTTTTTTCATTACTTCCCTTGAAATTCTCGACCTTTTGTTGTTCCATATGAATTATGTTGTTATTTTTTCTAGTTTATTAAAATAGTTTCTTGGAAGTCTGATTGATATAGCACTAAATAAATAGATTAGGTTAGGGAGTATTGTCATCTTAATTATATTCGCTCGGCCTATCCAAGAGCACTGAATGTCTTTCCAATTATTTAAATCTGACTTTATTTTTGTGGCAAGTGTTTTGTAATTTTGCTCATATAATTCCTGACTCTCCTTTGGTAGATATATTCCCAAATATTTTATACTATCAACCGTTATTTTGAATGGGATTTCTCTTTGTATCTCTTGCTGTTGGATTGTGTTGGTAATGTATAAAAATCCTGAGGATTTATGTGGATTTATTTTGTATCCTGCGACTTTGCTAAAATTCTGAATTATTTCTAATAGCTTTTTAGCAGAGTCTTTGGGGTTCTCTAAGTATACCATCATGTCATCTGCAAAAAGTGATAATTTAATTTCCTCATTTACTTCTCTAATTCCTTGAATCTCTTTCTCAGCTCTTATTGCTGAGGCTAGAGTTTCTAATACTATATTGAACAGTAATGATCTTACAGGGAAAGGTTCTAGTTTATCGCCATTACATATGATGTTTACTGAAGGTTTTAAATATATGCTTGTTATTATTTTAAGGAATAGTCCATTTATTCCTATACTCTCAAGCATTTTTAGTAGGAATGGATGTTGGATTTTATCAAATGCTTTTTCTGCATCGATTGGGATGATCATATGGTTTTTATTAATTTGATTATTAATATGGTCAATTATACAATTATACTAATAGTTTTCTTAATATTAAACCAGCCCTGCATTCCTGGTATAAATCCCTCTTGGTCATAGTGTATTATCCTGGGGATGATTTTCTGAAGTCTATTTGCTAATATCTTATTTAAGATTTTAGCATCAATATTCATTAAGGAAATTGGTCTATAGTTTTCTTTCTCAGTTTTCGATCTACCTGGTTTAGGTATCAGTACCATGTCTGTGTCATAGAAGGAATTTGGTAGGACTCCTTCAATCCCTATTTTTTCAAACAGTTTACATAGCATTGGAGTTAGTTGTTCTTTAAATGTTTGGTAGAATTCACCTGTAAATCCATCTGGTCCTGGGGACTTTTTCTTAGGAAGTTGGTTAATAGCTTGATCTATTTCTTTTTCTGAGATGGGACTATTTAGACTACTTACTTCTTCCTCTGTTAATCTGGGCAAGCTATATTTTTGAAGGTATTCTTCCATTTCATTTAAGTTATCGAATTTATCGGCATAAAGTTGAGCAAAGTAGCTCCTAACTATTGTTCTAATTTCCTCTTCATTAGTGGTGAGTTCACCCTTTTCATTTTCAAGACTAACAATTTGTTTTTTCTCTTTCTTTTTTTTAATCAGGTTTACTAAGGTTTGTCTATTTTGTTGGTTTTTTCATAGAACCAACTCTTAGTTTTATTAATTAATTCAATAGTTTTTTTACTTTAATTTTATTAATCTCACCTTTTATTTTTTGAATTTCAAGTTTTGTGTTTGTCTGGGGGTTTTTAATTTGTTTCTTTACTAGAAATTTTAGTTGTAAGCCCAATTCGTTGGCCCTCTCTTTCTCTATTTTATGCAAGTAGGCCTGTAGAGATATAAAATTTCCCCTTATTACTGCTTTGGCTGTATCTCACACATTTGGTATGATGTGTCATTATTGTCATTTTCTTGGGTGAAGTTATTAATTATGTCTATTATTTGCTGTTTTACCCAATCATTCTTTAGTATAAGATTATTTAGTTTCCAATTATTTTATGGTCTATTTTCCCCTTGCTTTTTATTAAATGTAATTTTGATTGCATTATGGTCTGAAAAGGATGCATTTACTATTTCTGCCTTACTGCATTTGATTTTGAGGTTTTTATGCCCTAGTATATGATCAATTTTTGTATAGCTTCCATGAACTGCTGAGAAGAAAGTATACTCCTTTCTGTCTCCATTTAGCTTTCGCCAAACATCTATCTTATCAAACTTTTCTAGTATTCTATTTACCTCTTTGACTTCTTTCTTACTTATTTTGTTGTTTGATTTATCTAATTCTGAGAGTGCAAGATTGAGATCTCCCACTATTATAGTTTTGCTATCTATTTCCGCTTGCAGCTCTCTTAATTTCTCTTTTAAGAATTTAGATGCTGCACCACTTGGTGCATATATGTTTAATATTGATACTGCTTCATTATTGATGCTGCCCTTTAGCAGAATATAATGCCCTTCCTTATCTCTTTTAATTAGATCAATTTTTGTTTTTGCTTGATCTGAGATGAGGATGGCTACTCCTGCTTTTTTTGGTTTTGCCTGAAGCATAATAGATTATGCTCCACCCTTTTACTTTTAGTTTGAATGTCTCACCCTGTTTCAAGTGTGTTTCCTTTAAACAACATATAGTGGGGTTCTGACTTTTAATCCAGTCTGCTAACTGCTTCCTCTTTATGAGGCAGTTTGCCCCATTCACATTTATGGTTAGAAGGACTAATTTTATATTGCTTGCCCTCCTATTAACCCCTGCTTATGCTTTTCCCCTTTCCTTCCCTCTTACCACCCTACCCAGTATTAAACTTGTGAACAGCCCTCCCTTTTTAGGATCCCTCCCCCACCTTAAAGTTCCTCCCCTTATTTTACCCCTTTTCCTCCAAATTTCTGTATTCCCTTCCCCTTAGTTTACTCCTTCCCTGTCACTTTTCAATGAAGTGGAAGAAGTTTCACCATAAATCGAATATGTGTATTGATACACACTATGTTCATCCCCCTCTTTTCTTTCTCTCAGATATAATAGGTTACCTTTCCCTCTTCATGAGATGTAGTACCACCACTTTACACTTTTTTATGATATAATTTCCTTTCCACCTCTAGTTTCTAAGACAAATTGTACATACGTTCTTTACATATTTTTTTTGGCAGAAGTATAGTTCTCAAGATTTCTTTTTACCTTTTTAGAAATCTCTTGAGTTCTGTATTTGAAGATCAAACCTTTTATGTAGGTTTGGTTTTTTCATCAAAAATAGATGGAATCATTTATTTTGTTAAATGTCCATCTTCTTCCCTGTAAAACAATGCTCATTCTTGCTGGGTAAGTTATTCTTGGCTGCATACCAAGTTCCTTAGACTTTCGGAATATCATGTTCCAGGCCCTTCGTTCTTTTAATGTGGACGCTGCTAGATCATGGGTTATCCTTATTGTGGATCCTCCATATCTGAATTGGTTTTTTTCTAGCAGCTTCCAATATCTTTTCCTTTTTCTGAAGGTTCTTGAACTTGGCCACTATATTTCTTGGCGGTTTGATTTTAGGGTCCCTTTCAGTAGGTGATCGATGATTTTTTTCAATGTCTATTTTACCCTCTGTTTCCAGAACGTCTGGGCAGTTCTCTTTGATAATTTCCTTGAAAATGTTGTCCAAGCTCTTTTTTTCCTCCCATTTTTCAGGGAGTCCGATTATTCTCAAATTGTCTCTCCTGGATCTGTTTTCCAGGTCTGTTGTCTTTCTGGTAAGGTACTTGACATTCTTTTCAATTGTTTCATTTCTCTGGTTTTGCTTGACTACCTCTTGGTTTCTCCTTGAGTCATTCATTTCTACTTGTTCCAGTCTAATTTTCAATGATGTATTTTCTTCACTCACTTTTTTATATCTCTTTGTAATTGTCCAATTGAGTTTTTTATCTTCTATGGAATTTTTTTCCATTTTATCCATTTTATTTTTTAGAGAGCTGATTTCTTTTTCCAGCTCACTAATCCTGTTTTCCTTGGAGTTGTTTACCTTTTCCAGCTCACTAATCCTGTTTTCCTTGGAGTTGTTTACCTTTTCCAGCTCACTAATCTTGTTTCTCAATGATTTGATTTCTTTATCCACTCTGTCTTTAAATGCCTGGGATGACTTCTCCAGGCTCTCTTGCCAAGCTTCCCTTTCCTTTCCATTTCCCTTCCAGCTCTCTTGTGAGAGCCTTTTTGATTTCCTCTATGAGATTCTTTTGTATTGAGGAGCAGCTCATATCCCCCTTAGGGGATTCCTCTGGGGAAAGTCTGTTTTTAGTCTCCTCAGTGTTTGAAGTATACTCTCTCTCCATACAAAAGCTGTCAATGGTTAGAGCCCTTTTGAATTTTTTGTTCATTTTGTCAGAGTAGGAATCCAAGAAAACAAACTGACAAGAGAAACAATTGGTCTGTTTTGCGGGGGATGGGGCTGGATGGTATTAATGGGCTTCCTCTACAGACTGGGGGTAGGGCAGCAGAGAGCCACTAACAGAACAGCAATGACTGTACTGAGTCTGCGCTCTGAGGCTCTGAGAACTCGCTGAGTCAGTCCAGGTGGGGGTTGGGGGTGGCCGGGCTCTGAGAGACGCTGGCTTTCTGGGGTTTTAATCTTCACATCAGGTATTTACACCCTCTCTGCTGCTCCTGGCTTGCTGCCAAGATGGAGCATCCACACTGGGGCAAAAGTCTTTTTGCAGAAACGGCAGAGATCACACACCTCCCCCTCTGGTCTGAGCTGTGTGAGCTGCCTGTCTTGCTCTGGCTGCCTGCCCTCAGTCTGTGCCCAGTCTGATTGACCCTCCCCCGAGCAAACACAGAACTTTTCTGGCGACTTTCAAGGATGTCTTCTCTTGTTGATTATTTGTGGATTTCTTTCTGGGTCAAGCATTAAATCTGAGGCTTGTCATGAAGTAAGTTTTGAGAGAAAATGAGGAGCTCAAGCAGCTGTCTGCCTCCACGCCGCCATCTTGGCTGGAAGTCCTCTCCTTTACCTCTTCAGAAAATTTTGAAGTAGCATGGATGGAGGATAGAATGGTGGGGGCATGGGGTGAGGAGGCAATGATCCAACTGTTACCTCATCTCTGTGAGAGAAGTGAATAATAATTCTTTCATCTAGCAAATAAGTTCAATAATGCTTGCACTAAATTATGTTGTGGAATTGTTTGAGATAAAGTAATAGTAGTATGCAAATGCCATTGATTATTTAAAGTCATAATTATCTTCATGGTAAACTCTTACTTATTCTCATCATGGATATGATGAGTATCACTGGAACCCCCTTGTTAAAAATCTACAAACTGCTTACAAATTAGGTGTTTCTTTCTTTCTTTTTTTAGTTTTGTTTTCAAATTAGGTATTTCTTAGTACTCTCTTCCCCATTTTTCTACCAAGGGGTCTGACTCCATCACTGCCAAAGTGGAAGGGAACCACATATAATATTGCAAGAATAAGAGGCAGAAAGACAGAAAGAGAGAGACAACATAAAATCTACAGGCAAATATACTTATTCCACATGTGCTCAATAAAAAATATTTGAAATGAGTCCATAAAGGATGCTACCACCTCATTGTAATTTCAACAATGAAGTGATTATTCATATTTAAATATTAGGACAAGTAGCAAGCAAGGTTAATGTTCTTTTCTCCTTTGAGTCTGTGAGGGAATATTTGGGATGCAAATAGACATATTTCCACTTCTCTTACTCTGTAGATGATAATAGAGTAAACAGCATGAAGGAAAGCACACAATCAACTGCTATCTTAAGGAGAACAAGAGGTTCTCCTTAAATCAACTTAATCATAATCAAACCCATTTAGAAAATGTGCTTCATGCTTATGCAAATTCAGTACTGAAGAGACTGAAATCATGAGGAAATTTAGGGAGTATTTCAGAGTAATATGTTGCTAAATTTACAAATCAAGTGCTAATTTTGTATACATTTGAATGTATGTTCCTTTTTCTTTCCTACTGTATTTCAACATTACATTAACCAATTTCTTGAGAATAAAAGTAGAGAAGGACAATGAATTTGACATTAAATTATCTGTCCTCAGAAATATAACTTAATGTCTTTGAATATTTAAGAATAAAACAAAGCATTGCATCCCTGCTGGAAATTATGCCTATAAATGACATTTTTTTTTTTAAAAAGCAATGTATTATTTAGAATGTTTTCAACATTTCTTTTTCAAAGTAGCACATTAATAAGCATTTAATGATATGAAATTGGGGTACAGAAGAAAAGGGTTACTGTTCCTCAGCAGTAATAGATTTTCATTATTTATCTAGCTTTCTCTTTTTTTCCTGGTTAATTTTTTACCATTCTTACTATAGGATATGACTAACCTTTATACGTCAGAAAATGTAAAAAGATAACACATTTTTTTTCTCCTGGTTCTACATTAAAATGTATCTGTCTGTGTATGTATGTATATATGTGAGCATCTATTAAATCCAATAGCTCAGTAAAACTTCCTTAAAGTAATTGATGTCTAAATAACAACAATGAAAATAACTGATATTTATGTAACATTTAAAGATTTGGTAAAGCACTTGTGAGTTTGAACAAAGCACATTATCTATTACTCAAACATCATTAGCTCATTTTATATTTGGGGAAACATCAACTGGAGAGATTGAGTAACTTGTCCACTGAGACACAGCTTGCTCCTAATTGAGGCTGGATATTCCTAATTCCACATGTAACATATTGCTCATAGTTTGCTAATTTTTGTGTGTGTGTGTGTGTGTGTGTGTGTGTGTGTGTTAATAAAAGATTTGCTAGAAGCTAATTCATGTCTCCTTAAATATAAACATTTCTGCTCCTAATCTTTTCATTTCTGGGTTAAAAGGATCATAAATTTAGAGCTAGAAGTTACCTTAGGAGTCATTGAGCTCAACATACGCATTTGAAATATGTTGAACTGAGGCCTAGAGTTGTTAAATTACTTGCCTCCAAGCTCACGTTGTAAGTGTCTGGGGCAGGATTCAGATCTGGATCTTCTGAAACATTCATTATATAATTCTTATTGTTGTTAACATCATCAGCAACATTACCAAGAGTAAATCTGAGTTGAAATTGTAGACAGAGATCCATTTATAGGCAATTGGAGGAAAGGAGAAATGCATTTTTTGGTATGCTATGCAAAGCTAATTATTTGATGGGGATTATTACCATCCTAGAGAGTTTCTAAACCCTGGAATTTACTCACTGTGACCTGCCCCTCCTATAAAGTTCCAAATGGAAGAACTACTTTATTCTGCATCTCTCTCTCTCCTGTCCTCCCAGAAGCTGGGGGTCTGTCTCTCATGAAACAATGGAAATGAACCATAAATAAATAAATAAATAAATAAATAAATAAATAAATAAATAAATAAATAAACAAATAAATAAATAAATAAATAAATAAATAAATAAATAAACAAACAAACAAATAAATAAATAAATAAATAAATAAATAAATAAATAAATAAATAAATGAATGAATGAATGAATAAATAAATAACTAGATAAATAAATAAATAAATAAAAGCAAAAGCTTCTGCAAATATCCTATCCTCCTTATTCTAGTCCTCTTCTACAGATTGGGTTAGCACTACAGAGAAAAATTAGCAGTATCCTGATAGGTTTCTCTGATCCAGATGCTTTTCCTTCTGTGAGTATATGTTTCTCGTTAATGAGATAAACTTATTTCACTAATTTTTCTACAATCATCTTCTCAATTTGTTTACTCCTTACTTAATTTAATAGTGTTTTCCCTAATATAGCTCTAAAGAGATCTGGGTTTGTCTGGAATCCTTAACATCACCATTTTTGATGGAAATTCTTTTGCATGTTTTCTTTCCTTCAGAGTCAACCTTCTTTGTAAGCCTGTGCATGTTACTGAATGATATGAGATTTAAATGAGGCAACCATTATAAAATTTCACTATCCTAAGAGTCTTTTGATATTACATGAGCAATGGCTCTCAGACAAACCCTAAAATTCATTTAGACAGCCAGATCACCAAAGGATTAATGTTTGTTTACACAATTCATTAATTCATTAATGAAAGAAAATTTGAGATTTATTTCTAAAGAAAATAGCTAAAAAATAGGTTTTGTAACTTTAACCTTTTTCAGAAAACACATACTCACATATGTTTGTGTGTGTGTGTGTGTGTGTGTGTGTGTGTGTGTGTGTGTGTGTATGGGTGAAATTGGGAAAGCAGAAATATCTATTCTATCTTTTTTTTTTGTCTACTGTACAAACATACCTTTTAAATAAAGGAAATGGGCCTCCAGATAACTTCAAAGGACAGATCAGGAGATGTTATGGGCCAGAACTTATAACAAGGTACTGAGTGGGATTGAGGAGATAGTGGTTAAATCTAGTTTAGTGTTGATTTAATTCTACAACAAATAATGATTTCCTAGTGATGAAATAATTGGTGTATATTCAATGTGGGGAATATAAGCAAGAAGCTCTCAGGACCAGAAGGACATGCGCACTAGAAGCTCTCGGAGGCTGAGACAGATTCATTCCATCTTCCACCTTTGTTGTTGACTGGAGGCTGAAGCACAAATCTTTGGATTTGGAGAGATTCAGAAGCCAGAGAAGGCAGGCAGGAGCTCAAGCTCAGGGAACCAAGGCCAAACTGAAAGGCTCTCCACAAAGCTGCCCAGCCCCAGGAAGGAGATAATAAAGGATCTGGACTATAAGAAAGCTAACAGGCCGCCGGAAGTTCCAAGACTTGGAAAGAGACAAAAAAGGAATTGGACTTTAACTCATGGCTATGTGGTGATTAACTGAACTGAAACTAAGGCTGTTCCCAGAGAGCCCCAAGAAAACCCCAACAAAAGAATACTACATTTTAGAGAAGAATATTACAAGTTACAAGAAAGATTTAAGTTAGACATGAGAATTATTTGATAGAGCCTACATAACAACATTAACAATCATTTCCAGAATATTTCAAAATATAATAGAGGATATCCCAAGATAATATATGAGATATGATTCAATTTAAGTGTATCTCATAAAATTTATTTGAATGATTCTTCGGAGCTATAGCATATTTAGTTACTAGGTAGTCCAATGCAATATTTCAGCTTAGAAACAAACCTGAAACTGAATTCTTCATCTTCAATTAAAACTTACAAAACCTGAATAATTCAGAAAATCCATAGAAATTCAGAATTCCCACCAGCACATTTGGTCATATTAAATAAAAAAGTATAAATATGCTTATGTCATATTTAATGGTCTCATATGTTTTGTAGGGTATTTTAAACCCCTTGTGAGAGCTAATAAGTGAATTCTAATTTATTATATTAATTAATATTGTACTGTCTCTGACCTCTTTAGCTTTCAAAATACCATTTACCAATGTATTCTTCTTCTAAAAATGTTTGGCACCATGGGTCGATTTGGTGTTAAATCTTCATTTAGATATGATTCTTCATTTTAATGTTGGCAATTCAAACTATTAATTGTCCTACTATGAGGTAAAGCCTTATAAGAGTCTCATGGACCAAATAATGATTTAAGAAGTTTGATTAGAAAACTAATTATGAGCATTTGCTTTTTTATCAAAATTTATGACATTTTCTTTTGCATACAGAAATAAAATATTAAGTCAAATTTAATTTAATCCATCAAACTTTTATTAAGCACCTACTATGCACAAGCCTTTGTATTAGGCAATTAGGATACAAAGTTATAAACAAAAACAAAATCCTAGCAATCTCTTCCCTTATGGTGTACTCTATTTGAGGATATAACATGTATAAGCATAAGGAGGGAGAGAGCACCAAGAAATGTGGAGAATAACAATAGCTAACACATGTAAATGGCTGTACATTACCTCTTTTGATTATCACAATCCTGTGAAATAGATGCTATTATTATGCCTATTTTACAAATGAAGAAACTTATTCTGAAAGAAGTAAAATAATTTCACAGGGACATCCAGATACTTAATATCTCTGATGTCAGATTTGAGCTAACTCTTCCTGAGTACAGGGTTATTCTGTAGTACCCAGAAGAACAAAAGGCTTCCAAAGAAAGTTGTTTTTTTGTCTCCTTAATTCTCATCCCTCCCAGCCTTTCTGATATTCTTAACATTGTTCATTGTCCTTTCTTCCAGGATAATCTCTCAAATCAGGATTTCCATGATATTATCTCTTTAAATTTTCCTCCTGCCTATCTAACATTATATCTTCAGTTTCTTATTTTGCAGATTCATCATCTATATTGTGTCCTAACCAGTGTTACACATGAACTCTTCTACTCTTTTCTCAATATAATCTTTCTCTTGGTGACCTCACAGACTCTCATGCATTTGATTATGATCTTTATGCATGCTAACTACTACCAGACCTATATATTCAGTTTCTATCTAGATAGTTCCAATATTGCACTACAAAATGACTGTACATTTCATATAAAATAATCTGGAGACATTTTTGACTTAAAAACTCAAAAACAGCTCATTATCTGTTTCCTTCCCACAAATCCACCTCTCTTACAGAATTTTATCTTGTTTTGGTTCTAGTCATCACCATCCCCCCCATTCACTCTTGTTTGTAATCTTAGTATTTTACTTAACTATTTATCCTCCCCAATCCATATATTCAAATTTTATTACCAAATGTTATCAAAACATATCACTTACATGTCCTCAACCTTTCACACATCTGACCACTTCTTCCTGCTTAACACTATTTCCATAGAAATTAAATCCCTGATTATTCTCAACTCAGATTTTTTCAGCAGACTTCTTATTGCCTAAAGTCGCTCCTCATTCAAATCTATGTCCTCTTTAATACTCACAAAGTGTTATTTCTTAAGTATAATTAAGATCATGTCATATACTCCATAAACTACTGTAACTCCCTCTTGCATCTAGAGTCAAATGCAAACTATTTCAGTTGGCTGTTTAAAAAAAAATGTGTATTTAATTGTTAATTAGTGGAATAAAATAAGCATTTCCATAATATAGTATAATTTTTTAAAAAAGTGATTGCACATGAAACTAATATGTACAAATTGTTATTCCCTCCAAATATACAACTAAGGTTTCATGTAATTTTTTCCCTTTTTTCTTTACTCTCCCCCAGGCTAGAGATGACTACCATTAAACATAAACATGTATATTAATATGTATACACTCATGTTATCAGTTTTTTCTTTGGATGTAGATTATATCATCATTCATTTGTCCTTTTTAGTTAATTTCAGAGTTTCTAAAAATCAAACGACTTGATCATTCAAACTTTTCCTTAAAATATTGTTTTTACTGCATATAATGATCTCTTTTTCCTCATTTTATTCTTCATTATTTCATAGAAGTCTATTAATGTTTTTATAAAATCAAACTCATCATTTCTTACAGAACGCCAGTATTTTTGTCATGCTCATGTAATACAACTTATTCAGCATTCTCCAATTGATTGGTATCCCCATAATTTCCAGTTTTTGCCACCATAAAGAAAGCTGCTATAAATATTTTAAGCATACAAGTTTTATTTGTATTATTTTTTCTTAATTTTTTGAAAACAGATTTAGTAGTGATATTTCTGGGTCAAAGATTATAGACAGTTTAACAATTCTCTGGGAATAATTCAAGATTACATTCCAAAATGGTTAGATCAGTTCACAATTTTACCTATAATGAATTAATGTCCCAATTTTTCTACATCCCCTCCAACAATTATTGTTTTTGCCTTCAGTTATTTTAGCCAATATGATAAATGTGAAATAATATATCAAAATTGTTTTAATTTGCATTTGTTTGATCAATAATCACTTACAGCATTCTTTCCTATGACTATAAATTGTTTTGATTTCTTCATCTAAACATATCTATTAATTTCTTTGGACCATTTAACTAATTAGGCAAAGACTTATATTCTTATATATTCTTTTAAAGTTTTTTTTCAGTTTGGCTTCAACCTATTTTTCTAGCCTCATTGGAACTGTTCCTTTCTCACACTCTGCATGAGCCAAACAAAATCATCTGTCTTTTGCTCACCCATAATAGTTCTTTGCCTGTCTTTGTGTTTTTTCAATGGTTGTCCTTCGTATCTGCAATGCCTTCCATCTTCCACTCTGCCTTACAGATTACTTTTCTTCTTCAAGAGCCAATTTCCAAATCCCTCGATTGCTATATATTTTCCTTTCAAATCATCTCACACTTAACTCCTTTGAATTTATTTCATTTATGTTTATGCTCTGAAAGTAAAACCAATAGGAATATTGTATACTCTTTTAGAATGAAAACTACTTAGGAGAAGGGATGCTGCAATCTCTTTATGTGTATCTTCAACATAGTGTTTGCATGTAGTATTTTTTTAATTGAGTACTTATTGATTGATTGACTACCCTGAGCCTTGAAGGAGTGTAAGCATTTGGAAAGTCAGAGTTAATGGACTGCATTCTAGTCATGGAAAATTGTTTATGTGAGTACATGGATATAGCATGTAGAGTCTAAAGTCTGGACAGCAATTAGTAATGCCTGTGGGACTGGAATATGGATGCAGAGAGGAGAATGGTAAAAAGGTAGCCTGCATAATAGCTAGAGAGAATCTTAAATGTTATGTTGAAGTATTCAAAGGATCATAGATTTTAAACTTGGGAAGAAATCCAAGAGGCTGTTGAATCTGACTCCTCCATTTTATAGATGAAGACATTAAAGAATGGCTTAGGGTCACATAGCAGATTTTTTATGTGAGACTCAAACCTTCGGAATTACATGCTTCCTAACAACAAATTCTTTAACACTTGCTGATATTTGTTGCAGGTTGTATTTAATACTAGAAGACATTTTTAAAAAATAATTTTTGATCAAGTATAAGACCTATATTTTAAGAATGTCCTGACAAACTTGATCTAAACTTGAAAAGTATAGAATTCCTACAGGCTATAGACAAAGCAATTCTTCAGGGATATTTTATATTTCTAAATACTTGCACAAATGAGATAGAGGAAAAAGAATCAATGAATTGGGCATGAAACTAAAAAAAAAAAAAAAAAGCTAGAAAAAAGAACCAATTAAATACCAAATTAGAAATTCTGAAAATCAATGGAGGTTAATAAAACTGATAGTAAGAAAACTATTGAATTAATAAATATTTATTGATAAATAAAACTAAGAGCTGGTTTTGGGGGATGGGGGAAGCGATAAAATTGATAAAGCATTGGTTAATTTGATTTAAAAAAAAGGAAAAAGAAAAATAAGTTGATAATATCAAAATGAAAAAGAAAGGAAAAGAATAATTAGAAACTATTTTGCATAGTTATTCACCAATACATCTGACAATATGTGAAACAGATCAATACTTACAAAAATATAAATTGTTCAGATTAACAAGAGAGAAAATAAAATATTTAATCTCATTTAATAAGAAAAAAATAATGAACTATTAGGATATTAAATGAATACCCTAAGAAAAAATCTTCAGGGCTAGTGGATTTACAAGTGAATTCTACAAAACATTTAAAGGACAATCAATTCCAATACTATATAAACTATTTGGGAAAATAGGCAAAGAATAAATTCTGCCAAATGTCTTTTATGACATAAATATGGTGCTACCTTATCCAGGAAGAGCTAAAACAGAGAAAGAAAATTATAGAACAATTTCACTAATGAATATTCATGCAAAATTTTAAAATAACATATTAGAAAAGAGATTACAATAACTTATCACCAGAATAATACACTATTAGCATGTGGGATGATAACAGAAATGCAGGGTTAGTTCAATATTAGGAAAATTATTTGTGCATTTGACGACATTGATTAAAAAAATAACAGAATTAATATGATAATCTCAATAGATACAGAAAAAGCTTTTGGGAAAATACAGTATGCATTCCTATTAAAAACCATATTCTTATTAAAAATACTAAAAACATGGGAATAAATGGAATTTCCTTAAAATGATAAAGTGTATCTATCTTAAAACACCATCAAGCATTATATATATATGTGTGTGTGTGTGTATGTGTGTGTGTGTGTGTGTGTGTGTGTGTGTGTGTGTGTGTGTAACAGGGATAAGCTAAAATCATTCCCAAAATTTTATTTAGGGGTGAAAAAAGATTTCTATTACCATCACTACTATTCAGCATCATAAAGAAATGTTAGATTTAGGCTAAGATGTCAGGAAAAAATAATAGTAAATGTTGGAGGGGATGTGGAAAACCTGGAACACTAAGGCATTATTGGTGGAACTCTGAATCCAGCCATTTGTAGAGCAATTTGAAACTATGTCCAAAAGAATATGAAACTGTGCCTTTAATCCTGCAGTGCCCCAGAAAGATCATAAAAGAGGAAAAAGGATCCACATGTGCAAAAATTTTTGTAGCAGCCCTTTTTGTTTTGGCAAATGATTGGAAATTCAGTGAATGCCCATCAAATGGGGAATGTCTGAATAAATTGTAGTATTTGAATATATAACAGGATTCTAATATTCTATAAGAAATGATGAACAGGCATATTTCTGAAAGGGCTGGAAATGCTTACATGAACTGATTGCTGAGAGAAGTGAGTAGAATCAGAAGGTCATAAATAGTAATAGCAAAATTTTGTGGTGATAAACTGTGACAGATTTAGCTCTTCTCAGCAATGAGGTGGGCCAAGACAATTCCAATAGACTTGGGTTGGCAAAATACTATCCACCACTCAAGAAAGACCTATAAAGTACTGAGTGCAGATTATTTTCACTTTTTTATTTGTTTCTTTCTCATTCTTTTTCCTCTTTAGTTCTGATTTTTTCACAATGTGACTAATGTGGAAATATGTTTAACATGACTATACATGTATAACTTATATGAGATTGCTTGCTGCCTTGGGGAGTGAAAATGGAAAGGAAGGAGGAAGAAAAATGGGAATCTTAAAATCTTAATAAAAGTGAATTTTGAAAACTACCTTAACATATAATAGGAAAAATGATATTAAATAAGAGTTACTACTCTGTTATAGGTCGTAAAAAATACACACAAAATTTCTTAACAATCTTGTCTGACTCATTCCCTTATTTGCCCGATACCCTGGGAGCATAATCTGACTCATGTCTCTCTTCTTAGGTATTCCATTTTTTTATAAGCATCAGGCCAAATATAGATTCCATTTATTAAAGACATTGATCGCTACCCTCTCCCTTTTAACAAGCCAATAGTGACAATTCCTTTCAAGTCAACTACTGTCCTCACCACAAACTCAGAGCACCAATTATTGAAGTTCCTCCATTGCTAGAAATCTTGGCTTAGCTGAAATTACAGATTGTTAGAGACTTTTTTCATGAAAATAATGCTTCTTTTACACACATTCCAATATGTTTCTGAATTTGGGAGTTTTTAGTTTTTGTCATAGTGTTTCTTGGAAGATCATGATGAGCAATTCACATATTTGTTCGCTCTTAAAACAGAAGTGTAATCTTATTAAGCATACAGAATTGAAATATACATGATACATGTTGGAGAAATTTAAGCTCTCAGATAAACATGCAAATCATTATTCTCAAAAAAGAAATTAGCTGAGACAGAAACCTAATTTGCATAAGGAATTCAGTTTTAACATCTAATAGTAAATAAAGTGTGTCATAGTCTAAGGAAGAACTAACACCTAAGAAGGAGATGAACAGTTTATGAGCAACACAAGACACGTATACAGCTATAAAATTGGGGGGTGATAAACACTGGGAGTACAGCTTTCTTTTTTATACATGAAGCCGATGATAATTAGAAAAAATACTTTCATATATCTCTTTAACCTTTAGAATGTGTGTTAAAATTATAATCTAATTTTTATTCTGGCTAAAACATGAAGTAGATGATAATTGTATATGTATTTTACAGACAAATAAACAGAGACAAAAAGATATTAAATGACTTGTCCAAGAACATACAGGTAGAAATGTCTCAGGCTGGATTTGAATAAATATTTGCATAATGGAGAACTTAGTTTTCTAAGTACATAATAAATTAAACATATCTCCAGAGCTGCTTCCTATTGATTTCACTTCTGTCCTTTTAATTTCTTTTCTGTTTTAATACTTATTTTCCCCCATTACATGTAAAATGATTTTTTGTATTTTAAAAGAATGAGTTCCAGATTCCCCCCATCTACCACTGAACAGACCTGAAGTTGTGCAAACATATTCATAAATGTCACCTTGAAAACAAACAAACCAAAAAAAAAAAAAAAAAAAAACCATAGATCTCAGCTCCAAAAAATTACTCTGAAAAAAGAAAAGAAAGTTTTAAAAAAGTATACTTATTCTGTATTCTTATATAATCATTTCTTTCTCTGAGTATGTTTAAGTATTTTTCATCATACTTCCTTCAGAGTAGTCATGGATCATTCTATTGTGTATAGGACAGTCATTCATAGCCTATCACAATGTTGCAATTACTATGTATATAGTACATTTCATATTGAAATATAATGTACACTTTTGAACTTATAGAGGACTTTCCAGATTATTTTATATCATCCTCCTCATCATTTCTAATAGAACATAATTTTACTTTATCATCACATATCACACTTTATTCAGTCATTCCCCTATTCATTACCATCAAGTTCCAATCCTTTGCCTTAAGAAAAGAGCTATTATAAATACTTTTATTCACATATGTTCTTTTCCTTTTTTATAATCTCTTTTAAGGTTCAAGCCTAGTAGTTGTATTATTAGGTAAAAGGATATGCATAATTTTATAACCCTTTCAGTATAGATCATATTTTTGATCTTTTATCAATTGGGGAAAGGTTTTTACTTTTTTTTTTCTTTTATAAATTTGACATAGTTCCTTATATATTTGAGAAAAGAGGCTTTCATCAAAGAAACTTGCTTTAAAATCCTTTTCAAAATTACCAGTGCTAACTGTATTTCCTCTTTTCTCTGTTTCCTTTCACCCTACCCTTCCTTAAAAGTGTTTTGCTTCTGAAAAGCCCCTCCCCCAATGTAATTTTTTTTTTCCATCATCCTATCCCCTTCTTTTACTCATTTCTCTTTTTATTTGTTTGCAGGGTAAGATAGATTCCTATGCCCATATTAGGTGTGTAAGTTATTTCTAATTTGGGCCAATTGTAATGAAAGCTCCTTTCCCTCACTCTTCCTGCCTTCTCCATTTCAATCCATTGTTAAGCTTTTGTTTGCCTTTTTTAACTTTTCCACCCTTTCCTTGTTGGGTGCTCTAAATACATTCCTCTCTTACATTTTGATTTTACTTTATTTTTTATATAATCATATTCATATTCAACTGACACCAGTGACTTTTGTCTATATATACTTCTAATTGCCATAATAATGAGAAAGTTCTTACGACTTAACAAGTATCAATCTTCCATGTAGGAATATAAACAGATAAACATTTTTAAATTTTCTTATTATTTCCTTTTTCTGATTACCAACTGGTACTTCTCCTGAGCGTTCTCTCTCTCTCTCTCTCTCTCTCTCTCTCTCTCTCTCTCTCTCTCTCTCTCTCTCTCTCTCTCTGTGTATATATATATATATATATATATATATATATATATATATATATATCTTTCATGACTTTTATATCTTTTATATGATTTTTTCATCATGTATACTTGCAACTCTTTTACTTCATTGAAAGATCACCTTTTTTCTTGAACCAATTTTCTTGGGTAGGTGATTTTTAGATATAATGCTTGCTCTACTGTTCTCTAGAATGTCCAATATTTAATGATTCTTTAATTAAGAAACTGATAAATCTTGTGTTATACTGACTGGTTCCACTATACTTATATTGTTTGTTTCTGGAGGCTTGCAATATTTTCTCCTTGACTTGAGAGTTCTAGAAATTGTCTATATTATTCTTAGGAGTTTCAATTTTGAAATCTCTTTCAGGAGGTGGTCAGTGAATCATTTACATTTCTATTTTACTCTTTGGTTCTAGGATATCAAAACAGTTTTCCTAGGTAATTTCTTGAAAGACGATGTCCAGATTTTTCTTTTTATTTCTTTTTGATCATATCTTTCAACTAGAAAAATAATTTTCAAATTATCTCTTCTGGACATATATCTGAGGTCACTTGTTTTCTCAATGAGACATTACACATTTCTTACTATTTTTTCATCCTTTTGAATTTGTTTTATTGCATCTTGATTTTTAATAAAGCCATTAGCTTCCATTTGGACAATTCACATTTTTAAAGAATTATTTTTCTCAATGAGCTTTTGTACCTCCTTTTCCATTTGACCATGTTTGGTTTTCAGAGTTTTCTTCTCTTCATTGGCTTTTTGTACTTCCTTTTATGTCACTCATTTCTCAATTTTTCCTCTATCTTTCTTAATTGATATTCAAAAATCCCTTTTGAATTATTACATGGCTTAAGAGCAATTCTTATTTTTCTTGGAGATTTGAAGGAGATTTGAATTTGTAGTCATCATCTGAGTAGTGTTTTGTTCTTCCTTGTCACTATATTAACTTTCTTTGGTCAGAATAGTTTTCTGCTGTTAACTCATTTTCCAAGCCTATTACTTGGTTTTTAACTCGGTGTTAAAGTGGAGGATCCAAAATCAGGGATTCTGTGCACCAATTTTCAGAGATCCTTCTAAGGATCAATACTGTGAACCAGCACTGCAACTCAGATCTGAGTATGGGTAAATAAACAGGGCCACCAAAGATTTCTCCCCAAATCTGCCCCGACCAGTTGATCTTCCCCCCTGTAAGGGGGGGATGTAAGAAGGCTGCTGCTTTTGCTGCTGGGTCACTTGTGCTACACTCACTCTTGATTCAGTGGTTTCCAAAGCATGAAGCTGAGATGGGGCTCTCCTTATTCTCTAGTGCACCAAACCTTCCTTACTGCTATTAAATTGTTTTTGGCTTCTGTGGGCTGAGAGAAGTCAGGAGATTTCTGTTACTTTCTGGTTTCCTGGGGCTTGGGCTGTGCTGGGAAGGCCTCAATTGCAAACCAAGATCCTTTGCAATGCAACAGACCCTTTCTGCTGACTTTTCAAACCATCTTTGGTTGGAAATTTGTTCCCCTTTGTTATACATTCTCACACAATAACATTTGTTAATGAGTCATTATTAAAGATATTGGGGGGGGAGGAGGGCAGAGCCAAGAAGGTGGAGAAGAGACATTACTATGAGTTCTCCCTGATGTCCCTCAGTTTCAACATCAAATCCAGTCTGTGACCTGGTTTTGAAGTGACAGAACCCACAAATATTTGGAATGTAACAGATTTTCAGCAGAAGATAATTTGGATCCCAAAGAGATCTTAAAGTAAGGAAAGGGACCCACATGTAGTAGCAAGGAACTGAAAACTGAATGGATGCCCATCACTGGAAGAATGGCTGAATAAGCTATGGTATATGAATGTTATGGAATATTATTGTTCTGTAAGAAATGACCACCAAGATGATTTCAGAAAGTCCTGGAGAGACTTACATGAACTGATGCTGAGTGAAATGAGCAGAACCAGGAGATCATTATACACAGTAACAAGAAGATTATACAATGATCAATTCCAATGGACATGGCTCTCTTTAACTATGAGATTATCCAAACCAGTTCCAACTGTTCAGTAATGAAAAGAATCAGCTACACCCAGAGAGGAAATGAATGTGGACCACAGCATAGCTTTTTCACTGTTATTGTTTGCTTGCATTTTTTGTTTTCCTTCTCAGGTTTTTTCTTTCTTTCTAGAACCAATTTTTCTTGTGTAGCAAGATAAATGTATAAATATGTGTGTGTGTGTGTGTGTGTGTGTGTGTAAATGAATACAATTTGGAGGAACTTCAGAACAGCACAGAGACCCAGCCTGGTGGGGAATCTACCAGGAAGAATCTACAGCAGTGTTGCCTACATTGTTCTGGTTACAAGTGAGTAGATCAACAGACTAGCTGTAAGATATCCAACATAAATACAAAAGGGAAATAGTGAGCCTCTGAAATCCAGAATAATGCTGGACCTGGCCACAGACAACCAGAACCAGAAATTAGTCAGCATTGACCCAGCACACAGACACTGTCGCCTGTAGAGAAAGTTTGGACAATTTCCCATTTGCCTTAAAAGCAGACCTCAACCTTTTACAAAATGAGCGAAAAAGCAAAAAGAACTCAGACTATAGATAACTTATATAGAGAAAGAAAAGAACAGACTTCAAACCATGAGGAAACGGAAGGCAAATGATCTGCAGATGAAGCCCAAAGGGTGATGTGAATTGGTTCCCACCTCACAAAACTTTCCTGAAAGAATTAAAAATGCATTATAAAGGGAATTAGAAGAAAAATGAGAAAAGCATATGAGAACTTTGCAGGAGAATTTGGAACAGGAAATGCAGAAATTACCTGACAAAATCTTACAAAATAGATTTGGTGAAATGGAAAAAGTATATGATTCCTTACAAAATAGATTTTTCAAAATGGAAAAAGGAAAACAACCTCAAAAACAGAATTTGTGAAATGGAAACAAATTCATGGAACAAAATAACTGATTTAAAAATTCAATTGGCCAATTACAAAATGAGCTAAAAAGGTAACTGAAAATAATTCTCTAAAACTTGGAATTGAACAGATGGAAATAAACAATTCAATGAGACATTCAAGAATCAGTCAAAAAAATGAAAAAATAGAAGAAAATACAAAATATCTCACTCAAAAAAAAAAAAAACTCACCTAGAAAATGAATTTAGGAAAGATAATCTAATCATTAGTGAACTTTTCATGATGAAAAAAAAAAAAAAAAAAAAAAGGCCTTGGCATCATCTATCTGGAAAACATCAAGGAAAACTTCTTTGTTGTCCTAGAACCAAAAGTTAAAATAGCGATTTAAAGAAATTACTGATCACCTCCTGAAAGACCCAAAACCAAAAACTCCAAGGAATGTTTAACTTCTGAATTATCAAATAAAGGAGAAAATATTGCAAACGGAAAGAAACAGTTCAAATATCGAGGAGCCATAATCATGATTACTCAGGACCTAGCAGCTTCCACATTAAAGAATCACAGGACCTGGAAAGAGATGTTCTGAAAGACAAAGGAACTTGGATTTCAGGCAAGAATCAAATATCCAGAAAAAATGAGCATTACCTTTCAGGGACGAAGCTGGACATTCAATCATACAGATGAATTTCATTTACTTCTGATGAAAAGAATAGAGCTGAAATGAAAAATTTGATCTCCAAATATAGAACTCAAGGAAAATATAAAAAGGTGAAAAAGAAAGAACTCTTGAAAACTATATCTCTGTTACAGGTATAATTAGAGGACGCAATTATAATTTGATTTTATTGTGATAATATAAAAAAACTAGAGGTAGGAAGGAGATTGGAGAGAAAATGGAGGTAATACGAAGTAAATTACATGAAGAGGTAAGGAACACCAATTATTATTGAGGGAAAGAAAGGAGAGGGATGAATATTGTGTTAATCTTACTCTCATGAGATTTGGCTCAAAGAGAATATTAGACATATTTGGTTTCACAGAGAAACTTGTTTCACCTCATAGGGAAGTGGGAGGGGAAAGGGGAAAGGAAAGGGGGTGGATAATAGAAAGGAAAACAGAAGTAGTAGGGGAAAGGTAGGAGAAAGGGAAAGAGCTGCTAGAGAGGAGTGGTGACCAGAAGCAAAATACTGTACAAGAGGGAAAGGGGAAAATGAAAGAGAAAAGCATAATGTGGAATTAAACAAGATAGTGGGAAATAACAGAATTATTCATTTTAACTGTGAATGTGAATGAGGTGAACTCCCCCATAAAATGGAAGTAGATAACACACTGAATTAAAAGCCAGAACCCTACAATATGTTGTTTACAAGAAACATATTTAAAGCAGACTGATACATATAAAATAAAGGAAAAGGCTGGAGCAGAATTTATTATGTTTCAAGTGAAATAAAAATAGCAGGGGTGATGATTCTGTTCTCAGCAAAAGCAAAAATAGATTTAATTAAAAGAGATAAGGAAGGAACCTACATCTTGCTAAAGGGTACTATAGATAATGAAGCAATATCAATATCAATAAACATACATGCACCAAGTTGCATAGCATCCAAATACCTAGAGCAGAAGTTAAGAGAGCTGCAAGAAGAAAAGGACAGCAAACCTAAACTAGTGGGTATGTGACCTTTGCTCTCTCAAAACTAGATAAATCAAACTACAAAATAAATAAGGAAGAAGTTAAGTAGATGAACAGAATTTTAGAAAAGTTAGGTATAATAAACCTTTGGAGACATTTGAATAAAGACAGAAAGAATATTTAAAATATATTGGATCACTTGCTATCTAGGAGTATGGATGGGGAAAGAAAGTGGAAAAATTAGAATACAAGATTTTCTAAGAGTGAATGTTGCCGGTAGATCAGTGGAACAGATTAGATACAAAGGACAAAAAAGGGTACATCTATAGCAATCTAATCTTTGACAAACCCAAAGATTCCAACATTAGGGATAAAAATTCATTATTCGGAAAAAACTGTTGGGAAAACTGGAAATTAGTATGGCAGAAATTAGATATGGATCCACACTTAACACCATATACCAAAATAAGATCAAAATGGGTCCATGATTTAGGCATAAAGAGGGAGATAATAAATAGATTAGAGGAACAGAGGATAATCTACCTCTCAGACTTGTGGAGGAGGAAGGAATTTATGACCAGAGGAGAACTAGAGATCATTATTGATCACAAAATAGAAGATTTTGATTACATCAAACTAAAAAGTTTCTGTACAAATAATACTAATGCAAACAAGATTAGAAGGGAGGTAACAAATTGGGAAAATATTTTTAAAAACAAAGGTTCTGACAAAGGTCTCATTTCCAAAATATATAGAGAACTGACCATAATTTATAAGAAACCAAACCATTCTCCAATTGATAAATGGTCAAAGGATATGAACAGACAATTCTCAGAGGAAGAAATTGAAACTATATCCACTCACATGAAAGAGTGTTCCAAATCACTACTGATCAGAGAAATGCAAATTAAGACCACTCTGAGATACCACTACACACCTGTCAGATTGGCTAAGATGACAGGAACAAATAATGACAAATGTTGGAGGGGATGTGGGGAAATTGGGACACTAATGCATTGCTGGTGGAGTTGTGAAAGAATCCAGCCATTCTGGAGAGCAATCTGGAATTATGCCCAAAAAGTTATCAAACTGTGCATACCCTTTGACCCAGCAGCGCTACTACTGGGATTATATCCCAAAGAAATACTAAAGAACGGAAAGAGACATATATGTGCCAAAATGTTTGTGGCAGCTCTTTTTGTTGTAGCTAGAAACTGGAAGATGAATGGATGTCCATCAGTTGGAGAATGGTTGGGTAAATTGTGGTATATGAAAGTTATGGAATATTATTGCTCAGTAAGAAATGACCAGCAGGAGGAATACAGAGAGGGTTGGAGAGACTTAAATCAACTGATGCTGAGTGAAATGAGCAGAACCAGAAGATCACTGTATACTTCAACAACGATACTGTATGAGGAGGTATTCTGATGGAAGTGGAAATCTTCAACATAAAGAAGATCCAACTCACTTCCAGTTGATCAATGATGGACAGAGGTAGATACACCCAGAGAAGAAACACTGGGAGGGGAATGTAAATTGTTAGCACTAATATCTGTCTGCCCAGGTTGCATATACCTTCGGATTCTAATGTTTATTGTGCAACAAGAAAATGATATTCACACACATGTATTTTACTTAGACTATATTGTAACACATGTAAAATGTATGGTATTGCCTGTCGTCGTGGGGAGGGAATAAGGGAGGGGGGGTAATTTGGAAAAATGAATACAAGGGATAATATTATAAAATATATATATATATATAATAAAAAAAATTAAAAAAAAAAAAAAAAAAAAAAAAAAAAAAGAGTGAATGTTGAAAATTGTTCATTTATATATTTTGAAAATAAAAGTTTTAATTTTTTAAAGGTATTTTTTAAGGTCTGGGAGAAGAACTTGGGTCAGTCCCTACTGCACCCTGCCATCTTGGTTCCACCTCCTTTTCTATTCATTTTTTAAATCTTCTATGATTTTTTTTTTTCCTTAGAAGTTGTCCTGAGAACCACTTCACTAATTCTTCACTTATTCTTCTACCTCTTTCTCCAAAAGTGAAAACCATATTAGATATCCTTAGTTAAATATATGCCTCATTGATTCATTTTTATTTATCATCAGAAGGCAGATATCGTGTCTCATAAGTCATAAGGCTATAACTGTAAAGTCATTACTTACTGAGATTTAGCAAAAAGACATTGCAATGTGGTTTTGATGGGTTCAGTATTTTGGAAGACCAAATAAGAGGGTTTCTAAGTCACTTACCTCTCAGAAAAATAGAAAAGACTCTTAGAGAGGAATTTTGAAACTTCTGAAATTAATCTCTGAGATATTTTATAAGCTACAGGTAATGGAGGAAAAAAAAACAAAAATCAGTTTTTCTCAAATAAGTGTGGGAGAGAGCAAGAGGAGAGTATGTTTTAAAGAAATGTTTTTCTGATTCAAATTTTTTCAACCATCTATTTACATAGCTATTATTGTCACCTCCCTATTTTCCTTTGATAGAATTTGATTTTTCTAGAAAATTTAGTTTTTATCATTTCTGAGCTTGCAAAGATTCACATAACATTCACAGGTTAGTCAACTAGCTAAAAGAGTGCTTTTGTAGTATCTTTTTAGGCATAACAAAAAAATATTCAAGACAAGAAGATCTGTAAGGATATCTTGTTGATTGTGTTCTACCAAGTTCTAGAATGATAAGTGTATGCTTTTCATGCAACCAGATGATTTTGATATTATTTGAGTTATAGATAGCTTTTGATCTCAGAGTTTTTAATACGTGCAATTCCTTGGTATATTTAAGAATAGGTCATGAAATTGAGATCATGAAAAATTGGACACAATTGAACATTTACAACAGTGCCAGTCCCCAAAGTGAATAATATAAATAGCCGGACCTATGGCGAAACAGAATTGGGAGAAAGGTAGGGAGGGCAAAGCTATCATTAAAAGGGTGTTTCCCAGCTGTGCCATTATCTATGTGAATTTGCACAAGTTACTTCATCTATCTGCACCTTCAATTTCTCATCTACAAAATTATATTGATAAGTTGGACTTGATGACTGCTAATATTACTTTCAGTTCTATATCTATTATTCTGTGATTGAATTCATTTCATTGTGTTTGGGGGTGGTTGAGGTGCTAGTAGTGTGTGTGTGTGAGTGTGTATGTGGCCACATAAAATAATTGTGATGGCTGTGAGATGACGTGCATGAGTTTTCCAGTAAGTAGATTGATAATGATATTCATTATTTCTAATGAAAATGCAGGCCAAACACTATTCCACATACTTTCCCTCAGCCATTGGTGGGTTGGTGTCAGAGAGAGAGTTGTGCAGATAATTTCTTTTTTAACTAATTTAAAAAACAAATAAAGCTCTCTGTAAAAAACAAACAAACAAACAAAACCAAAAAAAAAAAATGTATAATACATTTAAGTTTAAACTGTTTTATTAACACTTTTTCTTCTCTTTCCTAATCCCAGATAACTAATAACATAATAAATGCTCAGATTTGAAGCATTTGCTGATTATATACATGTAAGGGCTTACATTCAAAAATAAACCATCAGTTTTCATGAGTTACTTTGAGCTGACATTTTCATGCCTCTGTTAATGTACATGACTCTCAGTACAACTTTCCTCTGACATTCTCTTCCAAAGTGTTCATATTAGCTTTAGGATGTCTCACTTAGTATTTACCCACCAGTCAAGGCATTTAAGCAGTCAACCAGCTTCCTCTAGACACCTCTTTACTACCAGGATTGTTTTGTGCTTTTTGCATATACTTTTTTACCTTTTGTGTCTCCTGCAGTGGAAAGTAAGGAGATGTTAGAATCTTTTAGAAGTAGATTATGTGATTTGGGTTAGTCTGACTTCTGGAATTTTCTCATACTTTAATCATAGATCAGTGTATGTCTGATATAGGAAGAGTATTTTGAAGGACATGTAAAATATTGATTGAAAAAGGGAGAGTAGAGGAAGAAAGAACAACTGGGATTCTGTTACAATGATCAAGGCATAAGGCACTGGACCTGTAAGATATGAGTACTTTGGATTCTGAACAGTGCCAGGTGTAAAGGAAAAAAGTAATAGGTTAACTCAGAAAGAGTGATAAATGATACTCCTTTCATAGGTGTACAATTTATTGACTGAACAGAAAGAAAAATAACTTTTGTTCAATTAAAACTGCTAAAAATCCAAGTATTAAGAGATAGTTTAGAAAAATGTTAAATACAAAGTTGATCAGTTTAAACACTAAAAAAAAAAAAAAATCTACAGAGTGTGCAGTGTTCTTTTATTTGCATGTAACTGCCTTTTTAAAGCTTAAAAAGTTAGCGCTTACAAAATGAGGCAGTTAGGTAGTACAATAGATAGAAAGTTAGGTCTGGAGTCAGGAAGACCTGAATTCAAATCTATCCTCAGACACGTAATAGTTATGGAACCCTAGGCAAGTCACTTAAGCCTTTGTTTCACTACCTCATCTGTGAAATGAGCTGGAGAAGAAAATAGCAAACCAATTAGTATTTTTGTCAAAAAAAAAATTGCCCGAAAGTAGTCATGAACAATCAGACACAATTGAACAACACCATCACCACCTTATAAGTAATACATCATATAACTGGTTTGAAACTGTGGGATGATTGGGGGAAGAATATTTTTATAACTAATAGAAGAATGGATATCATGAGATTTTCATAAGGTAAAGGAAAGTCACTAGGTACCAGGAGTCACTGAGTTGAGCCACTCACTGAAAGTTATGAAGAATCCAGCTGGAATGGTGCTGAAATTAACTGTCATGAAAAATTGAGAGGAGATTGAGAATACATCAGCAGGTGGAAAAACCTTCACTGTAGCAGCTATATGAAGAAAACATGAGCAAGAGAGTTGATGAAAATATTTCAGCTGGTAGTTCAAAAATGATTGAAGGGAAACTGACATCTATTGGAAAATAGCTGATTTAGCCTTTATGATAATCTACAATTTGAGAAAGGTAAAGCCTCTCTGAAGTGCTCACTGATGTTCTGTCTGATTTGAATAGGAAAAATAAAAAGGGGAAAAGACAGACTTTGCAATTGATTTACTATTGGATTATCTAGCTGACAGCTGATTGAACAACCCAGAATCCTGCCAAATGAAGAATTGCCTGATTTTATAAGCATTGCTAGAGTCATTTTGATAAGCTAGTAGTTCTCTATCTGAACCTAGAACATAGTGAATACAATAGTGTGACAATTCTCCTTTTTCAGAATGATTATGCTAAGTGATATATGGAATAAAATATGGGCTCATAATTAAGAAGATTCATCTTTTTAAGTTCAAATCTAGTCTTAGAGACAGACTAGCTGTGATATATGAAGGTGATGGAATATTACTGTTTTATAAATAATGATGAATAAGCTGACTTTAGAAAGGCCTGGAAAGTTGTACACAAGCTGATGCTGAGTGAAACAAGCAGAACCAGGAATACATTGTACATAATACCAGGAAGAATATGTGATGATCAGCTATGAAAGTCTTGGTTCTTTTTAGTGGTTCAGTGATCTAAAGCAGTTCCAGTAGATTTTGGACAGAAAATGCCATCTGTATCAAGAAAAAGAACTAAGGAGACAATGTTAATACACGCATGCTAGGTTCACCTGTTTTTGTTTTTGTTTTCTGTTTTTTAATCACTCACATGCTTTTACCCCTTTTCCTCTGATTTTTCTGTCTCATCATGATTAATAAAGCAATGTGTATTAAAAAAGAGAGTGATAGAGACTTAGTAACTTGCCCAGTAGACTGGACAAGTCACTTTTAGCTTGTTTTGCCTGTTTCCTTATTTATAAAAGGAGCCAGAAAAGGAAATGTCCAATCATTCCAATATCTTTGTCAAGAAAACTACAAATGGGGACACAAAGAATCATACATCATTAAAGATGACTAAACAAATTAAGATTTTGACAATTATTTATCAGTTTAAGAGCAGAAGAAAAGAGAATGTGTCCACCTGTAGGGCAAAGGGAATCAGATGGAGAGCAGTTAGCAGAAAAGTAATGTTGAGTGGGATAGATGTTCCTGAATGAATCAACAATATCAAGCAAGGCCTTAAGTCCATGGTTCTGAGAAATCCTAAACTATCAACTCATTTATTTGCCTCCCTGTTAGTTCTCTGAGTGTGTCTACTCTTTCTTATAGAAAAGAAGGAAGGAAAGAAGCATTTATTAAATCTCTATTATGTTCTAGGGACTGTTCTAAGCACTTCACAAATATTGTCACATTTTATTCTCATGACAAAATTATGAGGTAAGTGTTAAGATTATCTCTATTGCCTCCTTCCCCTGAAAACTGAGCCAGAAAGAGGTTATTTTTCCCAGGATCAATTAAATGACTAGTAATGTTTGAGGTCACATTTGAACTCAGGTCTTCTTTGCTGTAGGTCCAACATTCTATCCATTATGCTTCCTGGTTATTTAAGTATTGTAGCTACAGTGGTAGAAGGGTAATACTATTCATGCTTCTCTATGAAATGGATATATTCATCATTTCCACATTTCCTTTTTATTAAGTACCTATAGTCAGACCTTGGCCTTATTTTAATTAAATAGGTATGATTATGGTCTAATGGTATTTTCATTGTGAGTTGCTGATTTACATAATGAAGTCATACCAGTGCAAGCTTCAGGAATATTGTGGTAAAAAGCAGCATATTCCTTGGAGTCTCTGAGAAAGATTAAGCATAAATATGCTGGTGATAATTCCTTAGGATAAATAGGACTTGATTTATGCTTCACTGTTGGGTAGTCTCAAGAGCACATTGGGAAGAAGTTAGCTTGTAGTATTTCCAAAAGAAGTGAATTTTAATCTGGAATGTGGTAAAACTGTCCATTAGAACTACTAGAAAATCATCGTGCATAATATCAAATATTAGGTTTTAAAGATTTCCAATATTACTAAGTATCATATATCTACCTCATATCTCATTTCTTATATGCAGGATTCCACAATGAATTTAATGATCACTTTAACAAAGTGCTTGTACATTCTTTATTATAATAAATATCTTTGAAATCAATATTGAGGAGGCTATCTTTCATTGTGTGCACATGATTTTCTGCCAACCTACTATTTTCACTTAATTAGCCACTTGCAGGTGGCATTCATTTGTGTGTATGGAGAAGGAGGTGCAGGTCAGAGCCCTCTAAAGATATATCTCTAAATATTAATGTATTTTAAATGATCCACCATTAAACTGTAGGTTTTATATCATAGTTCAATTGCCAGTCACATTTTCAACTTATTTCTTTCTCTCTTTTTTATGATATAAAGCTCTGAGCAAAAGCTTTGAATAGTTGAATGCAATTTCAGACCAAAACAGCTTTATATGAAAGATGAGTTCATGCTAGGCAGCCTTATAATGAGTGCTCTAAATCACTGTGAGACCTATAAATGAGAAGCCCTACTTTTCTGCTCTCTTGAGAACTCATTAAGACAGCAAACATGTTTTCAGGAGCCACGCATATGATATGCAGAACACAGTGGCTTTCATATCTAGAATACTGAGATTCAAATGCAGAGAAAAATCCAGTATATTTTAGTTTAAAAAGAGGCAATTGAGTCTTTTCACTAGACCTACCAATTTCAAGGGCTGAATTTCTAGATCCCGATGACTTCATCTATGATATCAGTCATAAATGATCTATATATGTTTCATTAATATCTGACACATAGTTTGTCTCTAAGGAGACTTATGGATGTTTAATGAAGCAAAAGGAAAATAAAGAAATAGGAACTAATTTCTTAAGATCAAATTGTTGCTTACTTTAGCCTGTGGATAAGACTAAACAAATGTCACCCAGATAGACATAATTCTAAATTTGCTCATGTCAAAAAATTCAGTACTATTCAAGGGCTCAAAAAATTAATTTTTCAGAATTTGCACACTGTTTTCAGAATTTTTTAAATATCCACCCCAAATTCTAGTGTAGATCAACTACTACTGACTTCTATAATTTTGACTTTAGCAATCTCATCTGACTGGACAAACCAATTTAGACAAAGAGTTAACATTACATTAAATACAAACTTTAAGTTATTATGCTAAATCATCATTAGATGATTACTTTGAAGGTACTTTTTACCATCAAGTTGATGACCTTACAGTTAGAGAAAATTAATCATACACATTTGAAAAGATGTAATGCATAAGATGTTAGATCTTGACTCAGATTCAAGCTCTGACACAAAATAGATGTATGACATTGGACAAATTAATCTCTCAGCCTTCAGAGGGATGGACTTATTTCTTTTATTTCAACTGTCTTATAACTCCTCAAGTGGCAAGTAATAGATATGGATAATAAAGGACACAGGGCTTAATGAGGCGTTGGAGAGAAATATTTAAGATGAAGTAAAAATAGAAGGAATGAATTGAAAACCTGAGAACATTAGCATGTTAGAAGACATTAATAACAACAACAACAAAATCAACAGCAGTAATGATTATTATAGTAATAATATCAACATAAAAGCAATAGTTACTTATATGTATGTAAATATATAATTAAATGATATATATATAATTACTTTAGTAATAATCTTAATGATAACAGATTTCATTAGATTTAATTTTAAATCAAAGTGTGCAAGGTAAATAAGCACAATATAAGTATAGTTTCAGAACTAAGACTAAATAAGGAATTGAATTACCACTTAACCATCTAACAAGACAGAGAGTGATTGGCAACAGACACATGCATTAACAGAGAGCTAGAGAGTGATAATGAGAGAGAGAGAGAGAAAAAAAGAGAGAGAGAGATAGAGAGAGAGAGAAAGAAAGAGAGAGAGAGAGAGAGAGAGAGAAGAGAGAGAGAGAGAGAGAGAGAGAGAGAGAGAGAGAAAGAGATAGAGAGAGACATAGGGGGAGAGAGAGAGAGAGAGAGAGAGAGAGAGAGAGAGAGAGAGAGAAAAGAGAGACAGAGAGACAGAGAGACAGAGAGACAGAGAGACAGAGAGAGAAGAGAGAGAGAGAATACAGAATTAACGGGAGTTAAAAAAAAAACAAAAACAAAAACAAAAAGAAGGTGGATCATCACATGACAAAAAACACAGATGATAGAAATATATGAGCAACTAAAAACCATGTATTGAAAGTTAATTATATGGATGGTATTCTGCAATTTTTTTATACAATGAACCAATATATCTTGTGGGATAAAATTTCAGAATAAGTATGTGTATAAATGAGGAGAGATGAGATAGAGGGCTAAAAAGAATGGGTAATATACTTATGTTATCCATTAGTGAAAAGTGAAGGATGATGCTATGGTAGAACAGCAAAAAGAAGAGGTAGAGGAGAATGGAATTGAATCATTTAAAAAGGTAAAGAGTAAGACCATTTTATCATAAAATACAAGCGTAGAGAAAAAGAAAATGAAAGAAGGCTTCTGAATATTAATTTTTTGTTGTTGTTTTTTTTCAACCACAACACTAAAGAACTACATGGAATGAAACAAAGACCTAACTCTTATAAATACATTTAATTGGAGAAAGAGCCAGAGAGACACATACACATAGATAGATAGATAGAGAGGAGGGAGAGAAAGAATAAGAAAGCACAACTTACATTCCACTATTTAACTAACAAACATAAAAGACACATCTAAAAGTAAAGGCTGATTCAATCAAATTAAGTGGAACAAAATCATGCATCAGGAGAATGTAAAAAAAAAAAAAAAAAACGAAAATAAATCATATAGAACAAATATTAAAGATCACATCAACACAAATATAAAGACATGTTTAAATAACCATTTACAATAAATCAATATTGATATTAAAATGTATATACTAAAATGAATAGAATCTGGTTCTAAAATAGAAAAATAAGTACATTGCAAAAAAGACAAAGATAGTAACAAAATATAAGGAGGACACTTTAATGTTCCTCTTTGAGAACTAACAGAAGGATTAATGAAATGGAAAATTCTGATTATTGGATGCAGCACTTTCTATTTTGTATTAAAATATGTGAGTTTTAAAATGTTGTAGCCATATGCAGAAAGAAGAAATGGAAATCCCTTAACATACAAGAAGCAAAAGATGTTTCCTTCTCAGGAGCTGGGTTCATGTTCTGGCTCTCTAATCTGGCACAAGATATCACATTCCACATTGCTGTTTCCTGCCTATCAATTGATTGCTCAGAAATTTTGTTCCATTATTATAGAGCCAAGAAGGAGCTTAATTTAGTCAATCAGTAGCTTTTTGGCGATTTTAATCACAGAGATTATGAAGCAACATAAGGGAACAAGAGAGTGCAGAAGAGTAAAACCCTTATACCTTACTGTCTGTTTCCTGTTCCATGTATTCTGTGATTTTCATCAACTGAGCAGGCCAGCAATAAATTAATTATTAATTGGTGGTTACAATCAATCCCTTAACTCCCCCCCCCATTAGATTCATAACTTCCCTTTCATCATACTGACAAGGTTTCTAGCCCAATTAGTAGTTTCACCAGGAGACATTTAGACAACATACAGATCTACTAAAAAAAGTCTTAGGCTACAAACAGTCCCTGATATACCAGCTGTGGGGCATTAACTTATTTTGCTAACATTCTCCCACACAGTTATGATGGACTCGGTCTTTTAAAAAATCATTGTTGCTATTATTATTATTATTAACTACCATTTTTGTCTCAATAAGTAAATCAATCTGTAATGTTCTGATCATCTCTCAGTTGTAATCCTTCTCTGGGAAGAGGTTTCTTTTCTGTATAATCTTTTCCTCTATGAGCAGGTTTCTTGGGAGGCTTCTGGAGCCTCCAGCCAGCCTCTTCTTCTTCCTGAATCCTGGCTCTGAATCTCCTCCAGCTCTTGTCCTTCCCCAGTCCAGATTGCTCTCCAGGCTCAATGTTTCCTCTTTTTATCCTTCCAGAGAATGGGCATGGGATAATGCAAGGGCTTCTGGGAAGAACCACTTTAACCAATGAGCTTGCTCCTCTTGGAATTCCTAAGGTGTAAACTCCCTTTAAAGGCCCAAACCAAAGGTCTGAGCCAGAGAACTGTCAAGTCAACCTGAGTTCTCACCTGGTAATCCTAACATCAATCAGTTTCTGTTGAATGCTATTTTATCTCTCTAAGTAATTGTTCTTAGAATTGTTTTCATGGAAAAATAGAAATCAAATTAAAAATAATAATAATAACTTCTGAAAAGAGAAGATATTGAATACTGGAAAAAAGAAATGATGGCTTTCCTAAATCTTTTCTTCTCCAGTCTAAAACTGTAGAGGGCCAGAATTCTGCAAAAACATACTTGAATCAAGGAGAACAGAGTTCTTATAGTTAAACACCTACTCAGTGTAATTGATGGGATAATGGTTCTCTAGTTAAACATATATACTTGTGATATGGTGATGTAATGGTTCTACAGTTGGCACATGCTGTTGCTATGGTGATGTAATCATACTGAGGTATTTTAAGATTGAGAGGACTGGGAACAGAGAGTCTCAACCATAGACACAGAAAAAGATTTCAGATTCCAGACTCCAGACTCTAGATTCCATCTTTGACCAGCCTCATGGTGGCTCTCCTGCCTTCATCACTTCTCCACCTGAGATCAAGGCCTATCCAGAAATCCTCCAGAAAGCTAGTCCAGACATTACATAAAACATAAAACAATACAATATATCCTCTATATCTTTCACCATCCTGTTGTTCACTCAATTTTGGATATTCTATTATTTATCTATTCATTGCCTAAAAATAAATAAAATTTGACCAAAACAGAGTACAATGGGACTATCACTACTTTGGTCCTGGATATGCGTGTCTCTCTTTTTATATAGTCATTTTATTAATCTCCTTGAATATCTTAAAATACTATTAATTAATTTTGAGTTTCAAATTAAATAAACTCACTCAACAATCTATGCCCAAAAGTCTATAAAACTGTACATACCCTTTGACTCAGCAGTGCCATTATTGGGTCTGTATCCCAAGGCAATCATAAAGGAGGGAAAAGGACCCACATGTGCAAAAATGTTCCTAGCAGCTCTTTTTGTGGTAGCAAAGAACAGGAAAAGGAGTGGATGCCCATTAATTGGGGATTGGATGAACAAGCTGTGGTACATGAAGGTAATGGAATATTATTGTTCTATAAAAACTGATGAATAAACTGATTATAGAAAGGGTAGGCAAGATTTACATGAACTGATGCTGAGCAAAACTAGCAGAACCAGAATATCCAATACCCAGCAAGCATGTGTGAGGTTCAACTATGAAAGACATGGTTCTTTTCCATGATTCAGTGATCCAGGAAAAAAACCTAAGGAGACTGAATGTAAATCAATACATGCTATTTTTTTTTTTTTTTTGGTTGCTCATGGTTGGGCCATATTCTTTTTTCTTTTTTTTTTTAATTTTTTATTATATATATATTTTTTATAATATTATCCCTTGTATTCATTTTTCCAAATTATCCCCCCTCCCTCTATTCCCTCCCCTCGACGACAGGCAATACCATACATTTTACATGTGTTACAATATAGTCTAGGTACAATACATGTGTGTGAATATCATTTTCTTGTTGCACAATAAACATTAGAATCCGAAGGTACATGCAATCTGGGCAGACAGATATTAGTGCTAACAATTTAAATTCACTTCCCAGTGTTTCTTCTCTAGGTGTAGCTACCTCTGTCCATCATTGATCAACTGGAAGTGAGTTGGATCTTCTTTATGTTGAAGATTTCCACTTCCATCAGAATAGATCCTCATACAGTATTGTTGTTGAAGTGTACAGTGATCTTCTGGTTCTGCTCATTTCACTCTGCATCAGTTGATTGAAGTCTCTCCAAGCCTCTCTGTATTCCTTCTGCTGGTCATTTCTTACAGAGCAATAATATTCCATAACCTTCATATACCACAATTTACCCAACCATTCTCCAACTGATGGACATCCATTCATCTTCCAGTTTCTAGCTACAACAAAAAGAGCTCCCACAAACATTTTGGCACATATATGTCTCTTTCCGCTCTTTAGTATTTCTTTGGGATATAAGCCCAGTAGTAGCGCTGCTGGGTCAAAGGGTATGCACAGTTTGTTAACTTTTTGGGCATAATTACAGATTGCTCTCCAGAATGGCTGGATTCTTTCACAACTCCACCAGCAATGTATCAGTGTCCCAGTTTTCCCACAGCCCCTCCAACATTCATCATTATTTGTTCCTGTCATCTTAGCCAATCTGACAGGTGTGTAGTGGTATCTCAGAGTGGTCTTAATTTGCATTTCTCTGATCAGTAGTGATTTGGAACACTCTTTCATGTGAGTGGATATAGTTTCAATTTCTTCCTCTGAGAATTGTCTGTTCATATCCTTTGACCATTTATCAATTGGAGAATGGTTCGGTTTCTTATAAATTAGGGTCAGTTCTCTATATATTTTGGAAATGAGACCTTTGTCAGAACCTTTATTTTTTCAAAATATTTTCCCAATTTGTTACTTCCCTTCTAATCTTGTTTGCATTAGTATTATTTGTACAGAAACTTTTTAGTTTGATGTAATCAAAATCTTCTATTTTGTGATCAATAATGATCTCTAGTTCTCCTCTGGTCATAAATTCCTTCCTCCTCCACAAGTCTGAGAGGTAGATTATCCTCTGTTCCTCTAATCTATTTATTATCTCCCTCTTTATGCCTAAATCATGGACCCATTTTGATCTTATCTTGGTATATGGTGTTAAGTGTGGATCCATATCTAATTTCTGCCATACTAATTTCCAGTTTTCCCAACAGTTTTTTCCGAATAATGAATTTTTATCCCTAATGTTGGTATCTTTGGGTTTGTCAAAGATTAGGTTGCTATATGTGTATCCTTTTTTGTCCTTTGTATCTAATCTGTTCCACTGATCTACCGGTCTATTTCTTAGCCAATACCAAATGGTTTTGGTGACTGCTGCTATATAATATAGCTTTAGATCAGGTACACTTAGACCACCTTCCTCTGAGTTTTTTTTCATTAGTTCCCTTGCAATTCTCGACCTTTTATTCTTCCATATGAATTTTGTTGTTATTTTTTCTAGGTCATTAAAATAGTTTCTTGGGAGTCTGATTGGTATAGCACTAAATAAATAGATTAGTTTGGGGAGTATTGTCATCTTTATTATATTCGCTCAGCCTATCCAAGAGCACTGAATGTCTTTCCAATTATTTAAATCTGATTTTATTTTTGTGGCAAGTGTTTTGTAATTTTTCTCATATAATTCCTGACTTTTCTTTGGTAGATGGATTCCCAAATACTTTATACTCTCAACATTTGTTTGGAATGGAATTTCTCTTTGTATCTCTTGCTGTTGCATTTTGTTAGTGATATATAAAAATGCCGAGGATTTATGTGGATTTATTTTGTATCCTGCCACTTTGCTGAAATTTTGAATTATTTCTAGTAGCTTTTTAGCAGTCTTTCGGGTTCTCTAAGTATACCATCATGTCATCTGCAAAAAGTGATAGTCTGATTTCCTCATTTCCTACTCTAATTCCTTGGATCTCTTTCTCGGCTCTTATTGCCAAGGCTAGCGTTTCTAGTACTATATTGAATAGTAATGGTGATAGTGGGCAAACTTGTTTCACTCCTGATCTTACTGGGAAAGGTTGCAGTTTATTTCTATTGCATATTATGCTTACTGAAGGTCTTAAATATATGCTCCTGATTATTCTAAGGAATAGTCCATTTATTCCTATACTCTCAAGAGTTTTTAGTAGGAATGGATGTTGGATTTTGTCAAATGCTTTTTCTGCATCTATTGAGATGATCATATGGTTCTTATTAATTTGATTATTAATATGGTCCATTATATTAATAGTTTTCCTAATATTAAACCAGGCCTGTATTCCTGGAATAAATCCTACTTGATCATAGTGTATTATCCTGGAGATGATTTTCTGAAGTCTTTTTGCTAATATCTTATTTAAGATTTTAGCATCAATATTCATTAAGGAGATTGGTCTATAATTTTCTTTCTCAGTTTTCGATCTACCTGGTTTAGGTATCAGTACCATGTCTGTGTCATAAAAGGAGTTTGGTAGGACTCCTTCATCCCCTATTTTTTCAAATAATTTATATAACATTGGGGCTAATTGTTCTTTAAATGTTTGGTAGAATTCACATGTGAATCCATCTGTCCCTGGGGATTTTTTCCTGGGGAGTTGATTAATAGCTTGTTCTATTTCTTTTTCTGAAATGGGACTATTTAAGCAATTTGTCTCCTCCTCTGTTAATCTAGGGAGCCTATATTTTTGGAGGAAGTCATCCATTTCACTTAAGTTATCAAATTTATTGCCATAAAGTTGGGCAAAGTAACTCCTTATTATTTCTCTAATTTCCTCTTCATTGGTGGAAAGATCCCCCTATTCATTTGTAAGACTATCAATTTGATTTTTCTCTTTCTTTTTTTTGATCAAATTTACCAAAGGTTTATCTATTTTATTGGCTTTTTCATAAAACCAACTCTTGGTTTTATTTATTAATTCAATAGTTTTTTTTTACTTTCAATATTATTGATTTCTCCTTTTAATTTTTGTATTTCAAGTTTAATTTTTGGTTGGGGGTTTATAATTTGGTCTTTTTCTAGCCTTTTAAGTTGTAAGCCCAATTTGTTAATCTTCTCTTTCTCTATTTTCTTCAAATAAGCCTCTAAAGATATAAAATTTCCCCTTATTACTGCTTTAGCTGCATCCCAAAGATTTTGATATGATGTCTCATCATTGTCATTATCTTGGATGAAATTGTTAATTGTTTCTATAATTTGCTCTTTCACCCAGTCATTCTTTAAGATGAGATTATTCAGTTTCCAATTACTTTTTGGTCTATTTACCCCTAACTTTTTACTGAATGTAGCTTTTATTGCATTGTGATCTGAGAAGAAGGCATTTATTATTTCTGCCTTCCTACATTTAATTTTGAGATCTTTATGTCCTAATATATGGTCTATTTTTGTATAGGATCCATGAACTGCTGAGAAGAAAGTATATTCCTTTCTATTGCCATTCAGTTTTCTCCAAAGGTCTATCATACCTAGTTTTTTTAATGTTCTATTTACTTTTTAAATATCTTTCTTGTTTGTTTTGTGGTTTGATTTTTCTAAATCTGAGAGTGCAAGGTTGAGATCTCCCACTATTATAGTTTTACTGTCTATTTCTTCTTGCAGTTCTCTTAACTTTTCCTTTAGAAAGTTAGATGCTATACCACTTGGTGCATATATGTTTAGTATTGATATGGCTTCATTATTTATGCTACCTTTCAGCAGGATATAGTTTCCTTCCTTATCTTTTTTAAGGAGCTCTACTTCTGCTTTTGCTTGATCTGAGATAAGAATAGCTACCCCTGCTTTTTTGGCTTTACCTGAAGCATAATAGGCTGTGTTCCAACCTTTTACCTTTACTCTGTATGTATCTCCCTGCTTTAAGTGTGTTTCCGGTAGACAACATATTGTAGGGTTCTGTTTTTTGATCCAATCTGCTATCCGTCTCCATTTGATGGGATCGTTCATCCCATTTACATTTACAGTTAAAATTTCCAATTCTGTATTTCCTGCCATCGTATTATCCCCAGATTATGCTTTTTTCCCTTGACCCCCCTAATAACCCTCCCTGATATTTAATTTACAGACCCCCCTTGTGACGCGCAACCCTCCCTCTTTTTTTTTTTTTTTTTTTAGGATCCCTCCCCCCTCCCTCCAAGTCCCTTCACTTATTCTCCTTTTCCTTTTCCCTTTTCCTCTCCCCCCTTTTAATGAGGTGAGAGAAAATTCTCTGAAAAACAAATATGTTAATTATTTACTCTTTGAGCCTCTCCTGATGAGAGTAAGATTCACACAATGATTCTCTCCCTCACTAAGTTCCCTCAGATATGGTGTATTTTCTATGCCTCTTCCTGGGATGTAGTTTCCCTCTTTTTATCATTCCTTCCCCTTTTTCTGAACCAACCCCCTTCCCTTTACTACACCCCCCTTTTTTTCTTTTATATCAGTAAAATCAAATTATCCTTGAGTACTTTTTATATACCCACAACAGAGTTATAGTTCTCAAGGGTTCTGTGTACCTTTTTCTGTTTCTCTTCAGTCTTGTGGATGTAGATCAAATTTTTTGTTTAAGTCTGGTTTTTTTCTTAGAAACATATAGAATTCCTCTATTTCATTGAATGACCATCTTCTTCCATGGAAAAAGATGCTAAACTTAGCTGGGTAGTTCATTCTTGGTTGCAGTCCTTGATCTTTTGCCTTACGGAATATCAGGTTCCAGGCCCTTCTATCTTTTAATGTGGAGGCAGCCAGATCTTGGGTGACCCTTATTGTGGCACCTTGGTATTTAAATTGTTTTTTTCTAGCTGCTTGCAGGATTTTCTCCTTTGTGTGGTAATTCTGCAGCTTAGCCACTATATTCCGTGGTGTTCTTTTTTTAGGGTCTATTTCAGAAGGAGTTCGATGAATTCTTTCCACATCTACTTTCCCTTCTGTTTCTATTATCTCTGGACAGTTCTCTTTGATAATTTTCTGTAAAATAGAATCTAGGCTCTTTTTTTGGTCATAGTTTTCTGGAAGTCCAATGATCCGCAGATTATCTCTCCTAGATCTATTTTCCAGGTCTATAGATTTTCCCAGTAAGTATTTGACGTTGTTCTCCAGCTTCTCATTTTTTTTTGTTTTGTTTGACTGATTCTTGGGTTCTCTGTGAATCATTCATTCATATTTGTTCCATCCTGACTTTTAAGGAGTTATTTTCTTCTTTCACAGTTTTTAGTTCTTTTTGTAAATGCCCAATTTCATTTTTAAATGAATTATTTTGCTCTATTGAATTTTTTCCCATTTCCCTAATTTTTTTTTTGAGAATTATTTTCTTTTTCCAATTCAGAAATTCTATTTTCTTGAGACTTTTTTATCTTTTCCAATTCAGAAATCCTACTTTCCTGTGTTTTTTTAACCTTTTCTAATTCATAAATTTTGTTTCCCTGCATCTCCTGTGAATTCTTTATTTTTTCCAACTCCAATTTCAGGACGTTGTTATTCTCTATCATAGCTTCCCTTTCCTTTCCCCATTTTTCTTCAAACTCCCTTAATTTTTTAAGAGTTTTTTCTAGGAGAGAGTTATGTGATGGGGGGCAGGAATCGTTCCCCTTTAGGTTGTTATCTGCTGTCTCTCTGCTGTTAACTTCCTTGGGGTTGGATACCCGTTCTTTCTCTGTATAGAAGGAATCTATAGTTTTTCTGGCTTTTTTGCTCATATTTAAAAAATCTTTTGGGGTCTGTCCCTGGGGTAGGAAATTATTTATTTACTTTTTTACCAGCTTCCTCCCAGCCTGGATGGATGCAGCGGCCCCTGCGCCTTAGCTAAGAGAGAGCTCTGGGAGAGAGTTCCCCACCCCCTCCTGGAAGTGCCTCAGAGGTGATTAGCACTACTGTGCTTCGAGGGCGTTGAATAGTAAAGACAGCACAAAGCCCAGCCTATGTGTCTGGGTGGGGCGTGGATGTCTGCAGCAGGTGAGTGAAAAGCCCCTGTGCTCAAACTGGAAGTGTCTGCCAGAAACCGCAGTCCCTAGTTCAAAGGTTCTGCTTCTCTGGGACTTCCTTGAACTGAGTTCCACTCCCTCCAGCTAAGCTAGGCAGTGTGTGTTGCCTTGGGCCGTATCCACCCACTTGTCAATCTCTTAACTATTCTCAGGTGGTAGCTGAGGCCACACCCCCTGGTGCGGAGATCTGCTGAGTCACTTCCAGGATCCGGGGAAAATCTAATCTGAGTTTTAAAATATTTTGGCTTTCTCTTCTGAACTGCCAAATAATTAGCAGAGAAGAGCTAACAGCCTGTGCCAGATTCCTTTATCTCAGTGGCTTCTCTGATCCCAGAGCCCTTCCCAGCGCAATGGGCAGAGTATGCTAGCACCCAGCAGTCTGTGCTGGCCTCTCTTCTTCCTCCCCTGGGGACTGACCTTTTCTGTTGAAACTCCAGATTCTCTGTCGTGCTTCCAGTCCTTGTGGTATCTATCAGTCCTGGGCTTATTTTGAGACTTAATTTATCTAATTGGTTGTGAGGGAGTGAGGACCTTCACAGAGTCGTGTGTTTCTTCTCCGCCATCTTGGCTCCGCCCCCCAATACATGCTATTTTTACTTCTTTTTCCTATTTTTTATCTCTCCCATAGTTTTTCCCTTTTGTTCTGATTTTTTCTTTCCCAATATAATTCATAAAGCAATGTGTATTAAAAATAAATAAACAGTACAAAAATGTATTTTTGGAGTTTACTGGTTAGATTTATTTCTTAAATATAATGTTCAGGCTAATTCTCTGGAAGGCCTCAGGATCTGTCAGAGTCAAGATCAATCAATGTCCTTGGTCTTTAGTGGGGGAATGGAAGGAGGCAGGCAAGCTGCCATGCGGATTGCCATAAATGAATCCTAGATTCTGGAGTCCGGAGCTTCAAGCCTCTCTCCTCCTCATCTTGCAGCCCTAAATTCCATCCTCATCACCTCTGACCTCTCTCCCTCAGCCGTCCAATCTTTGCCTACAATTACCTCACCACCTCACATTCAGCCAGCACCAGTGGTGAGGAGAGCCATCACATCACCATCTCATCTAAATATATGTATATAGAACCATTATCTCACATTGAATAGGTAACTAGCATTAGATGCTCTACTGTCTCAAATTCAAGTACACCTTTTCAGAGTTTCAGTCTCTACACTTAGAGGTGTACATTAAACCAAAATCAATCTGATTCCCATTAGCCACAAATAGGTCTTAGGCCAAGCCCCATTAGGTTATTGCTTAGGCCCTGATTGACTCAGATTGAATGGAAATAGCAATTTCTGCTTTGTCCAGAAAGCTTGAGAGTCTTTCTCTTCCAGATGTATTTATTTATTTGTAGGACAAGGTGAAAAAGGAGATTCTTTGCCTCAATTGCTACAGAGCCTTAATCACTAAGTGGATGTGACCTCAGTCAAACTGAGACCTTTTGAAGATCTTAGACAAAGGGTCTCCCACTGAATGTGGGCCAGCTCCAGTCATCTTGATTTATATCTTGCCTCTGGATTTGATGACTCTGGAGGGGAAAGTCAGGCAGGTGATTTTGTCCAGCCCTCCCTCACAAATCCAATTCACTTGCATGTCATAGCATCCCCTCCCTGATGTCATGGCCCTCTTCTAAGGAGGAAGTACAAACAGCAACAATAAGTAAGTACTGAATAACCAAGTACAAAAAGATACCCATTTCAATAGACAGATAATATGTAGATATCTATCTCTATCTGTTGAATGAATTGTATAATAACTTTCAAGGGAAGGAACTAGCATACAGAGGAAACTGATTTCTTTAAATCTTTATTTCACTAAGGAACATGCCATGTTGTTGCTCTTCCATTTATTTCAGTTATGTCTGACTGTTCATGACTTCACTTGGGATTTTTATGGCAAAGAAACTAAGGTGGTTGCCCTTCATTCAGTAGCTACCCCTTAATATAAGTTCAGCTATTAACATGGCTCATCGACTACTAAAGGAACCCTTTGTTTAATAACAAACAAATCTATTAATAATTATTTCTATATAATAAAAATAAAATGTTAACCAAGATATCTAGAATGAAAAGGCATTTAATCACTGCTACAAAAGGGAAGGCATTTGACTATTGCTTCTAGATCCAGTTGTACGTTTCTGATTTCTGGTCTGGACAAGAGAAGGAAAATCAGAGGCAAATTCAGACAGAGACAAATAGACTCTTTCTCTTTAAGGAGCCAATAAGCCAGAATTTAATTTTAGGGAAAAGGCATTTCCATTCTTTTTCCTTCCTCAGGCTACAGTCATAAAAGAACACAGGAGCGCAGCTTGGAAACTTCTGTTCACTTCTTAGCAGCATCCAGGAAAGAGAGCAAAGAAAAACAGCAGAGCTGACAGAATCTTCTTACTCCTTTCAAAGCAGCAAAGCAAGAGAACAACAGGAGGAGAAAAAGGTCAAGGTAGCAGATAATAGAAAGAAAGGTTTCATTAAGTAAAGTGAGATCCATTTTTCTCCTAAGAGTCCCAGAGTATTAAATCAAGTGGACACTGCCCTACTACAACAATAGGAAGATCTCCTTTCAATGTATGACTCCTTATGGGACAATCTTGGATTAACAGGAGCTGCATGAAGGAAGGTTGGGCTTTTCTGTTGCCCTCATCCCCATTAAAACAGGCAGAAAGTATTCTCTGCTGAAATGACATGACAACAAATAAAAAAGGAACAAAATGAGGCATGTGCATCATGATGTTTCTGTGACAACTTTTGAATTCTCTCCTACAAATAATCACAGGCCAAGTAGATTCTGAAGTAGAGGCATTCCATTTACAATCTGAAAATAGAAGGATGCCTTGTTAACAACTTTTTGCTTTGCTAAAGAAATAACAATTTTCAATTATAATTGTAACATAGATGAAAATCAGATACTTTAAAACTCGAAAATGTAAAAAAATATACTCATAAAGGAAAAGCTATGGTATTTTTGGTCTCCTTAGCTAAACAACTTAAAATCCAGATTAAACAGTTTCAAATTTTAATGCAAGAAGGCAACATCTATTTTTTTTTTGCATTCAAATTAAACAAATGCATAGAAAAAAAGAAAAAAAAAGTTTTAACTCCCAGGGCCAAAACTTCAAATGTGAGAGAAATTAAAAAGCAATTATCAGTTAACCTTGGAATTAAAATCCCTGCAATATGAAAAGAAGCTTAAAGTCAGCACACTTTTTTTTTCAACGTCATTCTTTTCTCTTAAGGAAAGGAGAATTGCAGCATCATGGTACACCCCTGTGATCATTTGTAATTGAGAAGCTGAAGCTGGAAGAATAGATGAATGGCAAAACCAAATGAGAAGAAAACTATAAAAGTTATGACCATTCAAATATCATTTATGATTTCAGAAGAACTGATAATGAAACATGATATATAAATGAGATATTTGTTTTATATACAAGTGTTGAAGGAATTTGGTTAGCTTTATTTTTAATATTATTACTAGATTTTTTTCTAATGGGGTGGCAGATGGGGGGAGAAAAAATAAATTTTTCTGTTTGCTTTTTTGCTGAGGCAATCAGGATTAAGTGACTTGCTCAGGGTCACACAGCTAGGAAGTGTTAAGTGTCTGAGGCCAAATTTGAACTCTGGTCCTCCTGACATCAGGGCTGGGACTCTATCCACTGCACTACCTAGCTGCCCCAATGTTTATTTTTTAATAGTTGTGAGAGATGCTACAGATGTGAAATGTCTAGTGTGCTTTCAGAAGTCGTTTTTGTTTCCTTACTTAATTGGTTTACAATTACTTCTCTACCAGTAAAAGTAATCTATAAATATTCATCATTTATAAATAAATCTCATCAATAAAACATAAAAGATGGAATTACTGGATCTTTGAAGTATACCTTGACATAAATTCTCTAAGAACTAGCCCTCTTCTCTGTATATATGGATGGGACCCTAAGCCATAGAGTTTTGGAAAATAGTTTATACTAACTGTGCCATCTATCCTGTCATAATTAAATGTCATTTTCTAAAATCTAATGTCTGGCTGATTAATTAATATAGATTAATAGCTGATGTTGACATTTACCTAAGATGGTTCATTATTATAGGATTAGATGAACACTCTTTTCTCCAGTTCCTGAAAGCCTTTAGGTGTCATAGTAGCCCACACTGGAGACTTCACTTAGGAGTTCTAGAAGGGGGTGAAGTAGGTATCTTAGAGGACTGGTTACTCCCATATGTGCAATATATATAATACACACACACACACACACATGCACACACACACACACACACACACACACGCACATATATATGTTACAATTTTGTAATAAAATAGAATTCAGTTATTTCAATGCAGTTTTAATTTTGGCAGAGGAATCAGCAACAAAAAGGACATATCACCATTGTGTTAAATAATTATTGAAAAAGACTAATATGACCAGTATTTCTTATATTTGTGGACTTAAAAGGTATGTGATATTTGAGGGGAGATATGTTTGTAATGTTTCACTTAAACAGATTAGATTGACCTTTCAGTGTTTATATTTGAGAATGGAGAGTATATTTATAATAGTCTATAAAATAGACTATTTTTCTCCTTCAAATAAAAAAGAATATATTTAACCTTAGAAATGAAGGAAATTCTTTTAGATACAATTATTTTGAATCTTCAGATGTCCAAGACTACTCCAAAATGTTAGGAATAAATATCTACCTACACATAAATATCCTATTTAAATTTACATACAATATATACCCACAAATATGAATATATCTAATAATAATAACTATCACTTATATGGTTTAAGTTTACCCAAAAGACCTTCCATATATCATATGATCTTTAAGTATGAACATAAAATTATTAATTCTCATACCTTCCCTTTTAATCTTTCCCATTTTTCCACTTGTGGATTTTTATCGTTATTTCTTTCCATTTAATATACTAAACTAAAGAGCATATACTCACCTCAACTCTGCTTATTTCATTTTGATCCTTGATTAACTAGAGGCTGGAGATATTTGACAGCTGAGAAAAATGACTATAAAGATTGTCAAAAGCTGTGCTATTTGTGATGTACATAGACTGAACTTTTTATATTACAAGTTTTTAGACAAAAAGCCCTGAAACTGCGGTCCCCATTTTACTTCAAGCTCAGCTTAGGTAATTTACAACTACTTTAATTTTCAGTCAGTAGAAGGACTTATTTACTCACTAATTAATTCCACCTGGATTTGTTTGGCATTTTTTAGGTGGATGCCAAAAATTTATGTGGTCAAAATATTTCTTTGTAGATGCACTGAAAGATACCTTATTGTGGTCTGTATTTAAAGATTTCAATTTTCTATTCCTTAATATGGAACTATCATGCAGTGTTTTGACAGGTAGCTTTCTACTGTTTAGTTACTCTACTTATGACAGTTTGGAACTTTATTTCAGGTCTTTGAAAAGAAATATGAAATGTGCATTTGAATATTAAGAAAGATACATTCCATAATAGTAAATTAGCTAAGTTGGTTTTCCTCCAAAATGAGTTCAAATAGCCTCATTGTCCTACAATCCTAGTAAAATAATATCTATGACTCAAAAGCAATGGAGATGCCAATAGCTATTAAAGTTTTTTGGAGTCAGTAGAGATGCCTCCAAACTATTCATTTAAATTACAGCAGCAACCAATAAACAACCAGTAGAGAAAAGTCTAGGAATATTAAATACTATGAAAAATGGATTGAGGTATGCCGAATTTCTTTATTGAGAGAGAGAGAGAGACAGAGAGAGGCAGAGAGAGAGAGAGAGAGAGAGAGAGAGAGAGAGAGAGAGAGAGAGAGAGAGAGAGAGAGAGAGAGAAAGAGAGAGAAATAGAGAGAAAGAGAGAGAGAGAGAAAGAGAGAGAAAGAGAGAGATATAGAGAGAGAGAAAGAGAGAGAGAGAGAGAGAGAGAGAGAGAGAGAGAGAGAGAGAGAGAGAGAGAGAACATAAGATTTACATAAAAGAGGATTTTAAACGGTATTTTAAAAGCTGTTTGTGTAATGAATAGAAAGGCCTATGTTTAAGGCCTATTCTTAATACATAATTGGCAAGGTGGCCTTAGTTAGGTTCTTTAATTTCTCTGCCTTTGCAATTCTTTCCCCTCTTTCTTGTTTTTAGTTTGTTTGTTTTTATTTTAATCGTTTTATTTTTCCCCAGTTTTACATGTATATTCATTTTTTAAATACACATTACTTTATGAATCATGTTGTGAGAGAGAGAAATCAGAACAAATGGGAAAAACCAGGAGAGGGAAAAAAAAAAGTGAACATACTATGTATTGATTTATATTCAATCTCCATATGTATCTTTCAGTATGGTAGTTTCTATCCAAAATTTATTGAGATTGCCTTGGATCATTGAATTGCTAAGGAGAACCAAGTCTTTCATAGTTTATCATGACACAATTTTACTGTTCCTCTGTGCAATCTATTCCTGTTGCTGCTTTTTTTGCTCAGCATCAGTTCATGCAAATATTTCTAGGTCTTTCTAAAATCAGCTTGTTCATTATTTTTATAGAATTATAATATTCCATTATATTAATCTATATTAATTTGTCTTTATATATATTTAGAAATGAGGCATATATATATATATATATATATATATATATACATATATATATATATATATATATATATATATATATATATATATATATATATATATATATAAACCACTGGCTATATAAAAAAAAAAAAATTGCACAGCTTTGTGTTTCCCTTCTAATCTTGGTTATGCTGGTTTTGTTTGTGGAAAAACTTTTTAATTTAATGTAATCAAAGCTGTCAATTTTGCATTTCATAATATTCTCTAGTTTTTCTTTGGTCATAAATTCCTCTTTTCTCCAATGATCTGATAGGTAGACTATCCCTTGCTCTCTTAATTTGCTTATAGTATCACCCTTTACTTCCAATTCATTCATATATCTAGTGTGAATTTATTTTGATATGGGGTATGAGATGCAGGGGGATGTGAGATGGTATGGGGATATGAAAGTTTTCTGACATTATTTTCCAATTTCACAGCAATTTTTTTTTTGCAAAATAATGAGTTTTTATTCCAGAAGCTAGAGTTTGGGGCTTTATCAATTCCTCTAGTATTTATAATAGTCATTAATTATTGTGTCATGGGTATCTAACCTATTCCATTGATCTATCACTCTATTTATTAGCCGGTTCCAAATTGTTTTGATGACTGCAATTTTATAATATAGTTTTAGGTCTGATACTGCTAGCACACTATCATTTGTATTTTTTCCCATTAACTTCCTTGATATTCTTGTCTTTTTATTTTTCCAGAATGACTATGTTATTATTTTTCCAAACTCTATAAAATAATTTTAGGCAGATTTATTGATATGGCACTGAACACGAAGACCAATGTAGGTAATATTGTCTTATTTATTATATTAGCTCAGCCTAACTTTAGGCAACTGATATTTTTCCAATTGTTTAGATCTGTCTATTTTTGTGTGGGAATTGTTATTGTGTTCATACAATTCCTGGGTTTGTCTTGGCAGACAGACATCCAAATATTTTATTTTATCTGATACTATTTTAAATGGAATTTTTCTTTCTTTCTCTTGCTTCTGAGCTTTGTCAGTAATATATAGAAATACTGAAGATTTGTGGGATTTTCTTTTATATCCTGCAACTTCACTGAAGTTGTTGTTTCCAGTAGATGTTTGGATTTTTTTTTTTTTAGTATTCTTTAAGTATATCATAACATCATCTGCAGAAAGATAGTTTTAACTTTTCATTGCCTTATCCAATTCATTTGATTCCTTTCTCTTCTTGCTAAAGCCAACATTTATAGTACAATGTTGAATAATAGTGCTGATAATATGCATCCTTGTTTCACCCCTGATCTTACTGGGAATGCATCCAGCTTCTCCCCATTACAAATAATGCTTGCTAATGGTTTTAGATACATGTGGCTTATAATTAAAAAGAAAAAAATTCCTTTATTCCTATGCTTTCTAGTGTTTTTACTAGTAATTTACTAGTGCTGTATTTTGTCAAAAGCTATTTCTTGCATCTATTGATATTACCATATGAGTTCTTGGATTTGATGTCTTGCTCATAGCATGGGGTAGCCTAACTATTCTTCTGGGAAACATCTTGCTTTCCCAGGATTTGTCTTCTGAATTGGGATTGGAGACTACCTCACTGTTTTGCTAGGTTGCTGAGTCAGGACCAAGGCTTTCAGTTGCTTATCTTCTGTGATTAAGACCCTCTCATTGGTATTTCCAAATACCATCTGAGCTGGGCTGAATCTTCCTTTCAACCTTAGTAAGACTGACCTGTCTTGAAGTCCTCCTAATTTATCTTTAGTTGGAGAATAATTTATTCCATCAAACTCTGTTCACAAGTTTGTTTCCCTGTCATTTTTAAGGAAAACTGGAAAAGCTCAAGCAGCTTCCAGATTTCACAGCACCATCTTGGCTCTGCCCTCAGAACTTCCCCTTTGGTCGTCCTTTAGCCTACTAGATCCAGTTGTTCCCTTGGTGAGGAGCTAGGTGATGCAGTGGATAGAATGCCAGGTCTAAAGTCAGGAAAACTCATCTTCCTGAGTTCAAATCAAGTCTCAGATTTCCCATTATTTTTCCTTTGATTTTCACAATGCTGCTTTTCCCTAAGTGTCCCTCTACCAATCAGGCCACTCCTCCTCAATCTCCTTCACTGAAATATCATTCATATTGAGATCATAATGGCTAAAGCATAGTGCTGTATTCCGTCATCATCTGGACTATCTTGAGATTGATCTCTTCAAATTTTATGTATTTTATCTTTTTTATTTGACTAACTCCCTAGTTTCTCACCCTGAATAAGACTCCCTCCATCAACAATATTCTAGTCAACATTTTTAATTGGATATCCTACAAATATCCTACAAGCATCTTAAAGTCAACACTTCCAAATTGCACTCATCAACTTCATCTCCCAACTCTCCCCTATTTGTAGATTCTATCAAATCAAATGAGATAATATTTGTAAAGGTTTTGGCACAGTCCATGTTGCTGTTGTTGTTGTGTCATTTTAGTCATGTTTAACTCTTCATGATCCTATTTGGAGTTTTTTTTTTGGCAACGATAATGGTTTGCCATTTCATTCTCCAGCTGGTTTTACAGATAAGGAACTTTGGTAAACAGCTTTATGTGCCTTTCCCAGGGTTATAGAACTACAAAATTTCTGAGGCCAGATTTGAATTCAGCAAGATGAGCCTTTCTAACTTCCAGCCCAACATTCTAATCACCTCATATGATAGTAGCATTAAAATACTTGTTCTCTTCCCTTCTTCCTCTCTTTATCTTATTTAGCAAAGTTGCAGGATACAAAATAAATCCACACACATCCTTAGCATTTTTAAACATTGCCAAGAAAATACAACAGCAACAGATACAAAGAGAAACTCCATTTAAAAGAAGGGTCGATATTATAAAATATTTGGGAAAGGAAAGTCAGGAATTACATTAGCAAAACTACAAAAAACTTTCCACATAAAGTCAGATCTGAACAACTGGAAAAATATTAAGTGCTCTTGGATAGGGCGAGCAAATGTAATTAAGATGAAAATACTATCTAAACTAATCTAATTATTTAGTGCTATACTAATCAGATTCCCAAGAAACTATTTTAATGACATAGAAAAAAATAACATCAAAATTTATATGGAAGAACAAAAGGTCAAGAATTTCAAGGAAACTAATGAAAAAAATCAAATAAAAGTGACCTAGCTGTACCTGACCTAACACTATATTATAAAGCAGCAGTCACCAAAATCATTTGGTATTTACTAAGAAATAGACTAAACAGTGGAATAGGTTAGATTCACAGGACAAAATAGTCAATAACTATAGCAATCTAGTGTTTGACAAACCCAAAGACCCCAACTTTTGGGATAAAAATTCACTATTTGACAAAAACTGTTGGGAAAACTGGAAATTAGTATGACAGAAACTGGTCATGGACCCACACTTAACACCATACACCAAGATAAGATCAAAATGGATTCATGATTTAGGAATAAAGAAGATTATAGATACATTAGAAGAACATAGGATAGTTTACCTCTCAGACTTGTGGAGCAGGAAGGAATTTGTGACCAAAGAAGAACTAGAGATCATTATTGATCACAGAATAGAAAATTTTGATTATATCAAGTTAAAACCCTTTGTACTAACAAAAGTAATGCAGACAAAATTAGAAGAGAAGCAATAAATTAGAAAAACATTTTTAAAATTAAATGTTCTGATAAAACCTCATTTCCAAAATGCATAGAGAATTGACTCTAATTTATAAGAAACTAAGCTACTCTCCAATTGATAAATGGTCAAAGGATATGAACACTTTTCAGATGATGAAATTGAAACTATTTCCACTCATATGAAAGAGTGTTCCAAATCACTATTGATCAGAGAAATGTAAATTAAGACATCTCTGAGATACCACTACACACCTGTCAGGCTGGCTAAGATGACAGGAAAAGATAATGACTAATGTTGCAGGGAATGTGGGAAAACTGGGACACTGATACATTGTTGGTGGAGTTGTGAAGGATCCAACCATTCTGAAGAACAATTTGGAACTCTGCTCAAAAAGTTATCAAACTGGCGGAGCCAAGATGGCGGAGAAGAAACACACGACTCAGTGAACGTCCTCACTCCCTCATAACCAATTAGATAAATTAAGTCTCAAAATTAGCTCAGGACTGATAGATACCACAAGGACTGGAAGCACGACTTACCAGCTGAGGAGAATCTGGAGTTTCAACAGGAAAGGTCAGTTCTCAGGGGAGGAATAAGAAAGACCAGCACAGACGGTGGGGTAGGGGCACACTGCGCCCATTGCGCTGGGAAGGGCTCTGGGATCAGAGAAGCCACTGAGGTAAAGGAATCTGGCACAGGCTGTTAGCTCTTCTCTGCTAATTATTTAGCAGTTCAGAAGAGAAAGCCAAAATATTTTAAAACTCAGATTAGATTTTCCCCATCCTGGGGGGTGACTCAGCAAATCTCTTGGCACCAGGGGGTGTGGCCACAGCTACCTCCTGAGAATAGTTAAGAGACTGACAAGTGGGTGGATATGGCCCAAGGCAACACACACTGCCTAGCTTAGCTGGAGGGAGTGGAACTCAGCTCCAGGAAGTCCCAGAGAAGCGGAACCTTTGAACTGGGGACCGCGGTTTCTGGCAGACACTTCCACTTTGAGCGCAGGGGCTTCTCACGTCACCTGCTGCAGACATTCACTCCCCACCCGGACACATAGGCTGGGCTTCCTGCAGTCTTCACTATTCTACGCCCTCGAAGCACAGTAGTGCTAATCACCTCTGAGGCACCTCCAGGGAGGGGGTGGGGAACTCTCTCCCAGAGTTCTCTCTTAGCTGAGGCGCAGGAGCCTCTGCATCCATCCGGTCTGGGAGGAAGCTGGTAAAGAAGTAAATAATTTCCTACCCCAGGGACAGACCCCAAAACATTTTTTAAGTATGAGCAAAAAAGCTAGAAAAACTATAGATTCCTTCTATACAGAGAAAGAGCGGGTATCCAACCCCGAGGAAGTTAACAGCAAAGATTCAGAAGATAACAACCTAAAGGGGAACGATTCCTGCCCCCCATCACATAACTCTCTCCTAGAAGAAGCTCTTAAAAAATTGAGGGAGATCGAAGAAAAATGGGGAAAAGAAAGGGAAGTTATGATAGAGAATAACAACGTCCTGAAATTGAAGTTGGAAAAAATAAAGAATTCACAGGAGATGCAGGGAAACAAAATTAGTGAATTAGAAAAGGTTAAAAAAACACAGGAAAGTAGGATTTCTGAATTGGAAAAGATAAAAAAGTCTCAAGAAAATAGAATTTCTGAATTGGAAAAAGAAAATAATTCTCAAAAAAAAAATTAGGGAAATGGAAAAAAATTCAATAGAGCAAAATAATTCATTTAAAAACGAAATTGGGCATTTACAAAAAGAACTAAAAACTGTGAAAGAAGAAAATAACTCCTTAAAAGTCAGGATGGAACAAATATAAATGAATGATTCACAGAGAACCCAAGAATCAGTCAAACAAAACAAAAAAAATGAGAAGCTGGAGAACAACGTCAAATACTTACTGGGAAAATCTATAGACCTGGAAAATAGATCTAGGAGAGATAATCTGCGGATTATTGGACTTCCAGAAAACTATGACCAAAAAAAGAGCCTAGATTCTATTTTACAGGAAATTATCAAAGAGAACTGTCCAGAGATAATAGAAACAGAAGGGAAAGTAGATGTGGAAAGAATTCATCGAACTCCTTCTGAAATAGACCCTAAAAAAAGAACACCACGGAATATTGTGGCTAAGCTGCAGAATTACCACACAAAGGAGAAAATCCTGCAAGCAGCTAGAAAAAAACAATTTAAATACCAAGGTGCCACAATAAGGGTCACCCAAGATCTGGCTGCCTCCACATTAAAAGATAGAAGGGCCTGGAACCTGATATTCCGTAAGGCAAAAGATCAAGGACTACAACCAAGAATGAACTACCCAGCTAAGTTTAGCATCTTTTTCCATGGAAGAAGATGGTCATTCAATGAAACAGAGGAATTCTATATGTTTCTAAGAAAAAAACCAGACTTAAACAAAAAATTTGATCTACATCCACAAGACTGAAGAGAAACAGAAAAAGGTACACAGAACCCTTGAGAACTGTAACTCTGTTGTGGGTATATAAAAAATACTCAAGGATAATTTGATTTTACTGATATAAAAGAAAAAAAGGGGGGTGTAGTAAAGGGAAGGAGTGATAAAAAGAGGGAAACTACATCCCAGGAAGAGACATAGAAAATACACCATATCTGAGGGAACTTAGTGAGGGGGAGAATCATTGTGTGAATCTTACTCTCATCAGAAGAGGCTCAAAGAGTAAATAATTAACATATTTGTTTTTCAGAGAATTTTCTCTCGCCTCATTAAAAGGGGGGAGAGGAAAAGGGAAAAGGAAAAGGAGAATAAGTGAAGGGACTTGGAGGGAGGGGGGAGGGATCCTAAAAAAAAAAAAAAAAAAAAGAGGGAGGGTTGCGCGTCACAAGGGGGGTCTGTAAATTAAATATCGGGGAGGGGGATCAGGGGGGTCAAGGGAAAAAAGCATAATCTGGGGATAATACGATGGCAGGAAATACAGAATTAGTAATTTTAACTGTAAATGTAAATGGGATGAACGATCCCATCAAACGGAGACGGATAGTAGATTGGATCAAAAAGCAGAACCCTACAATATGTTGCCTACAGGAAACACACTTAAAGCAGGGAGATACATACAGAGTAAAGGTAAAAGGTTGGAACAGAGCCTATTATGCTTCAGGTAAAGCCAAAAAAGCAGGGGTAGCTATCCTTATCTCAGATCAAGCAAAAGCAGAAGTAGATCTTGTTAAAAAAGATAAGGAAGGAAACTATATCCTGCTGAAAGGTAGCATAAATAATGAAGCCATATCAATACTAAACATATATGCACCAAGTGGTATAGCATCTAACTTTCTAAAGGAAAAATTAAAGAACTGCAAGAAGAAATAGACAGTAAAACTATAATAGTGGGAGATCTCAACCTTGCACTCTCAGATTTAGACAAATCAAACCACAAAACAAACAAGAAAAAAATTAAAAAAGTAAATAGAACATTAGAAAAACTAGGTATGATAGACCTTTGGAGAAAACTGAATGGCAATAGGAAGGAATATACTTTCTTCTCAGCAGTTCATGGATCCTATACAAAAATTGACCATATACTAGGACATAAAGATCTCAAAATTAAATGTAGGAAGGCAGAAATAATAAATGCCTTCTTCTCAGATCACAATGCAATAAAAGCTACATTCAGTAAAAAGTTAGGGGTAAATAGACCAAAAAGTAATTGGAAACTGAATAATCTCATCTTAAAGAATGACTGGGTGAAAGAGCAAATTATAGAAACAATTAACAATTTCACCCAAGATAATGATAATGATGAGACATCATATCAAAATCTTTGGGATGCAGCTAAAGCGGTAATAAGGGGAAATTTTATATCTTTAGAGGCTTATTTGAAGAAAATTGAGAAAGAGAAGATTAACGAATTGGGCTTACAACTTAAAAGGCTAGAAAAAGACCAAATTATAAACCCCCAACCAAAAATTAAACTCGAAATACAAAAATTAAAAGGAGAAATCAATAAAATTGAAAGTAAAAAAACTATTGAATTAATAAATAAAACCAAGAGTTGGTTTGATGAAAAAGCCAATAAAATAGATAAACCTTTGGTAAATTTGATCAAAAAAAAGAAAGAGGAAAATCAAATTGATAGTCTTACAAATGAAAAGGGGGATCTTTCCACCAATGAAGAGGAAATTAGAGAAATAATAAGGAGTTACTTTGCCCAACTTTATGCCAATAAATTTGATAACTTAAGTGAAATGGATGACTTCCTCCAAAAATATAGGCTCCCTTGATTAACAGAGGAGGAGATAAATTGCTTAAATAGTCCCATTTCAGAAAAAGAAATAGAACAAGTTATTAATCAACTCCCCAGGAAAAAATCCCCAGGGCCAGATGGATTCACATGTGAATTCTACCAAACATTTAAAGAACAATTAGCCCCAATGTTATATAAATTATTTGAAAAAATAGGGGATGAAGGAGTCCTACCAAATTCCTTTTATGACACAGACATGGTACTGATACCTAAACCTGGTAGATCGAAAACTGAGAAAGAAAATTATAGACCAATCTCCTTAATGAATAGTGATGCTAAAATCTTAAATAAGATATTAGCAAAAAGACTTCAGAAAATCATCTCCAAGATAATACACTATGATCAAGTAGGATTTATTCCAGGAATGCAGGGCTGGTTTAATATTAGGAAAACTATTAATATAATTGACCATATTAATAATCAAATTAATAAGAACCATATGATCATCTCAATAGATGCAGAAAAAGCATTTGACAAAATCCAACATCCATTCCTACTAAAAACTCTTGGGAGTATAGGAATAAATGGATTATTCCTTAGAATAATCAGGAGTATATATTTAAGACCGTCAGTAAGCATAATATGCAATAGAAATAAACTGCAACCTTTCCTAGTAAGATCAGGAGTGAAACAAGGTTGCCCACTATCACCATTACTATTCAATATAGTACTAGAAACGCTAGCCTCGGCAATAAGAGCCGAGAAAGAGATTCAAGGAATTAGAGTAGGAAATGAGGAAATTAAACTATCACTTTTTGCAGATGACATGATGGTATACTTAGAGAACCCCAAAGACTCTGCTAAAAAGCTACTAGAAATAATTCAAAATTTCAGCAAAGTGGCAGGATACAAAATAAATCCACATAAATCCTCGGCATTTTTATGTATCACTAACAAAATGCAACAGCAAGAGATACAAAGAGAAATTCCATTCCAAACAAATGTTGAGAGTATAAAATATTTGGGAATCCATCTACCAAAGAAAAGTCAGGAATTATATGAAAAAAATTACAAAACACTTGCCACAAAAATAAAATCAGATTTAAATAATTGGAAAGATATTCAGTGCTCTTGGATAGGCCGAGCGAATATAATAAAGATGACAATACTCCCCAAACTAATCTATTTATTTAGTGCTATACCAATCAGACTCCCAAGAAACTATTTTAATGACCTAGAAAAAATAACAACAAAATTCATATGGAAGAATAAAAGGTCAAGAATTGCAAGGGAACTAATGAAAAAAAACTCAGAGGAAGGTGGTCTAAGTGTACCTGATCTAAAGCTATATTATATAGCAGCAGTCACCAAAACCATTTGGTATTGGCTAAGAAATAGACCGGTAGATCAGTGGAACAGATTAGATACAAAGGACAAAAAAGGGTACATCTATAACAATCTAATCTTTGACAAACCCAAAGATTCCAACATTAGGGATAAAAATTCATTATTCGGAAAAAACTGTTGGGAAAACTGGAAATTAGTATGGCAGAAATTAGATATGGATCCACACTTAACACCATATACCAAGATAAGATCAAAATGGGTCCATGATTTAGGCATAAAGAGGGAGATAATAAATAGATTAGAGGAACAGAGGATAATCTACCTCTCAGACTTGTGGAGGAGGAAGGAATTTATGACCAGAGGAGAACTAGAGATCATTATTGATCACAAAATAGAAGATTTTGATTACATCAAACTAAAAAGTTTCTGTACAAATAATACTAATGCAAACAAGATTAGAAGGGAAGTAACAAATTGGGAAAATATTTTTAAAAACAAAGGTTCTGACAAAGGTCTCATTTCCAAAATATATAGAGAACTGACCATAATTTATAAGAAACCGAACCATTCTCCAATTGATAAATGGTCAAAGGATATGAACAGACAATTCTCAGAGGAAGAAATTGAAACTATATCCACTCACATGAAAGAGTGTTCCAAATCACTACTGATCAGAGAAATGCAAATTAAGACCACTCTGAGATACCACTACACACCTGTCAGATTGGCTAAGATGACAGGAACAAATAATGACAAATGTTGGAGGGGATGTGGGGAAATTGGGACACTAATACATTGCTGGTGGAGTTGTGAAAGAATCCAACCATTCTGGAGAGCAATCTGGAATTATGCCCAAAAAGTTATCAAACTGTGCATACCCTTTGACCCAGCAGCGCTACTACTGGGATTATATCCCAAAGAAATACTAAAGAGCGGAAAGAGACATATATGTGCCAAAATGTTTGTGGCAGCTCTTTTTGTTGTAGCTAGAAACTGGAAGATGAATGGATGTCCATCAGTTGGAGAATGGTTGGGTAAATTGTGGTATATGAAAGTTATGGAATATTATTGCTCGGTAAGAAATGACCAGCAGGAGGAATACAGAGAGGATTGGAGAGACTTAAATCAACTGATGCTGAGTGAAATGAGCAGAACCAGAAGATCACTGTATACTTCAACAACGATACTGTATGAGGATGTATTCTGATGGAAGTGGAAATCTTCAACATAAAGAAGATCCAACTCACTTCCAGTTGATCAATGATGGACAGAGGTAGATACACCCAGAGAAGAAACACTGGGAGGGGAATGTAAATTGTTAGCACTACAATCTGTCTGCCCAGGTTGCATGTACCTTTGGATTCTAATGTTTATTGTGCAACAAGAAAATGATATTCACACACATGTATTGTACTTAGACTATATTGTAACACATGTAAAATGTATGGTATTGCCTGTCGTCGGGGGGAGGGAATAGAGGGAGGGGGGGTAATTTGGAAAAATGAATACAAGGGATAATATTATAAAATATATATATATATATATATATAATTAAAAAAAAAAAAAGAAATAAAAACATGCTTGATAATGAAAAAAAAAAAAAAAAAAAAAAAGTTATCAAACTGTGCACAACCTTTGTTCCAGCAGTGCTACTATTGGGCTTATATCCCAACAAATACTAAAGAAGGGAAAGGGACCTGTATGTGCCAAAAATGTTTGTGCCAGCCCTCTTTGTAGTTACTAGAAACCGGAAATTTAGTGGATGCTCATCAATTGGAGAATGGCTGGGTAAATTGTGGTATATTAATATTTTGGAATATTATTGTTCTATAAGAAATGACCAGCAGGATGAATACAGAGAGGCTTGGAGAAACTTACATAAACTAATGATAATTGAAATGAGAAGAACCATTATACACTTCAACAACTATACTATATGAGAATCAATTCTGATAGAAGTGGATACCTTCGACTATGAGAAGATCCAATTCATTTCCCACTGATCAGTGATGAACAGAACCAGCTACATCCAGAAAAAGAACACTGTAGAATTAGTAAGGACTGTTTGCATTTTTGTTTTTCTACAATTTATTTTTACCTGTCTAAATCCAATTTTACTTGTGCAACAAGAGAACTGAATAAATATGTATACAAGATATCTAAGATATATTTTAACATGTTTAACATGTATGAGACTGCCTGATATCTAGTGGAAGAGGTAGAGGGAAGGAAGGGAAAAGTTGGAACAAAAGTGAGTGCAAGGGGCAATGTTGAAAAATTACTCATTTATATTTTCTTTCAATAAAAAGTTATAAAAACATTCTAGCTCAGAACAAACCCCAACTGGGCACTTCTGGTAAGGTGGCTTTGGCTGGGAGCCTCAGCAGGAATCACAAGAACTATCACCTCCTGGAGATTCTGCAGGGTTAGGGGTTCACTGACCCTTAGTTGATTAGTAAAACAAAGGCTTATCTAGTCTGTAAAGATGCAGCCTTGAGTCAGAAGGATGTTGAATACAGAGGCAGTGGGGCAGAATGTTGCAAGCTGCTGGCATTTGTAGGAGTGGGGAACTCTTTGTTTAGGATTCCAGGTCAGAGGCATAAGTGAAGCTAGAGGCATCATCACCCCACTCCATGATAAGAAAAGTTTACAATAATATTTCCCATTAAAAAAAGTGAATGACTTGGCAAGAAGAAAGAACTCCACCATAGAAACTTACTGTAGAAAGAGGGAAGACTGGGGTTCATCTTCAGAGGAGGACACTGGTGTAAAAAAGCTGCTTCTGTCACAAAGAGTAACATTAAATGCTCACTGTCCAGAGAGAAGTCATAGAACTCCAAAAAGAATTTAAAGATCAAATGAGTGATATTGAGGAAAAACTAAAAAAAATAAAAAAAATTAAAAAAAAGAAAAAACAAGATTATGATAAAAAAGTTAACCAATTAGAAAAGGAGATAAAGGGTCTTAAAGATGAAAATAGCTTAGAAAATTGGAATTGGGCAAGGGAAAGTTAATGAAGCTATAAATAATCAATAAATTACCCAAACAAAAACATAAACAATGAAAAAATGAAAGAGAATGTGAAACATGAGGAAAAAAACATATCAAGAACAGATCAAGAAGAGAAAAAAAAAACATATATATATATATATATATAGACTACTTCAAAGTTGTAACCAAAAAATAAACCCAAACGCAATAATGTAAGAAATAATCCAAGAAAATTGTCCTGAAGGGATTGAACAGGAGAGTAAATTAGAAACAGAAAAAAAAAAAAAAATCCACCAATCATCACTTCAAAGAGACCTTTTTTGGAAAATGCAAGAATATTTTTTAACAAATGTCAAAACCAGATCAAAGAGAAATTTTTTGCGAGAAACAAGAAAAAGCAAACAAACAAACAAACAAACAAACAAACAAAAAAACCCAATGCTAATATGCTGGAACTACAATTAGAATTATATAGAATTTAGCAGCAGTCATAATAAAAGACTGTAGGTGGTTCTGTAATTCTAAAAACCGGCAATCAAAAGAACTAGGCCTGTGGCCAAAAATATCAGATTCAGCAAAATTATCCATAGTATTCAATGAAAACATGAATATTCAACAAACTTGTAGATTTTCAGGATTTTCATCAAATCTGAACTCAATACAAAATTTAACATATAAGAGCCAAAATCCAAGATTAATTTCAAGGAACTTAACATGGACAAATTGTTTATTTTTATTTTTTATATTTTTCAACATGGAAATGTATACTATATGTTTAAGATTGGCATCAGTAATTAGGTAGCTTAAAAGAAAGATTTATACAAAAGAGGCACAGAGGAAGAACAGACACAGGGTTATTAGAGGGAAAGGAGGACTCATAGTTCTTAAATTCTATTCACAGAATCCTCCAAGATTTATACAGAACCTTCCAAAATCTATAAATAAATAAGAGGGAAGGACTGATAGGAAGGGGAAGCAAAAGGTGAATAAAGAAAACTAAGGGAGGGTTCCTTAGGTGGAGGGAAGTTAAGTAATATCAAGGCAAATTAAAATAGAAGAATTAACAAACATAGGAAAAAAGAGATATACACAAACACTACACCAAGTGTGAATATAAGTATATGCATTTTTGTGTATGGGTCTGTTGATGGGTATAAATGTATATGCATGTGTGTATTATATATGTACTAAATTTATCTATAACCGGCTTCATGAAGATGAGTTGGAGGATATGAAAGGGGAAAAAAAAGAATAAAGTAAAAGAATAAAGTAAAAATTACTGTGCTGCAGAGAACAAAAGAACAATCTACAAAGAAGCAAAGATGGACATTCATGAATATAATTATATTACATATATACTTTCTTGAACTGGAAATTTGTTATATATTCTGAATCCTCTCTCATATTCTGCTGTGCACATGACAATATTCTGTTTTATATGTTTTATTTTCCTTTTTTGTCTTTCTTTATTCTATTTTTTTTCCTCTTAAATGAAGAGAAAAAGGAAAAAAATGTCTAAAAGAATAAAAGAATCCCAAAAGAAAAATTAACAGTTGTTATTGTGATTTTGAACTGTGGTAATAGATAGCTGAGGAAATGTCAATTTTGTTATTTTTTTCATCAATAATAATGAAGGTAATAGGAAGAAAAGAAGCCCTCAATTAGATAAATTGAAAAAAAAAACCAAAACAAAACAAAACCCTCTTTCTGAACATGGTCGTTCATAAGAAATTGGAGGAAAAAAATGTGTATTTTCTACTTCCCTAAGTTTTTATGATTTTATAGGTTTTAATCATATCCCTTTTTAGAATCATCTTTTCAGGCACTGAAGCTAAGACTTTTGATTTTCTCAGACTCATGAATTAATGTTTAATATAAAGAAAGTGTGTACATACAACAGTATCATTTACTCATGTCTTAAGTATTCTATCCATGAAAATAGAAAAGTTGAACTCTATCTGACAATGTAAGTAAAAGTACACAATCTTCAGTTGGTCCCTATTCAAGTTTAAACAAAAAATATCATAAAAACAGTATGATGATATAAACTTGCTTTCTCATATCCTTTCATTTAACAAAAAAAAATGTTTTGAAAGCCATATATACCTTAAAACTTGAATCATCAAGTCTCAATTTAATCAAAAAGCTTTCTTGGCATGTACTGTTAGGATTAATGTAAGATTTTTCTTAGATCTCTGGGAAAAATAAATTAGAATAAGTCATCTGTGGACAGAGTTGGCTGCACTCTGATTTTTAATAAAGCCTGTCTGGTCTCTATGAATAATGAGTGGTAAGTGCATCAAAAGATTAAGAGACATTGCACTGGATTAGGTTTTACTATCCATGTCGACAAGTGATATTGGCTTGTAAGAGATACATGAGTCTAGGTCTTTTGCTGAGATATGAATCAAAAGTATGACTATTTCTTTTATTATGTCTGAGACTGTACCTTTCCTAAAGAGCCATTATATAAGTCAGATAGAGATTGGGTCAACATTTTCATGAAATGTTTATTGCTTTCTTTTTTGCTGTGTAACCATCCCATCAAAAGGATTGATGGTGTTGTAATTAAGAAATAGCTTTCTGAATTTCCTCTAATGAAGAAACAGAGTTCTCCTGCTACCTGAGAGAGAAGGTTACATTCAGCATGAACTCATTTTTAAAAGCACAATCTGTCACCAGATTTAAATCTGTGCTCTTTGACATTTAGATGTTTAACAGGTCTGATTATTATCAGATGATTTTCTATCTGAACATTGGCCCAGATTATTGTAAGATAAACGTCAAAGCTTCCAAAAGGAAGATTTACAACTAGACCCAGGGTATGGAGGGTGAAGGAATTGGGAATAAGGAAATTAGCTTTAAATTATTGTACATGAGCTAAGAGATTATGTATCACTGCTTCTGGTCTAAGAATTCATGTGGTTTAGGAGGTTTACCATAGATATGACTAGAAACTTTGAGATTAGGATCATCAATGAAGTTAGAGATCAAATAGGTGCCCTGGAAAGAATTTTTGATTAACATGCTAAAAAGTCCATCAAAAAATCAGTGCTGTCATTTGTACTCTCACTGTCTTCTGCAGTGTGTCTTCCAGTTAACTTCATTAATTTGAAATTGTTTTTTCCAGGTTGAACTAACAGGCATTTATTAATTGTGTACTACATTTTAAGGTGTTGGAGTGGTTAGGGAACCAAGCCTGGAGTAAGGAAAATGAGTCATCTTGAGTTCAGATGTGGCCCTCTACACTTATTAACTGTATTACTCTGGTTAAATCACTTAGTCTTATCTTCCACTATTCCCTCATCTATGAAATGAGTGGGAGAAGGAAAAGGCCAATTACTCCAGTATCATTGCCACGAAAATCTCAAATTGGGACATGAAAAGTCAGACATGATTGAAAAACAATAGAACAACAAATCTTGCAGGCAATATTATAAGTGCTAATGACATTATCTTACCCCATATCCAAAAACAACAACAACAAAAACTAGTTCATGTTCTTCAAGAGCTTCCAGTCACTGATAGGGGAGTAAAGTTCCAAACACAGAATAGACAAAAATCAGTCTTTTTCCTGATATTCTCCATAGATTTTTGCAATATTATTCTCTGGTTCTCTTCTATCTTTCTAACCATTCATTCTCAGTATCTTTTTCAGAAACTTGATGCAAAGTTTTCACCTTTACAATGGACATTCCTCAAGATTCAGCACTGGACCTGATTCTCCCTCCTATCAATTTTAATTATCTTACAAGCTTTCATAGATTTAATTATCTTCTCTAGTCAATTAGTTCTTAACTTTATTTACTCAACTCTAAACTCTCTCCTGACTCATATCTTACGGTTGACATGTCCTGTTGATTTTACCTTTTCAATAATCTCTTATTGTATACCTCCTCCTCTTCTCTGACACTGATACATCTGGAGGCTGTTGAAATAATCCTGTTATTGATCTTGTTTCATACCTTTCCTCATTCCAACCCATGCTCCTCTCATGTAGGAAAAATCTTGTAAGTTTCAGGTCTGATCATGTAATGAGGTCTACCTTGTTAATAGACTTAACTGATTCCCTATTATTTCCAGGATCAAGAAAAGAATTTCTTCTTTACTTTTAAAACATTTCAGAACAGAGATCTTTCCTATCATTTCAGTTTTCTTTCTCTTTAGTTTTATCCATGTACTCTATGGTCTGGTGTTTTTGGCTTCCTTGATGTTTCTTACATTCCATCTCATGTCTCTGTATTTTCAATGCCTTTCTCTTTCAACTATTCTTCCATTCTGTCTCAGCTTCTTGGATTTCATGGTTTTCTTCAAGTCTTAGCTAAAATTATATTCCCCTAGCCTTTTCAAGTTACCCTTAATATTAGGCTCTTTCATTTGATATAAGCTGCAATAGTAACATTTTTTGTACATAATTAATTTTATGTTGTCTCCCCCATGTTAATGTGAAATTTATCAATGGAGGGACAATATATATGTATATAGTGTATGTGTGTGTATACACAGAAACATACATACACATATGTGTAAATATATGCATATGTCTGTATACATACATATGTTGAGCTCTCCTCTCTTTCTCTCTCTCTCCTTCTCTCTGTCTCCTTCTCCTTCTCTCTCTATCTCTCTGTCTCTCTTTGTCTGAGTAGTCAAACTTTCCTCCACCAAAATGATGGAGTTATCTATAAAAATGATAGAATGCAGATGATACCCCAAAATTATATTAAGAGGTATGGGCCAGTGTCACAGGATATCTCAAAAGAATTTGTAGGTGACATACTTCAAGTCAAAGATGATTAAAGTGTGGCACTCTGCTTTTTTGTGTCCCTAGTGCTTAGTAAATTACCTGGAACATATTGAATGCTTAAGAAATTCTTATTTACTTGATTTGGATCACAAACATATCTATACTTGTGAATTAAGTCTTTTGGGTGTACCTCTATATGCTTCTTTTGTCAAAATAAGGAATTTTCTTTTCATATAATAAATCAGAAAGAATGTTACATGGCTTAAATATTATAAATGATTATTTGCCAATCTCCAATTTTAGTAGCATGGGTAAAAACTTAAAAGACAGATATGTTCAAAGACATTAAAAGAATAAATGTCATTCTAGGATGATTCTATAAGAGGATTGGGTTAGTAGAGAGAAATAAAGACAGACCCATTCAAAGACAGAGAGAGAGAGAGAGAGTGATGGAGGGAGGGAGAAAGGGAAGAGCACTTCTGAATTGCTATAAAGACCCAGCTTTTAGGCTATGTCCTTCTATTTAACCATAAAGTGATTGAGCTATAATAGATTCCAGGTTAAAACCTAGTTGGTTATTGTTTAGGCCTGACTGTCAGTGAATGTAAATAGAATTGTTTCTATTTTAGCCAGAAACTTTGAGGGTCTTCCTCTCCCAGAATGATTTTCTGTCTTTTCATTTTCTTTTCTTTTCAAATAGGTAAAAGAGGCACATGTGCATACACACACACATTAAGGTTTGGGGTACAGTCAGACTTTCCCCCAGCCCACAAAAATTATGGGATTACTCACCAAAATGATTCACCAATTCTCTGACTCACTTCTTACTTCATTTTAATCAGAGATTTATTACTTGTCTCAGTCAAACTGAAACCTCTTTAAGACCTTAGCTTAGAAAAGCTAGTCTCCCACAATTATCTAGGGCCATCTCTATCTTACCATCAGACTCAGATGGCTCTTGAGGAGAAAGGTGACACTGGTGACTTTGTACAACCTCACTCACTTAAATCTGTGGGCAATGGGGTGCTAGACCCCCTTATCCAAATTGAGTATTCAGAGACATCTTCAGATACAAACAGAAATATTTATTCTGTACTTGCAAAGAGAGGCCTAAACATACCTGCTGAGCAGACACAGTCTTTCAGCTCTAGTCTCTCAGCATGGTGCATGGTGGTGGGCCAGAAATAGTAAACTGCTAAAAAGCAAAAGATTTGGGTTCATTGTAACTGGGTGGGGGAACTGTTTTCCCTTTAATTTGTAAAATAATCACTCTGAAATTGTGTCCCCTTTGATTCCTGGCCTCCCAGACTCCAGAAAGTCTAGATTAGAAGAAGGCATGTTTCCCAGACTGAGCTTTTCTAAGGTAAATCAAATCACTCCCCACCCCTCCCCCCTCCCAATGATCTTTTGGATATTCTGATCCTCATTCAGAAAGCCTTTAAAGTGATTTTCATTCAATTGAAACTCCAAGTATCTAGGCCTGGGGGCATTGGCTTTCTTTTCAACTGAAGTTTTGGCTTCAGACTTTTATAAAGGACAATTCTAAACTCCACATTTTTGAAGAGTGTCTGAAGCAGGATTATGCCTGGTCAAGGAACCGCTCTCCTTGGCATAGCTGCCTGCCAAGACTCCTGCCTGCTGTGAAGAGACCCTCTTCTCAGTGAAACTTTTTTGTCATTTCTCTGCCAGGATTTCCTCACTGAGGAAGTCAGTCTTCCTAGCAAAGCTGACTTCTCAGTACCAATAAAACTTCCTTTTTGCCATTAATATTTCAGGTTTGTGAATTCTTTCATACTGGACAAGTGGCCTCCAACCAAAAGGTGATACCCACAACTCTCTGCACTGCCACTAGGACAGCATCAATTAGATGGACTGAAAAGGAAGTAACCATTGACCAATGGTTGGCAATGCTCTCTACTTCATGTAGGGTCATGTGATTTCCTGAAACTTAGACTTTTCTGCCCTACAGCCCTCTAAGAACAGGGATCATGTGACTTCCTGACACTTAGGCCTAAGGTCTGACCCACTCCATCTCAGAGAGTTTTTGAGAAATCTTCACCTGGTCCCATTCAAATCCAATTCACTTTCATGGTGACATGTAATGTTCTGGTTTAGCTTTCTGGAGGTCTTTGGACCAGCCTTCATTTCAGCAAAGTAATCACCACAATAATAGCCAGGGATAAAGTCCAAATTCTTCACTATCTCCTTTACAATCTGTTCTCCTTGGCTGGGGCTCAGCTAGATTTCTGGAGGTGCTCAGGATTTGGTTTCTGTGGAGGAAGCAGGAGGAAACCTTGCCTTTCTGTTCTTTCTTCTTTTTCCTGACTGTTGAATGTATATCCTTAGTCCCACATTCAGGGGCAAATATGTAATGTTCTATTTGGTTTTCTGGAAGTTTTTGGACTAGCCTTCATTTCAGCTGAATAATAACCACAAGAATAGCCCGGGATAAAGTACAAAAATCTTTATTGTCTCCATCACTGTCTCATCTCCTTGCCTGAGGGTTGAGCTAGTTTTCTGGAGGTCCTCTGGAATGTGTCTTGGTTTCTGTGGGGGAGGCAGAAGGACTACCACACTGGTCTCTGTCTTGAAGTCTCCCGGAGTTTGGGAGCTTGTGCTCCAGCCCTCAGTCCTCTATCTTCCATGAGTCTGTCGAGATCCTCACCACAAGTGGTGGGAGATGGAATGAATGTCTCTGGCTGAGTTTGTCCCAGCTTATATTCTCTATCATAATTACATCATTGTAGGTGTGAATCTTGTAGAATTATATTAACTACTAAGTACATTTACTGAAGTAGAAAAATATCAATCACCATGCTAAACTAGATATCAATTCCACTGAGTTAACACCTTTCTCCAGAGTTCTGGCCCATTACAGTAGCATCAACTCTTAATAGTATGGTGTTCTTCAAGAACAAAGGACAAAAGAAAGCATAACAAAAACACCAACAAGGATAATGATACAGGGCAAGAATAATAATGCTTTAGTGATGACCTGAATACATTGCAGAAAATGCATTTTTTTTACTTTCATTTAAGACTGTTGACTGATGAGGGAGGTAGCCCCTTTGAGATTGATTTCCAACTTCCTTTGGGACTGACCTTTGATTTACAAGATCTGGTCAAAACCCCAAGAGAGGAGATCAGTGTCTGAGCCAGTTTAGGCTTGTACCCAGCCCCCACCGGATCTGAGCTTGCTTGGGTTTTCAGTCTCCATTCAAATGATCTGCTCAGATAACCCAACCCCCAACTGTCTGCTCAAGTTTCCCCAAAACAGTTTCTTCCTTATCTGAAAAGCCCACCAAAAATCTGGCCTTCCAGGATTAAACCTGAGCTCCGCCCATATGTCCCTTCAAGCAGATAAAAACAATAAAGGTAGAATAATCCTTTGTCAGAGATTTGAAAGATGCCAGCCAAGTTGCTTTGCATCAGAGACTTTCTGTCCTGCTGCTTTCAGTGTATATCTTCCTCTATCTAATGCCTTTTACTAACCAGACTTTAACTTTGCTTCCAAACCTTTCAATAAACCTTTTTACCCATCTAGGTTTTCAGCCTGTAAATTCATTTACAGGGGACTCTCGCCGCCACTAGACCTGATTTAACTTTGTATCCTTGCACTGAATCCTAAAGGGTTGCAGGGGAGCTCCATGTGACTCCCTGTACCCCGAATCTAGCCACTAGACCTCAATTAATCCTATTGAGGTATATACCTCGTTATTAGGTATTTACCTCATCATTTGGTTCCCTGTTACTTCACCACCCATCAGAAACTCAATATTCTATCCTGAGTTATTGTGACATTTTTCCATCCTAATTCTCTTTCTGCATGTCAAGCAGCTGCTCCTCAAACTTCTTTTGGGCTCTTCACCCATTTCGTGTCTTACTTAACTATATGTATTCCCCAAGATATTACTCTCTTCCACCTATTTCCCTCTTTTAAGAAAATATTGGTTTGAATCTCAGAACTGCTACATAATATCTGTGTGCTCTTAAAACTTAGTTTTCTTATAAGTAAGGTGAAGTAGTTAATTTAAATGGCAAATAAAACATCTTCTAGCAATAAGATTTAATGGTAATTTGGGCATGATTTACAGAAGTCTCCCTTGTTATGGGCCAGAACTTTGAACTTGAAACAAAAGAACTTGAAACAAAGTACTAAGTGGAATTGAGGAGACAATGGTTATCTAGTTTAGCATAGTTCAGTATGATTGATTTAATCTTACAACAAATAATGGTTTTCTAGTGATATAATGATTGGTTTATACTCAGTGTAGAGCATATAAGCTAGGACTCAGAAAGCCCTCAGTGGCAGAGGCAGAGAAGAAAAAGGACTGAGGACAGGAGCTTAAACTCTCAGAACCAAGGGGAGAAATTCCATTGGTTCTTAGTTCTTCCTGGTAGCTGGCCTGGCCTCCTGAACTTCCCCCACTAAGATCTATGCCAGACTGAAAGGCTCACCAGAAAGCTGCCCAGCATCAGGCAAGAAGATAACAAAGGATTGGACTTTAACCCCTGGCGACTTTTGGGATGATTACTGAACTGAAACAAAGGCTGCCTCCAGAGACCCCCAAAAAACCAAACAAGAGCACTCCTTTTCTATTTGCATTGTAAAGGAGGGAGGAGCAAAATAATTACTCTGATTTTTAGATGCTTACTTTGGATGAGCTTTAAATAGTACCTCTGATAGTGGGCTCTTCAGGTAATTTTTTTTTTTCTTTCAACATCTTTAATAGGTTGTTAAATTAGTTTGGTATGGATTCCATCAGCTTAGGTGACATTTTCCTCTTATATATTATGCCTTTTTCCTAGGACTTGGTTTTTAGTCTAATTAAGTGTTTATTCCTATCTTTGATATTTAAAACCAGGGCTATTCAGGCATAGCAGTCTCCTAGAGCTTGATTTCCCATTACAGGCTGCATTTATACTTGAATAGCTTAAGCTTCATACCATCCTTTCTCCAACTCAGGACCCCTTGACAAGTAGCACTTGTGTTATGTGTAGATGCAATGTGTGTATATTCAGTGAGGATTGATGAAGATTTCTTTGGATCTCCTACTGAAGCAGTAAAGTAATGAAACATCTTCAGGAAGGTATTGAAGAAAAAAATCCCAGATTATGAGCTACAGTTTAAAAATGTTTGCCATTCTTAGAAATCATAATGAAATTCACTATGTCTCTCCTGATAAAGAAAAACACAGAGGCTCCATTTATCATCACTTGACACTCTAGGCATGTCTGTGTGTGTGAATGTCAACATTTTGGTAGTACCTCCATATGCTTCTTTTATCTTTCCCTCAAAATAAGAACTGCTCTTTCCACATAGTGAGGCAGAAATAATAATAACATATGACTTAAATATTAAAGAGGACTATTACTCAATTTCCACTTTAAGTAGCATGGGCAGAAATTTTAGAAATAGACATGTTAAAAGACATTTTAAAAAGTGACTGTTATTCTAGCATGATTCTGTAGGAGGATTTAGATTATATCAGAGACAGAGACAGAGAGGCAGACACAGGGCAGAGAGGGGAAAGGGGATTGGTGAAAGGTACATGTCAAAAAGTTGTCACCAGCATGAAACATAATTTTCTCTGCTTAGCTTTTAAAACCCTTCATAATCTCTATGTTATTCTGTTTTTCTAGCCTTATGTTACATTGCCAACCTTTTGAGATCCAATCAAACTGGCCTATCTCTTTTAAATTATCTAATTAGTGAGGTTTGGAACTAAGTCTCTGACATCTTCCTCTGTTAATTGGTGGCAATATTACCAAGCCCAGTATTATCTTCTTCAGGTAACTCTAGTCAACCACCAGATGCATATGTCTCTTAGGAGGAAATAATTGCCTCTTTAGCGTTTATAAAGAACCTATCCTTTTCTTCTCTACTGAACTTTTAGTATTTTGAAAGAATGACAGAATTTGTGAAGTGGAAGGAAATTCAGTGGCCATGAAGTACAAGATACATAAAAATAATGCACAGTGACACATCCAACAAGTGGTCATCGATTACAATTTGGACAACTCTTTTTTTTTTTTTTTTTTTTTTTAATTTCCCATAATATATAGCCTAAATTTATAACTTTTTAACTCCCACCCATTGTTTCTAGTTCAAGGAGAATAAGCCAAACATCTCTATGTTATATTCTTTTTAATACTTGAAGGTAAATATCATATCTACTTTTACCCCCTCACACAACAATACACATTTCTGCTTTTCTGTTCTATAGGCTGTAGTTTATGCAGTTAGAATTTGTTTAACTTTTCCTTCAAATGAGATGAATTCAAGGCCATTTACAAATCTGGTTGCCTGCTTTTGATACTTATCCACTTGTCACTGTCCTTCTTGGCACAGTACTTACTACATATGCAGTTTAAAAACAGTAAAGTGAAATGATATTAGTACTTTTCTATTTCTGGAACATATATCTCTATTATTGTAATCTATAATCCCATTGGTGTTTCTGGTTGCTGTATCAAACAGTTGATACTGAAGTTTCAAACTGACATGAAAACAAACAAACAAACAAACAAAAAAAAAAAAAAAAAAAAAAAGCTTTTTTTAGCCATGATTTTCAACCTTTCCCTAGTTTATCCAAATTATTTTTCAATTCTGCCACTATACTTCAATATATTAAGTATTTTATTTTACATTGAATCTTCTGCCAAGTAAAGATCTATGAGATACTCTACTTCAGATATCCTATAATATTCACATAGAATCACTGACAAATAACATTTTAATTTGTCCAATCAGCCAATTCTAAAATCACCTGTTCTATTATTGCTTGATCTATATCTTCTAATCCATCTTCTCTAGAAGCATAATGCTAGATCTGGAATGAGGAAAACCTAAGTTTGAACCCAATTTCAGACACTACCTAGAAGTCATTCAACTTCTGCTTGCCTCAATTTCCTCAACTGTAAAGTAAGGGATTAATAATGTCACCAACTTCCCAGGATTGTTGTGAGGATCAACTGAGTTAATATTTGAAAAGTGCATAGCAAGGTGCCCACCATATAATAAGGGAAAAAAGACAAAAACCAAACCAAAAAAACAACAGTATTTGCTCCCTTCTCCCAACAAGAAAAATGAATGTATTTTATTGGAAATTTGCTAAAATTTCATTAACTCTTATCTGGATAATTCTTCCATTCCCTAGTTTAGTAATCCATTCACAAAATAGACATTTATGTATGGCTTGTTCTAGATAAAATCATTATTCTTCCTTATATTCAGAGCTTTTCCTACATGGTCTCCAAGGATCTCTTCATTTATCTATCCTAGAATTTTCCCAAGAATGCAAATCCAGATAAAGAATTATCATTTTGCATACACTATACATTTCTTACCTTTCCCCTCCTTATTAAAAATAAAGACATCCTTTGTTCTTCTCTAATTTTGTACCCTCTCTTATTTCAGTATCAAAAGATGTCATCTAGGATAAGTGATTTGAATTCATAAGAGACAAGGATTACTTTCTTAGTTACTTTAGTTAGCAGTTCCTTGTTCGTTATTTTGCTTTATATTGTCAACTTAAAAGCTGTCTTCCTTTATAGAAAAAACAAACAGAATAGGAAACAATTGGTTCTTTTCTTTTTTTTTTGGAAGTGATCATTTTTTTATTCACCCCTAGTAAAAGATCTATTCATTCTCCTAAAATAAGTTTTCATTCTTCAGTATCTCTCACATCTTTCTCAATTTATTTCCCTGAAATCATATTCACTTTGGAATTTCTACATATTATTTTATTAAAGCTTTTTTACTTACAAAACAAATACATGGGTAATTTTTCAACATTGACCCTTGCAAAACCTTCTGTTCCAATTAATTTTTTTTTCCTTTTTGCCTCCATTCCTTCCCCTAGATGACAGGTAGTCTAATACATGTTAAATATGCTAAAATATATGTTAAATCCAAAATATGTATACATATTTATATAGTTTTCTTGCCACACAATAAAAATCAGATCAAGAAGGAAAAAAAAAAGCCTGAGAAAGAAAACAAAATGCAAGCAAATAACAACAGAAAAAGTGAAAATGCTATGTTATGATCCACACTTAGTTCTCATTGTCTTCTCTCTGGGTTCTACCTTTTTTTTTTAATCTGAGTCCTTTTACATCTTTTTTTCCCCAAATTTAGGGTACATGGAAGATTATATCCAGATTTCAACTTCTCTATTACAATAGCAAGGATGTAAATGTCACTTATCCTCAAATGTTCCTACCATTTCCACTTCAACAGCTATTCCTTTCCTCTTAGTAAAAATCTGAACTGGAGTACTTTTCTTGTTGTCTCCACTTGTTCTAGAATGAAGTTGTCAGTGTAGCACCTTAAGAGGATGTTAACTCTTCAGAGAGAGAGACACAACATATTCTGCACAATGGAACATTTCACTACTGCAATGTGGCTCTCTAACTTTTGATCTCTTTACTAAAGTCTTCATGTTTCTGTCTACTCATGGATTTTGCATCACCCCCACTTCAATGATACCTATAAGATCAAATTGTCCTCTGTACATTAGGAGTACCTTTTCCTCTTCTGCATCACTGCAATCTCACATCACCAACTTCATTTCAGGCATTTCAAACTAGATGGAACCTATCACTCAATATATCCAATGTAAAAACTGATTGTCTTTTCCCAAAATGCTTCCCCTCTTCAAACCTTCATATTACAGTAAAGGCACTGAATTGTCTTTGTCAGTGTGTTATGGTCAAAAGTTTTATCATACTCACTTCACAATACAATCTGCTACCAAGTTTTGTCTTTTCTAAATTCACAATCTTGCTTATATAGATAGATCCCTTTTTCTTCACTCACATATCCAACACCTTGGTGCAGACTCTCATTACCTCATACCTATAACACTATTTTTGTTATTTATTCAGTCATTTTACTTGTATTTGACACTTTGTGACCTTACTTGCGGTTTTCTTTTTTACTTTGTTACTAATTTTTTTCTTTATTACTTCTTTTTTATTTTTCAAAACATATGCATGGACAACTCTTCAACATTAGCCCTTGCAAAACTTTTTGTTCCAATTTTTCCTTTATCCCCATACCATTCCCTAGATGCAAAGTAGTCCAATATATATTAAACAGTAGAAATATATGTTAAATCCAATATATGCATACATATTTATAAAATTATCATACTACACAAGAAAACTCAAATCAAACCAGTAAAAAAAGAAAAAAAAAAGAGAAAAGCAAAATAAAATGCAAGCAAATAATAACAAAAATAGTGAAAATGCTGTGTTGTGAAGCACACTCTATTCCCACGGCTCTCTCTCTGAGTGTAGATGGCTCTCTTCATCACTGAACAAGTGGAACTGGTTTGAGTCATCTCATTGTGGAGGAGAGCCATATCCATCAGAATTGATCATCATATAATCTTGTTGTTGCCGTTTGTAATGATCTTCTGTTTCTGCTCATTTCATTTAGCATCAGTTCATGTAAGTCTCTCCAGGCCTCTTTGAAATCATCCTGCTTGGGCGCAGCTAGGTGGCACAGTGGATAGAGCACCAGCCTTGAATTCAGGAGGACGTGAATTCGAATCTGGTCTCAGACACTTAACACTTCCTAGCTGTGTGACCCCGGGCAAGTCACTTAACCCCAGCCTCAGGGGGAAAAAAAAAAAAATCATCCTGCTGGTCGTTTCTTACAGAACAATATGTTCTATAACATTTATATACCATGATTCATTCAGCCATTCTCCAATTGATGGGCATCCACTCAGTTTCCAATTTCTTGCCACTAAAAAAAGGGCTGCCACAAACATTTTTGCTCATGTGGGTCTCTTTCCCTCCTTTAAGATGTCTTTGGGATAGAGTTCCCAATAGAAACACCACAGGATCAAAGGTTATGCACAGTTTGATGACTTTTTGAGCATAGTTCTAAATTGCTCTTCAGAATGGTTGGATCCATTCAGTTCAACAATGTATTAGTGTCCCAGTTTTCCCACATTCCCTCTAACATCAGCATTATCTTTTCCTGTCATCCTAGCCAATCAGCGTTGTCTTAATTTGCATTTCTTTGATCAATAATGATTTGGAACACCTTTTCATATGATTAGAAACAGTTTTAATTTCTTCATCTGAAAATTGTCAGTTCATATCCTTTTGACCATTTATCAGTTGGAAATTGGATTGATTTGTTATAAATTTGAGTCAATTCTCTATAAATTTTAGAAATGAGGTCTTTATCAAAATCTTTGAATGTAAAAATGTTTTCCCATTTTATTGCTTCCCTTTGATTTTTGTCTGCATTAGTTTTGTTTGTGCAAAAACATTTTAGGTTAATACAATCAAAATTGTCTATTTCATGAAAAATAATTATCTCTAATTCTTCCTTTGTCAAAAATTCCTTCCTCCTCCACAGATCTTAGAGACCAATTATCCTATGTTTTTCTAATTTGTTTATATCATTCTTTATGTCTAGATCATGAACCCATTTCGACCTTAGCTTGGTATAAGGTGTTAGGTGTGGCCTAGGGCTCTGAGTCTTTCTTCAATCCATTGAGGACTTTTGGCTCCCCAAGAAATGTGGCCTTCTTAGCTTTTCTATTTGTTATTTTCTCTTCAAAATGAAGGAAGTGCTCTGGAGTTATAGGGATCTATCTAGGTGACAAAATCCAGGCGAAATATTGCAACAAAGCCAGTAACAATGCCTTGGGGAAAAAAAGGAAAATATTTGGGGGTGACATAGGCTGATTCTGATGAGGGTTGGGGTAACTTTAAGATTCCTTTCTAATTGCCCAACCCATGACTGACCTTGATTCACAAATCCTGGTCAAGGCACCCTTTGAATATCCGGGCCCAGCCCCCACCATCAGCTCAGCTTCCCCCAGCCCTCACCTGATCTGAGCTAACTGAAAACCCTGCCGAGAATTTAGGGGTTCCACCAATCATCTTTTGGGTATAAAAGAGGTGAGCTGGAATGCCCTCATTGCAGGAGCCTTCCCAGCCAACACATGGAATCCTTCCAGCCATGTAGGGGTTCCTGCCTGCCCAGCGACCACCTTCAGCCCTGGCATCTTTCTAACTGAACTTTACTTCCAAATTCCTACAATAAACCTTGTATTTACCAATCTAGATTTTCAGTCCTGTAAATTCATTTTACAGGGGACACTGCACCTCATGGGATTATCTATGGGCTGAGAAATGGGATTCCCGTTTTCCTTTCCCTCATTAATTCTACCTTTTGTTGTGAAATTGGTCAAACCAATGTTATACAGGAATTAAGTGAATTTTTAGCTTAATCCCCCCCCCCCACATACCACCTCTTCATATCCCCAAAAGGTTGTATATGTGAGTGGTAAATTATGCTCTAAATTGGTAGGGGGAATATTGTTATATTTGTCTTTACTATTTATTTGAAGTAAATGTCTATTTTGTAAGAGATAAAGGATGTAAAATGTTAAAATGGAACCAGGTTAGTAGTCATTAATTCCTTAAAATGGAGAGTGGGGAGGGAAAGAGCTGGTGGGAGCTTAAAATGATTGCAGTACAAAAAAAAAAAAATCCCAACCTCTTTAGAGTAGTCTGACTCCCTGAGGGGTAAATGTAGCAGCCTTTCCCTGAAGGACTAAGAACAGATGATTAAAACATTGTACTTACATTTACATAGTTGTTTGCAAATTATTATCTTACTAATCTTTGTGTTCACTTGAATCACCTAAGTAGAAAACTGACATTTGTTTTGAAAACAAAATATTCTGAATTTTCTAAGTTATATTTTGAATATATGCTCCAATAAGGCAAGAAACTTTATTTTTATCAAGTTAATAAATATCACTTTCATAAAAATGAACAAGAAATCATCAATTACTATAGCCCATCTCTTCTTTTCATATTATTTGGCATCTGATATGGAAATGACATAGACTGACCTACATTTTAGGAAAATCTCTTTGGGGTTTATAAGAGGGATGGATTGAAGAAAGGAACCACCTGAGACCAATTTGGAAAATTTGTCATGGCAAATAGAAATATAGACAGGGAATCAAAAAAATAAGTTCAGATTCTACCTAAGACCCTTACTAGCTTTATGAGCCTAAACAATTTACTCAGCCTCAGTATGTAAATAGTGGATAAATATATATAATTATATCAATATGAGTTGTATAAATAGGGCTTTGTAAGTTTTAAAATTTGTATAAATGTCAAATGTCATTATCAGATGCTCATAAAATCTGTATTGAATTGAATCAAAACAATCTATATAAAAATACAAACATTTTAGCCCATAGCCATAGCATTTCTATGCCACTGGCAAATCAAATGGCACCATACAATTTACTCTTACTAATTCAATATCTCTAAAATTTGAAGCAACCAGAGAAATAAGTACTGTTTTTGTCTATCACAAGATATTAAAATGACTCATAGTAAATCACTTTAGCCAAATTTAATAGTCATACATCTGTTTTTAGGGCTTGTTGAAATATAACCTTAATGGAGACCAAGCTACTTCCTTTCTCTGGTAAATGAGTGGATTTAATAATGGAATTGAAATTGGTCTCCTTGATAGCACAGAAGCAAATAAAGAAGAGGGAGCTGTTTCAAGTTTTCTGCTGATTGATGCCATCAGAAGTTCTGCACACTCATCAAGATGAAGTGAACATTAGGAAAGGGTTTTTTTTTGTTTTTTTTTTTTTGATTAAAGACGAGATTTGAAAAGATATAAAGGAAATAAGTTGCAGTCTTTTTAAAATTCTATGTACCATAGTATTAGATTTGAAGTTAAGATTTGTGTATAAATCCTACATCAAACACTTACTGAATGTGTGATCCTAAACAAGTCATTTAATCTCTGTGAACTTTGCTTTTTTCATCTATAAAATGAAAATTAAAAAAAAATCTACCTAACAAAGACAAAGTTTAACATGAGGATCAGATGAAAGGATGATTGCAAATAGCTTTCAATCTTTAAAGTATTTTATAAAGGTGAATAGTTATAATGCATATAATTACAATTGTAAATTTTGGTTGACTAGAAATTGAGCTAGATTATAGAAGAACTAAATAACCAACATGGAAAAATCTAATGTGAGACAAAATGAACTTCCCCCAAAGAGAGTGCTTAAGCTTCAGATTTCTGAGGACCAGTCTGCCTATGACTCTTCATTTTTTCAATTAACAGAAGTTTAAATTCCCTGTGGAGTGCTTTTACTTTGAGTTATAGTAAATCTTCCCAAGGGAAGGGAAAAGGTGCCTGAAGCAATGGGGCCATTTAAAGGTTGTATTCTTTATATCTCAGTAAAGCAGCACCCTGCTTCTGAATACTGCATTGTCTCAATGATCCTTGTCCAAGACATTATTATTATCATCAATACTTGATTATTTACATTCTTGTTATTTATAATAAAACAAGTTGTAGTCCCTTTAAGAAACTGAATTTCCTGCAAATTAAGACAATTCTGAGATACCACTACACACTTGTCAGATTGGCTAGAATGACAGGGAAAGGTAATACAGAATGTTGGAGGGGATGTGGGAAAACAGGGACTCTAATACATTGTTGGTGGAATTGAGAATACAACCAGCCATTCTGGAGAGCGATTTGGAACTATGTTCAAAAAATTATCAGACTATGCATACCCTTTGACCCAGCAGTATTACTACTGGGCTTATATCCCAAAGAGATCTTAAAGAAGGGAAAGGGACCTGTATGTACAAGAATGTTTGTGGCAGCCCTCTTTGTGGTGGCCAGAAACTGGAAACTACGTGGATGCCCATCAATTGGAGAATGGCTGAATAAATTGTGGTATATGAATATTATGAAATATCATTGTTCTATAAGAAATGACCAACAGGATGATTTCAGAAAGGCCTGGAGAGACTTATATGATCTGATGCTGAGTGAAATGAGCAGGACCAGGATACTGTTGTATATTTCAACAAGAAGACTATATGATGATCAATTCTGATGGATGTGGCCATCTTCAACAATGAGATGAACCAAATCAGTTCCAATAGAGCAGTAATGAACTGTATGCCCAGCGAAAGAACTCTAGGAGATGACTATGAACCACTACATAGAATTCCTAATCCCTCTATTTTTGTCCCTGCATTTTGGATTTCCTTCTATTGTACTATTGTACACTATTTCAAAGTCTGATTCTTATTGTGCAGCAAAACAACTGTTTGGACATGTATACATATATTGTATTTAATTTATACTCTAAAATATTTAACATGTATTGGTCAACCTGCCATCTGGGGATGGGGGGGAAGGAGGGGAAAAAGTAGAACAAAAGTTTTGGCAATTGTCAATGTTGTAAAATTACCCATGCATATATCTGGTAAATAAAAACTATTAAAATAAAAAAAAAAAAAAAAAAAAAAGAAAGGATTCAGCCACTCTCAAAAGCTTTTGACTAAGTTGGAGGCTGTTTGGTTTTTTTTTTTTTTTTTTTTTTTTTTTTTTTTTGCTTTCTTTGTTTTTGTTTTTGTTTTTTATTTTTGATTGTGGAGGGTGTAACCATACAAATAAAATCATAGATTATTGAAATATTAAAAAAATATTTCCTATTGATCTTTCAGATTCTCAGCCCCTCCAGGCTGAGGAGTATCCTCCCCAGATGAGTTGTTTTTCCAGGATGCCAGAGCCTTTGATTCAATTACAAATCCTGGCCAAAAAAACATCCCTTTGAATTCCAGTAGGACATCTGGGCTTGTCCCAGCCCCTATTCTGACTTGCTTGGGCTGCCCAGTCCCCGCTGGTTCTGATCTGCTCAGGCTTCACAATCTCCTCTAAGATACTCAATATAAGTTTCCATCAACTAAAATCTTTGCAGATAGACCTTGATAGCTCACTCAGCTGCTAGGATTTTCTGACCACTGAGAACTGAATTCTCAGTGCAAAACTCCATTTTCCATACATCTGCCACTACTGAAGTCAGTCTCTTGGTAAACTGATTTCTATTTAACAATAAACTTTCATTTTGCAACTAATATTCAGGAATGAGTGAATTCTTTCACTCCTAAAACCTGTGGCCAATTTAAAGGGGATTCTTAATAATTCTCTTGTAGCCACAAACCTCTAGAGCACCAGGAATCTAGACCACTGTAAACCTTATCAATGATTCCCTTATAAGAAGTGAAGAATTAATTGCTTATGAATTTCTTCAATTACATCAGTTAAGTAAATGCTATTACATCCATGTTGAGGCTATGATATATGTGGAACGCTGAAGGTGTTTGCTGCATTTTTTAAACTCATAATATTCTTTCTGTAGGGCCAAAAAGCTTTGAAAACATATCTATGACTGAAATTGTACAATAAATGCATCCATTTCTAATGAGATTTTAAAAAATAATTTAACTTTAAGTTTGATGTGATGGAGTTCTCTTTATAATGACCATGAACTCACAAACAGTGGAGCAACATCTAATATATAAGAATGAATAGTATCTCATAGTCTTAACTAAAACAGCATTAAAACTATCAGTAAAGGCATGATGTAAACTTTTCATGATAAAAAATGTAGCACCTATGCCCACAGAGATAATCAAGTAATATTAAAGATTTTTATGAACTTTAAAACGTTATATACAAATCAATCAATCAATCATCATCATTATTATTATAGTATGCCAAAAAGATCACTGTCCCTTAAATAGGAGATCAGAGCTTGAATTTAGGATCTGACACTCAATAACAATGTGACTTTGGACAAACAAATCTCTTAGTTTCTCCATTTAATCATCTGTAAAATGGATATGATAATTTTTAAATAACTTTCTTCATATAGCTGATATATTGAAAACATTCTGGAAACTTTAAAGTGCCACATAAATATGAGTTACTGCCTAGCCTTACCAATCAATCAACAAACATTTGTTAAACATTCACTATGTAATATAAAACATGCTAAGTACTGGAAAGATTACAAAGGGAAAAAATGAAATAAAATCTATCTCTTCTCTGAAAGAGCAAATATTTAAAAGGGATAGAAAACATGAATAGAATAGATCCATACCAGTAAAAACATACTGATAAATGTTTAACAATTCTTCCAGGGGTTGTTAAGCAACACACTTCCAATATGAATTATTTACATTTTCTTTATAATTTAAATATAGACAATCAATAAATCAAGATCCATCCAATTGTATAATCACTCTGAAAATTTAACATTTGGATCTTGAAATCTGTTGGAATTGGTTCTTGCAAACAATTGCTTACCAGATACATTATTTAACAAAAGCAAAGACATTAGTAACTAAGGGGACTGGGGGTGTCATTTGAGGCAGATCTACAATGATGCCAGGGGAGATTAAAAGCAAAAGTTGCAAAGATTATAAGGAAGCAAAATTTGAAAAGATTATTCCACATGGAGGATCAAGTGAATTTCATATACTCATATAGCTAGTTAATTTGAAGCTTGATTTAAAGTCAATTATTCTTGATTCCATACCAAATATTCTATTCATTGCATCACCAGCTCTCTTTTAAACCCATTCAATTTGGCATCTCAGAGAAACTTATAGTCCCTGCTTTGTTTTTGACCTGTGTTCCCAAGAATATAGAGTGTCCACCAGGAATGCAGAGGGGCAAAATATTCTTTGAAATATTGAAAATGTTTAGGGTGGTAGAAAGAATACTTTGCACTGGGAAGCAGGTGATGCTTGGTTTTAGTCTGTCATTACAATCTTGGGCTTCAACAGGGAATCTCCTTTGAGCATTGGGTGTAGTTTGAAACTTCATGGAAAAAGCCCATTTACATTTTGGAGACCACATTCCATTGTGAAGAATTGTTAGAAATTCTGCTATCTACTGGGAAAGGTAAACAGGTATCTATTCTGAAATAAACATTTCCAACTTGAAGACAACTTTGTGAGTTCAAAAAGTCAAGTTTTTGGTACACAGCCAGTTGGAATTGAAAGATGGCAAGAGAGACTTCTTCAATTTAAGCTAGTCTTTGAGAGGGTAACTACCAAAAAACAGATTGGCTGAAAAACAGCCATCTTATCAGCTGACATGTACAAGGAGTCTGGACAATGCATAGTGAAATACAAAATAATCAATTATCTGTCCTATATGAATGAGTTTTAATTATCAGTCTCTAATGTTCTAATGGCATTTTAATGTTAAACCTTAACGCTTGAATCTTATTTTATGTTATTCTTTTAATGCTCTCTGTGACTCTTCTATGCTTAGTATCTTTTATGTGTAGGAATACATTTTATATGTTATACATGGTTCGTATAGCACAATGAGTACCTTTTGCCTCTTCACTCCCCGGTTGGGGAAATTCTAAATGTGAACCATAATATAAGCTGTATGTAAAAGAGTTTAGAAACTTTAAATTCATCTATAAATATTAGCCCTTGCTATTGTTGATGTTATTGTTATTGTCATTACAAATACTATTGTTGTTATTGTTTTAAAAACAAGAGAGACTTTAACTGATTTTCCTTTTCCTAAAATATCCATATACTAAATAAACCATTTTTATTACCTATGGTCTTGTATATTATTGTTTTCTATATGCTGGTAGTTGGTTATTACCCTTCACTAGAAAGAGGACCAAAATGACATCATTATGTCAGCAACCTACAGTGTATAAAACAGAGGCTGCTCAAACCAATGTGACCTCAGAAGGCTTTACCAAAAGTCCAGCACACATTTTAAATATTGACTATGTGATATACACTGTGAATGCATCCTTACATGCATCCAAACCTTTCTTGAATAATATACTTATATGTCATCCTTTATTTGAGTACCTCTATGTTTAAAATGATAAACTAGAGAAATTATTGTTATTATAAATATATCTGTGTTTCATCATATTTTAAGTCAGGTAACATCTTTCTTGTAATAAAATGATTTCTATCGCTAGCATTTTAGTGACAGATTTTTACAGTCTGGTTGTTTATCAACAAATATTCGGTTGTTTCATTGACATGTCAACTGGCATTGAAAATACTTTTTTCAATGGTAACACATAAAGAGGATTAGGACAAGAAGCAAAGAGTCACCCATATCTGTATTTATTAGGAATGCGTGTGTGTATTTTTCTAAGGCAGAGATTGAAGAAAAAAGGCCAAATTTGGTAAAACAGGCTTTGGATTGTAACCAACACATACTGTCAGTAAGTATATATTATTAGTGCTGAGAGTCATAGGATTCAAATGTAAGAAAGAACATTAGAAGTCATCTAATCTAATTCCTTCATTTTACAAGTGATCAAGCTGATGCCTAGAAAGACTTGGTCAAGTACATATGGCAGTTAGTGAAAGAACCAAGATGCTCCAAACCAGAAACAATGCTCCTTTAACTACATTATATAACACCTCCAAATCCAAAAGGAGATTCTAAAGAATAAAAAGAAAGACAATTTTAAAATAAAAATAAAGACAACAAAGGAAAAAAGAAAAAGAAAAACAAACTTCATTTAATCACTTAATGAAATAATGGAGTTTGCCCTGCCCTAAACAAACTCTTATATAACAATACATCTTATCAAAAAGATTTTTTTTTTTGTTAAGCTTCCATAATAATCAAAAGGAAGAAAATGGGTATTGAAATGAAGCACACATGTAATCTCTGCTAGTGAGGAGGCTAATACTAAAGGATCACTTGAGCTCTAATGTTTTGAGGTACAAGTGTCAATTGGATATCCATACTAAGCATAGTAGAATACCAAGCTGCATCCCAGACTGTTGTTTGCCCTTCCTTTTTGAAGAGGACCAATGATATAGGGAAGGTGATGTCTTGATTTGCAACTGAAATGAATTTAAGTGGATCAGGGCTGTGCAAAGTCATCAGCTTGACCCTCTGGTCCAGAACCATCTGAATTCAATGCCAAGATCAGGATGGCAGGAGATGATTCCAAATGCAGTGGGAGATCTTGATCTTTTTAAGTTAAGATCTTTCCCAGGTGTCAGTTTATCTGAGGCCACACCAGTCAATGATTAAGACGATGTAAGATTTGAGTCAGAGAATGGAATTTTTTACCCATTCAAAAAAATCAATTGAGTAGGGGAAGATGTTCAGGATTTCTGAGGAAAACACAAATAAATGCTATTTACAGTCATTCTGAGCCATCAAAACTCAAATATTGAGCAACAGAGCCTTGGGCTGGAACTTAATTTTGGTCAATCAATGAAAGCCAAATTGGTTTGGGTTTAAGGCATATTCAGGTAGCTCCATTTGAATACTAATGAACATTACCAAAGCCTGGTTTTTCCAGAGTTCTGATTCAAGAAATTCACTTTTCTTTGAGTAGAGTAACCACATGTAAGCGCATGATTTACTTTGTGGACAGGGTGGAGGGAAGGAAGGAAGAAGGAAAGAAGGAAGGAAAATAAGGAAGGAAAAGAGGAGAGAGGAGAAAGAGGAGAGAGGAGAGAGGAGAGAGGAGAGGGAGAGGGAGAATGGCCAGGCATTCATTTCAAAATTTCAGATTAGATAAATCTTTTTTTTTTTCTTTTTTTACGATGTCAAGAATATTAGTAGCTGGTGTCTATGAGATTTTTCCCAAGATTTTATAGTAATTAAATTAGATTTAAAAAGTATTGTATTGCTGTTTTTTTTTTTTTTTGTTTTTTTTTTTTTTTTTCAGTCTTGTTAATTTTTTTCTTGAACCTTTTTGGAGTTTTCTTGGAGTGGTTTTCTATTTCCTTCTCTAGCTCATTTTACAAATGAGAAAACGGACAAACTGAGATGAAGAAACTGAGGGATGTAAGTTGTTCAGAGTCACACAGTGAGTGTATAGGGACACAATATCACTATGACTAAAAGAGAAACTAAGGCTTTGACCCAAATCATTTTATAAAAGTGTTCTAATGAAGTAGAGCTCTAATGAAATAGAACTCACATCTTCTTCATGATCTGAGATACCTCTTCCTTCCAGCATACCATTTTTATAGGGTTTAATACTAGATATTCTTAAACTACTGTATAAAATACAAAATGATTCCACTGGTTCACATATAATGCATAAGTTAAAATAAGAAAAAAAAATATATCAGCAGGGTCATGAGTTGGGTGAAGCACTAATTATCTCTGTTCACTTGTTGGTCACAAAATAGATGGAATCCTCCTTAATTTAGGTAAGAAAAGATAGTGCACACTACAGAAATGCTCCAATTATATACCAAGGTGGTGGAGGAATCACTTTTTACCCCAATCACCCATGCTTGGTTTACACATGAAATTTGAGCAAAACAGGATAGAGATATCTGTGTCAGCATTCTTGTCCCTACTCAAGCTCCATAGCAGTTAAGCAAGTAATAAACAATACATTAAAGTTTGAGATTCATTATAGGACCTTTGTATTAGAATTGATATTTTTATGTGACTTATGAAAAATATGGATTAATTCATTACTTATACCTTTTATTAGGTGGTTGACTATATTTTATTTTTATTTTATTAGATGAATATATTAAAATAGTAACTAATAATCATTATCTCTTATAAAGTCATAATGAACTAATTAATATTGATTAGAGTTTGAATAGGGATCCTCAGTGAAACAATTCTTTTATTCCACACTTTGATCTCCAAAAAGACCCCGGTCTTTCTTTGTATTGTTACAATCTAAATATCCTTCATGTTTGACTCAATGCCCACAAGGGCCAGTCCCCTCATTGAAACACAAATATTACTTGAAATGGGCACAACTGATAACATTCTGATTATGTTCCATTTGATTAAATATTTACTCAGAATAGATTAGCTGTAATAATACATGTCTGAGGCTGCACTTACTGAGAATAATGAGGGACAGGTACCTCTTAAACATGCAAAAATATATAAATTGGGAGAACATAGAATATTTGCTCAAGGACAGTAGAGCAAACCTATTTGCCTTATTCACAGGTTATGAAAATCTCTTGATTTTATGAAAACAGCTCAAACAGTTTTGACAATTGCTACTTCATTATGGTGATATGAATCAACACTCTTGCAGATAACACAGTCTTAGACTGATAACATAGGGTGTCTAGGGAAATAAGAAATACATTGAGTTCCATGAGCAAAAGAATTATCAGTCACTGGAAGCCAAAGTAGGATATTGAAAATAATCATTCAAAGTTCTATTCACTGCAGGGTCAGGAACAGGTGGATTAGGAATCATCTGTGGAGAGGATGACAATTATGAAAATGACATGTTTACTGGAATAGGATTTACTGGAATAGATGTTGTCTCAGATATGTATTAGCAGTGTGGCCTTAAGTTATTGAACCTTTTTTACTTGAGTTTCCTCCTCTCAAAAATAAGTTGGAGATGGAAATAGTAAACCACTACAGTATTTCTGCCAAAAAGTCCCACCAAAACCTAAACAATAATAATTGAGTATTTGAAAATGGCAAAGAGATTTGCTCATATTTTTTGGCGCGTCACTATTTTAGTATTCTTACTTAGAAGAGAATTTTAGGCGTTTTTTAGCTAGTTTTCCTTCTTCTGGAAAAGATTACTTACTATCCAATCATCTAGCCCCTTGGAGTCACATTCATTCCTGGTGAAATATTTGCAGTTGGTAATTCTTCTAAGGAACAAAAATGACATTGTTGAAGTGACTCCCTTCATTTACACATATTGTAAATTTTCTATATCTTAGAATATTTTATGATGAATTATTATAATGGAAAATGTTATAACATATTGACCAAATTTTAGATTAAAAATATTTCTAAATCTGTTTTATCTGGTTCTTGCACAAGAACCAAATCTTCATATTAGAAGCCTTGATAGGTTATCCTAAAGATTATTGCTAATGCTTTGGAGGACCTAATTTAATTCAATTCAGCAACAAGTTTTGTTCTCTGAATGGGTATACAAAGACAAAAATGAAAGCAATTACTTACTTCAAGCATCTTATGTTCTTCAGAAGTAAACATCAACTAAATACAAGAAAAACATTTGGGACTTCTGGTTAAGATGGTGATATGAGTTATAGAGGAAGCCAGCTGTCCAACCTGTACTTAACAGCACAAGTCTTGGAATTCAAAAAAGAGTATCAAGTAAAAACATCACATAATCTAGAAAAAAAAATAAAAACAACCCCCAAATATAAAGAACTTTCATCAAAACCAGGATTTTATATATATATATATATATATATATTTATATTTATATTTATATATATATTTATATTTATATATATATTTATAAAGTAGCCCAAAGCCTTTGAACTTTAGGAGCCTTGCTAAAGAATCCAGCTTCATTTCAGCTAAATTTCTGACAATCAATACTTTTCTATCAATGCCAATCAGTGAATTTTCAGGGGCACAAAAACCTTGTAGCAAAAATATGTTTTACTGACAGAAAGATAGGGGTGGATGGGGGGGGAAGGGAATGGGTACCTGATAGTATAGTGACAGTTTGCTCTCACAATCTTTTAGTGACATAGTAGGTGTCAACAACTTTCTGGTGCTCTAAGCATATCCTATCAGAAGCAGGGATTGAGAAATTCAAGATCAGGGAAAGCAGTGCCTGAACACTTTAAACAATTCAAATTTGATAGAAGCCTGGGCTAATTACATAGTCACAAAACAATTCCTAACGCTTTAGACAGAAATAAAGAATAAGCAAAATATAGTGAATAAACAATGTAGATAAAATAAAAACTATATGTAAGAAATAACAATGAAAAGGTTTTTTTTGGGGGAGAGTAATTTCAAAATAAGTACAAACACAACCTCCAATAAAAATTATTAAAAATAATAATATCCTTCCTTTCTCTCCTATGTCATTCTTATCTCTTCCCTTCAGAAAAATAGGCTCCATCCTGAAAGTGCTTCTGCATCCTAAGCCCAGGTGTCCACATAACTTTCTGTCTACCTATTCATCATGATACTTCTTGTCTTACTTCTGTTAATTTTCAAATTGTTTTTAATCATGGCCAACTCTTTGTGATGCCATTTTAGGCTTTTTTGTCAAAGTAGTGCAGGGGTTTGCCATTTCTTTCTTCAACTCATTTTATAGTTGGAAAAGATGAGAATGAATGTTAAATTACTTGTCTGGGTTGTACAACTAGTAAGTATCTGAGTCCAACATCCTCTAGGTGAGATTTTCTTGACAGTGTTCTATAAAGTATAGCATCCAATTGGCTGCTTTCCTCTTATACCTCTATATGTGTTTTCCCCCATTAAAATGTGAGCTCCTTAAGGACAGGGACTGTCTGCTTGTTTTTTCAGCACCTAAAGCCTCTAGCACATAATAAACGCATAGCAAATGATGTGTAGATATGTGCTTATGCATGCATGTTTATATGTATATATCTAATTCCATTGTTATTCCTCTCTCCATCTAACTGTCCATTTCTCCCTAAATTATCATAAAAAAGAGAAAATCTTGCAATGCAATATTCCAAAAAGGCAAAATATAATAGTTTATAACCAAGAATAGCTTATATTGTAAAATAGTGTATAATTTTATGAGGAAGAGAATCGACTTTAAACAGAAAATAAGACATGAAAATATTTTGAATTAAATAACTAGAAGAGATTAAAAACTTTGAAATGCAAACATAGGTGTTAAAAGAAATCTATAAAGGTAAATATATTTGAGTCACTGGAAGAGGATAAAAGAAGATATCCTTACATTCTAATGGAAGAAATATGTCCCTTTAAGGGTCACAAAGGGAAATGAGTCAAATGTTGCATTAGGAATGTACTTTTGTTCTCTTTACATAGTCTTAATGGATGAAGAAAAGAGAGAGGGAGATGAATATGCAAGGAAAATAATAAATATGAAGGTAAGGAATTTAATATTTCTCACATTTGGACTCACATTTACAGGAGAAGAGTATACAAACTTAAAGGAAAGGGTAATGTGAGTGTGCATCACAAGAATCTTTTACTTGAATTAGACTGTGGAGGTTGAAAAAACATGTAAATATACACAATCTAGTAATAGAAGAAAGATTATAGGGTAATAGATTTAAATATAGAAAGGGCATTAGAATGAATAGAAAATTTTCAGATGTAGAATTAAAGACATTTATAATTACATGAAAAATGCTCTAAATCACTATTGATTAGAGAAATGCCTATTAAAACAACTTTGAGATCCCACTTTACACCTCTTAGATGGACTAAGATGACAGGAAAAAATAAAGATAAATGTTGCAGGAGATGTGAGAAAAATGGGACACTAACACATTGTTGGTGGAGATGTGAAATAATCCAATCATTCTGGGGAGAAATTTGGAACTATGTCTAAAAGGTTATCAAACTGTGCATACCCTTCAATCCAGCTACTTCTGGGTCTGTATGCTAAGGAAATCATAGAGGAAAAAGGACCCACATGTGCAAAAATGTTTGTAGCAGCTCTTTTTGTGGTAACAATAAAAAAAAATTAGAAAATAAATAGATGCCCATCAATTGGGGATAGCTGAACAAGCTTTGGTACATAAAGGTAAAGAAATATTATTTTTCTATATAAATGTTGAACAAGATGATTATAGAAAGGACTGAAAAGATTTACATGAACAAATGCTGAACAAAACAATTAGAATCAATAATACATTGTACAAATATCAGCAAGAATATGAGATGATCAAGTATAAAAAGCTTGATTCTTCTTAGTAGTTCAGTGATCCAAAGCAATCCCAATAGACTTTGGACAAAAAATGCCATCTGCATCCATAAAAAGAACTAAGGAGAATGAATGTAAATCAACTCATGCTATGTTCACTTCTTTTTTCTGTTTTGTTGATATTGTTGTGGTTGTTATTTATCGCTCCAATGTTTTTTTTCCCCTTTTCCTCAGTGTAAAGCAATGTGTATTAAAAACAAATAAACTTACCACAATTTAAAAAAAGGAAAAAAAAAGGACATTTAGAGACCTCTGTTAAAATTGTATTCATGTCACAGACAAGGAAAATGATGCAAAATAAGGCAAAGAGAGGATTTGCCTAAAGCTTACATTTCCCTAAGTTTCCCACAGTTATAGGGAAAATTAGAAAGGACCACAGAAGTCATATACTCCAGCCTATCTTTGAAAAGGCCTCCCCTTTGGAATCTCACTAATATGAAATCATCCGGTTTTTGACTGAAGATTGTAATGTTCTGGCTAGCTTTCTAGAGGGTCTTCCGACCAGCCTCAGTCTGAATACTCACCAGGAGAATAGCTGGGGATAAAGTCCAAAGTCTTTATTGTCTCCTTCAGTCTCCCAGACTGCCTCAGCAATCTCAGTCAATCAGTCATCAGTATGCACATTTAAATGTAATGTCCTGTTTTCTAGAGCCCTCACACAGGGGTAGATTAAAATATAGTGTCCAGACTAGCTCTCTGGAGATCTCAGGACCAGCCTGAGTCCTTGGTCTAAGTGGAGCAGTGGTGAAGTCAGGAGAGCCACCATGAGGCTGGTTAAGTCTTCTCTTCAATAGTGGAGCTTGTCCTTAGTTTATATATTCTATTACAATTAAATCAATTCATCACACTGAGTATAAACCAATCATTATATCACTAGGGAACCATTATTTGTTGTAAGATTAAATCAATCATACTGAACTAGAGAACTATTAATCACCTTGTTAAACTAGATAATCATTGTCTTATGAATTCCATTGAGTTAGCACCTTGTAAGAATCCTTGCCTCAAGTATATTTCTCCAGACTTTTGGCCCATTGCAGAAGATGTCAAGGAGAAGAAATCCATTCCCTCTTGGGAATCCTACTCTTTCAATCTGGGGCTAAGGTTAATCCTTCTAAATGATAAATTTTCAAATACTTGAAGATATCCCCACCACTGTCCTACCACTAACTCTGTATTTTTTGTTTGTTTGTTTGTTTTTTAATTATAGACAATGGAGCTCCAACTCTCCACTGTTTCTCATATAGTGTGCTTTTGAATCTTTTCAACAAGTTTTTAAACTGCCTTGAGTTCAATTTAGTAAAGCACACTCCATTATGCATCAGGAGTGTATGCATTGCCTTGGCCACATGATATTATCTGAAGAAAACTCAGATACAGGAAGCATTTAGGATCATCAGACTATAGATCTAAAGTTATCAGGACCTAAGAGGTCAATTACTGTAAAGCCTTCATTGTTTTACATGCAAGGTTCCTGAAGGTTAAAGTTGTTGTCTAAGATGATACAGGAAGTTAGCACCTGAGGTAGGTCATGTAACTATCCCAGAGCCAACATATTAATTTTGCTAAATTATTCATTGGGCAGATTGCTTTTCAGTGTAACAAATTCTTTTGATAGTTGTCATTTTTGAATTGCTCTTTCTGTGTTATAAAAAAATCAAGTTAATTCTTCAGTAATAATTCTGAGGTGGTGATTGTGGGAATGGGTGGTGAGAGAAGGATTTTCATTCCTGTTCCTTTCTAGTAAAAACTAGGACACTGAGGAAAGCACAGAGTACAGATGAGACTTTCTTCTGAAAACCAGATTAAATAGTTGAGTAGCAAATCAGCAAAGCAATTAGAACATTCCCTAGACTTGGACTGAATATTTTTTTTTAATTTGTTTTTGACTTCTAACATTATTGCATCATAACAGGCAACAAGATCATACCTATGGTGAAAGAAAGTGAAGAACCTTTCCTAAAATCTCAAGATGTCCCAGTAACATAAAAAACAAGATTGTTGAAAATAAATAATTCATGAACAATGGGGGATTTCATAAGGGTCAAAATATGCAAATAACCCAAACACTACAGAAGCTATCTAATATAAATAAGATCTATGAATAGTTTTGTTTTTACTTGTAATAATAAAAATAAGACATTTGAAAAAAAATTAAAAGGCAGGAATAATAATCATGATTATAGACAAAGGAAAAGAAAAAAATATACTTAATTAAAAAGAAAAATCAAGGAAAAATAAGGCAGATGCATTATCCCTTTCCATTAACTCTCTTTTCTTTACAATACACTAGAAGAAAAGTATAACATAACTGATTTTCTCTTGCTGAAATAGAGTATGAATTAAGTGAATACGATTTCATAAGATTTCAGGCAATATAAAACCTCATTTTTAATGTAGATATTACGGTGCAATTTGAACACAAAAGAAATCATTACTACTAACAAGCCAAATCTTAAAATTATGCCTTTCTAGATTTGGGGAAAATATAAATATATTTTAAAAGGCACTATACATAGTTAATTAATAGTAAAATCAAATATATATGAACCAAATTGTAAACATCCAAATTCTTGAAAAAAACTTTTAAATGAATGGCAGGAGAAAATAAACAGTAATTATATAGTGGGGAACATCAACTTATCCCTCTTAAACCTAGACAAATCCAACTATTAAATAAACAAAAATGATGGTAAAGTGATCAAAAGAATTTTAGGAAAAAAATGATAGACCCCTAGGGAAAAATGGGAATAGAAAAGAGTATAACTTTTTGTAACTCTTTGTTTCACTGTCTCAAAAACTGGCCCCATATTAAGACATGAAAACTTCACAACAAATGTAGAAAGGCTTTTTTTTTAGACAATAATACAATTATTTAGACAATTTAGACAATACTGTGACTTGGAAGAATAGATTAAAATTTAATTGGGAACTTAATATACTAATTCTTAGGAATAAATAACTTAAAATTTTAGAAACAACTGGTAATTTTATTGGAAATAATGACTACAATGAAACAATACATCAAAAATTTTGGGACCAAGTTAAAACAGTACTTTACTTGGGGAAAATATAAATATATTTTTAAATTTTATACCAATATAAAAGAGAAAGAATAAACAAGTTAATTGGTTATAAATTCAAAAGGAAAAAAAAAACTGGAAAAAGAAACTCTCAATTAAACACTAAATAGAAATTATGAAAAGCAAAAGAGAGATGAATAAAATCAAAAGTAAAATAAACATTAAACTAATAAAAATAGGAGCTGGTTTTGTGGTAAAAATACAATTAAAATATATAAAACATTGGTTAATTTTATTTAAAACAATAAAGGAGAAACTATCACTATCAGAAATAAAAAGACAATATATCATCCATGGAAGTGAAAATAAAACAAATATAAGAATTATTTTCCTAAATCCATGCCAATAAAATCAATAAAATAAATGAACATTTTAAAATATTTATAAAAATTTAAATGACCAAGATTAACAAGAAAGAAAATCAAATCCTCTTACAAATAGAAATTGAACAAGTTAGAAATGAGCTCCTTAAGAGAAAAATCTCAAGAAAAATGGGCTTACCAGTTACTTCCAGTACTATCTAAACAGGTTTTTTTTTTTGTTTGTTTGTTTTTTAACCAATTCATCTAACCTTTTTTGAAGTCCTACCAAATTCCTCCTATGACATGAATATTGTTTTGATATCAAGGACAACATGAACAGAGAAGAATAAAATTATAGATTAATATTCTTTTTATCTTTTTTAAATAATAGCTTTTTTATTTTCGAAATATATGCAAAGATAATTTTCAATATTTACCCTTGCAAAACCTTGTTTTCCAAAATTTTTCTCCATCCTCAAAAGAGAGTTAATGGAAAAGGATAAGGCAGATGCATTATCCCTTTCCATTAACTCACTTTTCTTTGCAATACACTAGAAGAAAAGTATAACATAACTGATTTTCTCTTGCTGAAATGGAGTATGAATTAAGTGAATACAATTTCATAAGATTTCAGGCAATATAAAACTCATTTTTAATGTAGATATTACCATGCAATTTGAGTACAAAAGAAATCATTACTACTGACAAGACAAATCTTAAAATTATGCCTTTCTAGAATAGATGTTTAAAGTAATCTAAACAAAATTTGAAAGACTTAAAAATATCATTGTCAATTGTAAGAGTTGAAAGAGTTTAGATATAACCAAATCCGATCCCTTTATTTTAAAGATACAGAAATAAAGCATCATGCTCTCAGATGAATGAGTTTACATACTCCAAACTACCTTTCCAGGTGGATTATATTACTTTCCTTTATATCAAATTTTCCTGATCTTTCTAATGCATATGTTGTTGCATATGTTTTCCATCTCTTTGCCTTTGAACCAGCTAACCCTTATACCTAGAATATGTTCCACAACTCTGAATTTTATAATCTCTGTGTTCCAACAAAATTGAGCTTTCATTTCATATCTTTTCTTAATTCCTTACTTTCTCGAGCCTTGCTTACTAAATTGCCATGCATTTATATTATGTATGTTCTGAGTGTGTGTGTGTGTATATCTATCTATCTATTTATCTATCTATATAATTTCTCTCTTTAGAAAATGTATGATCTTTCAGGAAGAGACTTTTATATCCCTAGCAACTAACAATGTCTAAGAGCTAATATTTGATTAATACATATTTCTTAACTGATTGATCAGTGTATCCAGTATCTCCTTTAAGTACCCCAGTAATAGAGTATCAATGATTATGAAACAACAAATCCTGATTTGGACAGATCAAATTATAATAAAGTTGTTTCCTAACTTCAAACCATATATATATATATATATATAATTTTTAAAAATTTCTTCTTACTATTTCTGGTTGTTTTCTGGCAATAAGCAGGACAAGTTCAATTATCCTTCTACCTGTTATGTCTTCAAATATCTGAAGAAAGATATCATGTTTTCCTAGAGTTTTTTTTTCTTTCTATAAACTACATAATCTCCTGTTCTTTCAGTGCGTCTCACAAAACAGAGTTTTAAGGCTCTTTAGCTTTCCAGTTGCTCTCCTCTGAATATTTTCTAAGTTATGAATACTTAACTGAACAAACATTAAGAGAAGAGTTGAGTTCAACAAGCAATTAATGAGTGTCTACCAAGAACCGAGGTACTCAGCATGCAAGAACATATATTACAATCTTTATATTTTAGGAACTTCTCTATGCAAGAATCACCAATATGTCATTAACTGATTAAATGTTCAAAAGAAGTGATCTTTCCAATTAGAAAATGAAGACAACTATCCAGAGGGAAAAAGCATGAAGGAGTAGCTAGTTTTTCAACCAACATGTTTTCATCAGGGATCTTGATTTATGTGGGGGGGTTCTCTCAGCATCAATGTCTAGGGAATGGATGAGCAGAACTTTTAATCTAATGAAAAAAAGTAAAAGGGTGATCTTCCTGCTTCCTGAGAAATTGGAGCCTATGGTTATGATTGGTATAGTATAGATTGAAGCTTCATAATATGACAAGGTACTTTCAAATTAACTTCTTATGTCAGAGTCATTTTTCAGAATCGAGAAAGCATTGTCAAGCTTGTCACCCACTTGGATGAAGGAATAGAAGAGGAAATTCTGAAGTTTCTGGTAACCTTTCAGCTTAACCACCATGAAAGCTATTCTTTTATCAGAAGGATTTGCTGATACACATGTTATGAAGATTTTACCATCTAATTGCTAATGACAACTTAAATAATCTTGGCCTTAGATAGCCAGTAGCTTCAAATGATAAACTGTTTCTTTGAGAGAAGGACAAGCTGTTGGTAAATAACTACATTTTTTTTTGTTAAAGGGCATCAATCTAATCAGTTGAGTATTCACTAAAAGTATAGATGATGATCAGGGAGTATAATTCCCCTTCTGCATTAGAAAAAAATGAACTCTTAGAAGTTAGATCAACTTCATGGGGAAATTATTAAAAAAACATGCTTGCTCATGCTTTAAAAAGCATTATTCCAAAGACATTTTATCAAAAAAATTACATACATATATATGCATTTTAAGTTTTTTAAAGAGAAAATGACACATATATGCAAAAATCTTTGTAACAGCCCTTTTTGTAGTGGCAAGGAACTGGAAGCTGAGTGAATGATTATCAATTGGAGAATGGTTGGATAAGTTACAGTATATGAATGTTACAGAATATTATTTTTGTATAAAAATAATCAGCATGATATTTCAGAAAGTTTTAGAGAGACTTGCATAAACTAATGCTAACTGAAATGAATAGAATCAAGAGAACATTGAACATGGCCCCAACAGGATTATATGATGACTACTTCTGATGGATGTGGTTCTTTTCAACAATGAGGTGATTCAGGCCAGTTCCAATAAAAACAGCTATCTGCTCCCAGAGAGAGAACTGGGAAATATGGATCACAATATAGTCTTTTTTTTTTTTACCTTTTAGGTTACAGTATTTTTTACTTTTAGGTTGTTGTTTGATTTTTCTTTTCTTTCTCACTTTTTTATTTGACTTTTCTTTTGTATCATAATAAATGTGGAAATATGTATAGAAGAATTGTATGTATTCAAGGAGGAAGAAAAAATTGGAACACAAGGTTTTATAAGGGTGAATTTTGAAAACTATCTTTGCATATATTTTGAAATTAAAAAAAAGTTGTATTTAAAATGCATAAATGCATCATAATAAAAATTATTTTTGATACTCAGAAGATTCTAACCTTTGTGAAAGTTCATTTTACCCTTGTTTCTCTCCTATCCACAGGAAAAGATACATGCTCAGGACAACTATCTCCTTGAAAACATAATTATGTATTGCCTTGACAGGCTTTTTATGCATATTGTTACATAAATAACCATATATATGTGTATATATATATATATATATACATATAAATATCTCAATTTATCCATATGCATACATAACAGATTTTAGGCACACAGTTATATTCATATATATATATATATATATATAGATAGATAGATAGATAGATATAGATATATATAGAGATATAGATATAGATATAGATAGATAGATAGATAGATAGATATCTATATCTATATCTATATCTATATCTATATATAACTATATAGATATAGATATAAATATCTATATCTATATATATATGTAAAGTGCTCTAAAATTCTTAGTGCAATGCTTAGTTGCACTGAAATTTTTAAAAAATCTTACAGAAGACAGGTATCTATGAAGTACATTGTGTAGCTTTCTGGATCTAGAGTAAAAAAAAAAAAAACCTAAGGTCAATCTGCCTTCAGACACTTACTAGCTATATGAACCTGGGCAAGCCACTTAACCAGGCTGCCTCAGTTTCCTTTTCTGTAAAATTAAGTTTAAAAATAACACTAATGTCTGGATAGCTATAATGACAAAATTAAATAATGTGCTAATTTTATAGGCCTTAAAGCATCATATAAATGTTAGTCATTATATTGCATGAATCTGTGTGTATGTATATGTGTATATACACAAATACTGCATATGGTTTTACATATATATATATATATATATATATATATATATATATATTATGTGCATGTATAATGTATGTACATGTATGTATTTCCCTTGAACTGAATCCCTCGAGGATAGAAAATATAAAAACCTAGCAGAAAGTTACTTTTTAGACAGAACTGATTTCTCATAAATTCTATTAGTCATTCATGTGATGGAGTCATGACAAGAAGGCTATAAGGTATCTATACCTTTCTGAGTTCTGAATATACTAAACCTGAAGAAAAATGGTGGGGAAATGACATCACTTCAATACCAAGGGAACAAAAAAAAAGGAAGTGAAGAATAGAAAGAGGGAGAAAAAGAAGAAAGGGGTCTCAACAGGGAAAAAAAAAGAGAGAGAGAGAAAAGGAAAACAAACTCCCATAATGTGGTAAACTTAAGCAGAATTAGAAAAGCATCAAGATGATAAATTCAACAAACCTTTATGCTAGCTTAGGCACTAAACATATCAGTTAAACAACAAAAACAACAAATCCCTATTGTCAAAGAATTTCTATTTATAAGAAACAGGTATCAGGAAGAGAACCAAACAGGAAAAAGCAATTGTTAATTCTGCACCAGGTTTTACATTTGCTTTGCTTCCTCCTACTGTATTTTTTTCCTTCCAGGTAGAGGATATAACCTATTTAGAACAAATAGAATGATTAATGTTCTCCAGATTTGTGAAGTTGGCTAAGAGGATGGATTAGTAACAGAGAAACAGGCATAAAGACTTTCTTCATTTCATCTGAGAAATTACATTAAAGATTGGCAGATCTCTTCACCAATGCAATGGCATTTCTCTACAGGGTACATTTTAGTAGCTAATCATTTTCCTTTAAATTTATGTGTGCATAGTTTTTAATAATTGTTTAGATTCTGCATGAGAAAATTTGGTTGAGTTGGCAAAGAGAAAGAAGTAGATTAAGGTGATTTTCCTCTAGTCTTTTTATTATAGGACCAAAGAATATAATGGTTAGAAAGAATACCAGAAAAATGTCTAGTTTGTCATACCTAAACCTATACCTCAATAGCATCCCTAAAAATGGTCATCCATAGTCTTATGGAAGAATGCCAGTGAGGGAAACCCATTACCTCTACAAGAAGCCTAGTCTACTTTTAGAAAAACTATAATCAAATATAGTTTTCCCTTATAAAAACCTAAATCTATACATCTATATCATCCAACAAATGCTAAAGAACTACCTATTAGGGAGAAGAAAAGCATATATATTTTTCTTTATAACTTTCTTAAAGTCAGTTTATCATGTTATATTTTAGCTACACTGATCATCACATATGGTACACAATTTCCATCTCCATGTCTTTGAACTGACAGTCCTTCACATCTGGAACCTAAAACCTAACCTCTAACTCTTAAAATTCCTGACTGTTTTCAAAGTTTAGCTCAAGCTCTGTATAGAATTGAAAGTATTTTCTGGTTGCCCAGATTGTAATGTCATTTTGAAGGGAAACATTCAACTACTCAGGTATTTAATTTGCTTCTATTCATTAATATATGTGTTATTAGTGTATTTAGGACAGAAAAAATTTAAAACTTTTTTTTGGCAAACAACACCTAAAAAAGAAGCCAAAATATAGTATGATCTTAATAATGGTGTGTTAAATGAGATATCCTGTCATTTAAAATTTTAGCTATTTCTAGTTTTGAGTCATCTGCGATTTCTACAAATGTATCTTCCTTGACTTCAATAAAAACCTGATTAAAATGTTGAAAAAACAGAGCCAAACATAGATATACAATTTATTATTGGTACTGTTCAGCCACTTTGGTCACTGGAAATTCTTCATGATTCCACTTGAGGTTTTCTTGGCAATGAAACTTTAATGATTCACAATTTTCCATTTTATTTTATAAATGAAGAACTGAGGCAAACCAGTTTAAGTGACTACCCAGAGATTGATAGAATGTCTGAGTTTGGATTTGAACTCAGAAACATGAATCATCTTAAATCCAGGCACTCTCTCTACTGTACCACCTACCTAACTATATATACATTCTCTTTACCAATTAATCTACTTATTGTATAAAAAAAGGAAATTGAAGTTTGTATGACATAACAGGTTCTTGATAATGAAAGATGTTTTTTCATTTCTCATTGTTTCCTTCTTAAATGCTCATATTGTTTTATTATAGTTTGCAAGCTGTAGGCTCATATTAAAACTCTGATGTGACATGAACCCAAATGTATGCCATGGAATGAAAACTATAACTTATATTTGCTCGTAATCAGAGGTTCTCTTGGAAAATCAGACTACATTTTAAAAACGTACTTATTTAAAACAATTTCAAAATAAGAGAAAAAATAGAAAAAGAAATACAGAAAAAGAAAAACAAAATAAAGAAAAAACATCATTATGTATCCAGCAAAACATCAGGGAGGATTCAAAATAGGTAACAATAAATTTATATTTCAAGAAATATATAATAATAGAATACACCATTTTCATAACTATCCATCTTTGTTTCCTTATAAGTCTTATTTTGCTTTCTGCTATGAATTTTTTACTTTATTTTTTTCCCCTTAAATCCTCTTATTTTCTTCAAGCTGGCTATAGTTAAACTTGAGTATATTTATGTGTGTATGTATATATGTATATACACATACAGATGAATACATCTAAGACAATATATGATGTAGAATTTATCTCCTTATTAAATCTTTCTAAAGTTTGTCTAAGATCAGTGATTATTACTACCCCTTCGTGTTTTTGTAATATATTCTACACTTCATCATTGTTATTATGTTTGTGTGTATTTCTTACTTTATTCTATCTTTACTAATTCTTCTATTTTACTTCTGTTAACTTGTCTCTCTGTTATTGGCTTTCCCCCACCTATTAATCTTTCCTTTATCTTCTCTCTTTCCATCCTCATTTTACCATTCCTTTTAATCTACATATATAATATAAGCACCATTCTGTATCCTAATTAAACTTTGTCTTCATTTATTTTTCTGTTTGTCCTTTTCCCATTAATCTACACATTAATTCCACTTCCATTGATTTACATACCCTTCTATACCCCGCTTTATACTTTTTCTTCTCCTCTTATATCTAAATAGATTTTGAAAGGTGCTATGCCTTTCATGATGCAACCAGGTTTTCATAACTACTAGTTTCCCTGCCTCATCTATGCTTTCTTGAAATAAAAAATATAAATTTATTATTGTCTATTTTGAATCCTCCCTGATGTTCTGCTGGACACATTACAATGTTTTTTCTTTGTTTTGTTTTTCTTTTTATGTATTTTTTTTATTTTGTCCCTCCAAAGGTTTTCTTGAAAGTAAATATTGGTTTTTATTGAATCCTCTCATATTCTGCTTTGTATATTGCAATATTTTTATTTATTTTTTCATTCCATATGTAAGTTTTACATAAGTATAACATTATCAAAAGTAAAATAAGAACTATAGTGAGGAAATTTAAAAAAAATTGTCAGAATATATTACCCAAAATTGGACTTCCCAATGTGACTGAAAAGGGTAGACCATGCAAACATTTGTGGAAAGGATATAATGAGATTTATTTTAAACTTTACCATAGTAACATTGACTCTTTAATCACAGTGCTCATAATAACAGGAAGAAATTCAGTTTGTGGCAGGATTTCTTTATGTTAATGTAATAAGCAAGTTGGCAACATTCCTTGAATGTCTGTCAAATGTGGAATTCTATAATAAACACTAGGGAAAGTATTTAAAAAGTGAAAACAAGATTATTATTTGGTTGATGGCTGCTGTCTTCATTAGGGTCTGTTAACACATCAAAATCATGATGTGAATTTGGAATGGTGATTACTTTACTGATTGTTTACTTTTTTTCCCTAGACAGTAATGACCAATTAAATGATTATGTGGCAAAAATGTCAACACAAGCATGATCTACTAATTTACCAATCTTTGGACATTAATTAACTCAGTAACATATCATAGTATTTTACAGTTTACAAATCATTTTCAAAACATCTTACTTAATCTTCATAACAGTCCTGTGAAGTACATAGAATGAATTCTACAGACCAAGAAACCTTATCCATTGTCATAGAGAAGAATAATGGGAAAATAAAGACTAGAAATACAGGTCTTCACATGCAAACATATGTAGAGGAGCCTATGTACTTGCAAGATGATATTAATATCCTTATATAATGTATAAACTGGAAAATACTGGTTATCTTAAGATATCACTTTTAAATTAACACCCAATCATTCACTTTTATATTGGGTGCCCAGAGAGTTACAGCTACTTTTAAAAATCCAAACACTATCTAATAAGTCCCCATTAATGTGTTTTCCATTAAATACTTCATCAATAGACATAATTAGTTCTTAGGAAAGGTTTTTCTAGGATATGAAGGACAGTGTGACAAAACATTCTTATTTTAAAGCTGAGGCATTCCCTTCCACTAAGGAGAAGATTGGTGATATACATAGAGTGTAATACAGGGAATCTATACATGAAGAGAAGATAGTCAAAACTGCTTCTCATTTTCCATTATTTCTTTCTTTTGGAGTCTTTACATAACAAATCTCTGCTTTTGTTTGCATCTTTATTTTACTGAGAATGCTTCTACCTTATCCCAATTACATTTAATACTTGCTGATGGTTTTAGATACATGCTGCTTATCATTTTAACATTTTTAACATTTTAACATTTTTAACATTTTAACAAAAACTCCATGTATAATGTCTTGAATTTTCTCTTTTCTTTCTCTTTGGGATAATATCTCAATTTCTGGGATATCTATTAACATTATACTGTCAAATCTGTCATTATTTATATTATTAGTCAATTGTTTTTTAAAAGTGGAATTTAGAACTTTGAAGGAATGAGGTATGAGTTAGAAACTGTGAGTTTGGGTTCTGAAATACACGTTCTAACTGATTAAATATGCTAGGGGTTCCCTTTTTCACATGGGAATCAGACAATAAAATAGCATAACTAGTCAATAAGCAGAACTTCTTATGTCCAAGGGTGCATGACATACTAACAATCCTTTGCAGACTCAGGTAGAAGCTCATACCAGCTTTGAAGCAGATCCTGATCCAATTGGTAGTTTATAGAGCTTCAAAATACTATGTTTAAAGACTTCTCTCTAGAGTATACAGAGATACACTCTATTTTTCTGGAGACAAGCTTATCTCCAGAGATTCCCCTAACTTTGATTACAGGGCTCTTGGAATAATTTCATTTTTAATATGTTTCCATATCCAGTCTTGAACATGGACTGTTTATTACCAAGTATGCCTTCTGATTTTTGTATCAAAGGGCCTGAACTCTGACCACTGGGATTTTTAAATTTCCATTGTTTCCTGAGACTATTTCCCTAGCATCTGCTCAAATTCCTACTTTTTCTCCTTTCCTCATTTGAAAATTATATAAATATCAAATTCTTTCTAGCTGAACTTTGAGCATGTCAAAGCAGATATTGTTTTATTTTGTAAGCTTTCCTTTGTCAGGCAATAAAATTCATTTATAATTTGTGTAAAGTGTAATCATTCTGGCTCATTCCAAGCCCCTTTTCAAGTCTGGGTTTTTCTTTTTCATTTAACAGTTTCTTTCACAATATATTTTGATAGAGATTAGGAAGAAGTTCAGGCACTAGGACAAGTAAATATACTATACTTCCATGGAGGCTAGATTTTAGTGTGGAAAAATAAAGGTCAAAGAAAAAGGACAAGGACACTGTATGTAGGGGAATAAAACCAACAATAAATTATTTACTTTATATTTTTCCAAGGAATGATGGTCATTAACAAGTTAACATATTTGTAGTATACTACAGCAAGAGAAGGATAGGGTCTCTGATCTTTATTGAGAGCTCCAGGGCATTTGATGTTGACAGTATTTCCCAATCTTCCAGAAGCTGTTCCATCTCAGTTGGTTTCAAGTCGCCAAATAGTCAAGACAATCATTCATTCAGGAATAGCTATTTGCTGATGAATGTATTCTGGAAGCATATGTATAAGAAAACTTTCAAGGCAAGATTATGCATTGTTTTGCTGAATCAGCAAAGCGTTTACAGGGTTTTATCCAAATTTAAAAGGATTAGAACCATACATTAATCTGTAGCAGATGAGCTTTAATCAGCAAGGGAAATCTTTATTGGCAGGACACAATTTGAAGGCTGCCACAAAACAGCTTTCTCCTGGCAACATATGGTTAAATGGCTCATTTATTGATGAGGAATTAAAAAGCTGTGATTTAAGCCAGTGTTTCTTTTGCCAATGACTTAATATACTCTTAGAAGTGAGAGATTAAGTATCTGGTCATATTTAATATTGAATATGAATTATTTATATTTGATGTCAAATTGGTGTTGGATATGTGATACAGAGCATCACATATGTACATTAGTCTAGTGTTTTCCAAAAAATACTCTGTTGATCACAATAGTATCACAAATCTAGGGCCAAAAAGGAACATCTATTTGTCTAACTCCTTATTTTTGTTATGAAGAAATCTTAGTTTTAGGGAGTTAAAGTGATTTCTCCAATATCATTCAGATAGAACAGAGTTGGTTATCAAAATTCAAGTTCAGTGACAGCAGGTTCAGAAATCTTTACACTCCACTAGTTCTTTCCTGTTGTTTTGTCCAAAATAAGCCAATATAGATGTCGCTTCTGTGATATATAGAATAAAAGAGAAAATTCCAAGAAAAAGTATAATTTCTTATTTGAAGAATGGGCAAAAATACTTTACTTAGGGGAATACCACTTCCATTTTATTCAACAGGCAAGTCATTGAGCACCTGCTTTCAATGGAGCTTTTTGTTCCATATGCTATAGTGAGAAGTTAAAGAAAAGATAATTCCCAACTTCATATTTGAGAGAATGTATAATCTGGTTTGGAAAGTCAATTACATTTGTAAAATAGCATACAGCAATTCTCCTATGAAATCTGGGTCCTGTAAATTCTTGGTTAGAGGTCAACTAAACTAGGCTTTTTCTTTTATAGCTGAGAAAACTAAGGTCTTTATAAATGAAATAAGTGATTCAAAACTACACAGGAAGTACATATCAAAGTCAGGATTTGAATTCAGTTCCCTTGACTACCCTTTTTAATGTATAATTTGAGTTACTATTCTTATTTCTATGGCTAGTTTTACTCTTGTTATAATCAAAAAGTTGTGGCCTTGCTCTTATATTATCCAACCCCTACATTACTGCCTTTGATGAAGTCATGGAATGTATATTTTTAAATCATATTTGCATAAAGTTTGTAGGAAAAGATAAGTAGGATCCTGAAATATCAGAAAACTGTAACAATGGGCAGAATGTAACAAGATGAACCTTTTTGGAATAATAGTAAATTTTACATTTAGGTTAAAAGAAATCCATTTCCCCCAAATATCTGTATAGTGTGTTTATCTTAGAGCATATTCTTTTCTTAAGAACTAATGTATTCATTAATTAGAGTAATTAGTGTAGCAGATGAAAGTGGAATTAGCGAACTATTTTGCTGTTGTATTTTATATTTCTGAGAATGACCCTCAATTAATAAGTATTCTTTAAGTTTTGCATGTATTTTTCCTACCTTATATGAATCACTGTTTTTAATCTTCTCCACATCCTTCTCAGGCAAGTATTACTAATATCATTATCCTCTTTTATGTAAAAGAGGAAATGAAGGCTTATAGAGCTTATATGAGTTATCTTATTGCTTACTGCTAAGCAGTAAGTGAAAAATGTGGGTTTCAAATTTAAATTTATCCAGACTACAAGTCTGCTCATTCTTCCCCTAGAACACACTGACTTTCATAACTTCTTGAGGGGGAAAAATATTTTCATTTTTTTATCTCTGTAACATATAAACTTACATTATTGTATAATTGAATGCCAAAAATAATTCCTGAAACCCAGTTCAAACTTTTATCATAGTCATCTATTCACCTCTAAAGAGTTCTTCCTGTTCTCCAAAGGTATCCAGCATTTGTCTCACAGTGGTCTTCCCTATCTCAGCAAGGCTTTGATTCTTGGAAAAGTCAATCAGTCAGTTATAATTAACAAGAATGTATTAAATTCTTATTCTATGCTGGGCACCCTGTAAGAATCTAGGAATACAAAGAAAAATAAATAAATAAAACAATCTCTATTCACAAAGTTTACATTATATAGGAGAAAGCACATGGATTTGTGCCATTAAGGTATTTGTGACTGAGGTTTACTTGTTGGCATTTAAAGCTCTTCAGAACCTGGACCCTTTCTACCTTTCCAGATACCTTCCTTCATTTTTTAAACTTTACCAACTCCTCCCTCATATTCTGAGATCCAGAGACATTAAACTTTTTTTTGTATTTCCTTCAACACAATATTCCATCTTTTATCTTTTTGAACAGTATTTGCACTGGCTCTTTTACATATGCAAGAGCTCAAAATGCTCTTTGTTCTCATGGCTGCTTCTTAATACCATTGGCTTCTTTCAAGACTCAACTTAAATTCCATCTTGTACAAGTTGTCTTTCCTGTTCTTTTAAGTTGCTTGCTGCTTTTCCTTGAAATTAGTTCCTTTATGAAGTGAGTCATCTTCACCCAGAGAGAAGACTGTGGGAATTGAGTGTGGATCAGAGCATATAGCATTTTCATTCTTTTTGTTGTTGTTTACTTGGATTTTATTTTCTTTCTCATTTTTTCCAGTTTATTTTGATTTTTCTTGTGCAGCAAGATAAGTGTATAAATATGCATTCATACATTTGGATTTAACATATATTTCTAACATGTTTAACATATATTAGATTACTTGCCATCTAGGGGAGGAGGTAGGTAAAGGGGGGGAATTGGAACACAATGTTTTACAGGGGTTAATGTTGAATAATTTTTCCATGTATATGTTTTGAAAAATAAAAAAAATATATTTTTTCCTCTCTTTTAATCTCTTTTTCTTCTCGTATTGCCAAAGCTAGCATTTCAATATTGAATAGTAATGGTTATAGTAGGCAACTTTGTTTCACCCCTGATCTTATTAGGATCCGGTTTATCCTCATTACATATAATGCTTGCTGATTGTTTTAAATAGATGCTACTGACTATTTTAAGGAAAAGCCCATTTATACCTATACTCTCTAGTGTTTTAATAGGAGTGAATATTGGATTTTATCAAATGCTTTTTCTATAGCTATTGACAAAATCATATGATTTTTTTTTGTAAATTTGGTTATTAATATAGTTTTTATAATATTCCCAGTATAAATCCTACTTGGTCTTGGTGTATTATCCTGGGATGATTTTCTGTAATCTTTTTGCTAATATTTTATTTAAGATTTTTGCATCAATATTTATTAGGGAAATATGTCTCTAATTTTTCTCCTTTGTTTTTGTCCTACCTGGTTTAGATATCAGTGCCATGTCTGTGTCATAAAAGGAATTTGGTAGGAATCCTTCATTCCCTATTTTTTCAAATAGTTTATATAGCATTGGAGTTAACTATTCTTTAAATGTTTGGTAGAAATCACATGTAAATCCATCTGGTCCTGGGGACTTTTTCTTAAGGAGCTGAGTAATAGATTGTTCTATTTCTTTTTCTAAAATGGATCTATTTAAGTAATTTATTTCTTCTTCTCTTAATCTGGGCAATCTATATTTTTGTAGGTATTCCTACATTTCACTTAGGTTATCAGATTTATTGGCATAAAGTTGGGCAAAGTAAGTCCTAATTATTGCTCTAATTTCCTCTTCATTGGTGGAAAGTTTTCCCTTTTCAAAAATTAAAAACTTTAAGAAAAAAAAAAATTAGTTCCTTCCATTCTCCATTCCCTTCTTCCTTCCCTTAATTTCCCCCTTCTCTTCTTTTTACATCTACCTTCCCTTCCCTTTTCTTCCCCCTTGCCTTCCTTTTCCCTTCCCTTACCACCCTTTCCTTTTATGCTGACTCACTCTGTGTCTTTCTCTCTCTGCTCTCTCTCTGTCTCTCTGTCTCTGTCTCTCTGTCTCTCTGTCTCTCTCTCTCTCTCTCTCTCTCTCTCTCTCTCTCTCTCTCTGTCTCTCTCTCTTTCTCTGTCTCTGTCTCTGTCGGTCTGTCTCTCTCTATATATATATATGTTATCTCATAATCTTTTTTTTTATTATATATATATTTTTATAATATTATCCCTTGTATTCATTTTTCCAAATTATGCCCCCCTCCCTCTATTCCCTCCCCCCGATGACAGGCAATCCAATACATTTTACATGTGTTACAATATAGTCTAGGTACAATACATGTGTGTGAATATCATTTTCTTGTTGCACAATAAACATTAGAATCCGAAGGTACATGTAACCTGGGCAGACAGATATTAGTGCTAACAATTTACAATCACTTCCCAGTGTTTTCTTCTCTGGGTGTAGCTACCTCTGTCCATCATTGATCAACTGGAAGTGATTTGGTTTTTCTTTATGTTGAAGATTTCCACTTCCATCAGAATACATCCTCATACAGTATTGTTGTTGAAGTGTACAGTGATCTTCTGGTTCTGCTCATTTCACTCAGCATCAGTTGATTGAAGTCTCTCCAGGCCTCTCTGTATTCCTCCTGCTGGTCATTTCTTACAGAGCAATAATATTCCATAACCTTCATATACCATAATTTACCCAACCATTCTCCAACTGATGGACATCCATTCATCTTCCAGTTTCTAGCTACAACAAAAAGAGCTGCCACAAACATTTTGGCACATATATGTCTCTTTCCGCTCTTTAGTATTTCTTTGGGATATAATCCCAGTAGTAGCGCTGCTAGGTCAAAGGGTATGCACAGTTTGATAACTTTTTGGGCATAATTCCAGATTGCTCTCCAGAATGGGTGGATTCTTTCCCAACTCCACCAGCAATGTATTAGTGTCCCAGTTTCCCCACATCCCCTCCAACATTCATCATTATTTGTTCCTGTCATCTTAGCCAATCTGACAGGTGTGTAGTGGTATCTCAGAGTGGTCTTAATTTGCATTTCTATGATCAGTAGTGATTTGGAACACTCTTTCATGTGAGTGGATATAGTTTCAATTTCTTCCTCTGAGAATTGTCTGTTCATATCCTTTGACCATTTAACAATTGGAGAATGGTTCGGTTTCTTATAAATTAGGGTCAGTTCTCTATATATTTTGGAAATGAGACCTTTGTCAGAACCTTTGTTTTTAAAAATATTTTCCCAATTTGTTACTTCCCTTCTAATCTTGTTTGCATTAGTATTATTTGTACAGAAACTTTTTTGTTTGATGTAATCAAACTCTTCTATTTTGTGATCAATAATGATCTCTAGTTCTCCTCTGGTCATAAATTCCTTCCTCCTCCACAAGTCTGAGAGGTAGATTATCCTCTGTTCCTCTAATCTATTTATTATCTCCCTCTTTATGCCTAAATCATGGACCCATTTTGATCTTATCTTGGTATATGGTGTTAAGTGTGGATCCATATCTAATTTCTGCCATACTAATTTCCAATTTTCCCAACAGTTTTTTCCAAATAATGAATTTTTATCCCTAATGTTGGTATCTTTGGGTTTGTCAAAGATTAGATTGCTATATATGTACCCTTTTTTTGTCCATTGTATCTAATCTGTTCCACTGATCTACCGGTCTATTTCTTAGCCAATACCAAATAGTTTTGGTGACTGCTGCTATATAATATAGCTTTAGATCAGGTACACTTAGACCACCTTCCTCTGAGTTTTTTTTTTTTTTTTTTTTTTTTCGTTAGTTCCCTTGCAATTCTCGACCTTTTATTCTTCCATATGAATTTTGTTGTTATTTTTTCTAGGTCATTGAAATAGTTTCTTGGGAGTCTGATTGGTATAGCACTAAATAAATAGATTAGTTTGGGGAGTATTGTGATCTTTATTATATTCGCTAGGCCTATCCAAGAGCACTGAAAGTCTTTCCAATTATTTAAATCTGATTTTATTTTTGTGGCAAGTGTTTTGTAATTTTTCTCATATAATTCCTGACTTTTCTTTGGTAGATGGATTCCCAATTACTTTATACTCTCAACATTTGTTTGGAATGGAATTTCTCTTTGTATCTCTTGCTGTTGCATTTTGTTAGTGATATATAAAAATGCCGAGGATTTATGTGGATTTATTTTGTATCCTGCCACTTTGCTGAAATTTTGAATTATTTCTAGTAGCTTTTTAGCAGAGTCTTTGGGGTTCTCTAAGTATACCATCATGTCATCTGCAAAAAGTGATAGTTTAATTTCCTCATTTCCTACTCTAATTCCTTGAATCTCTTTCTCGGCTCTTATTGCTGAGGCTAGCGTTTCTAGTACTATATTGAATAGTAATGGTGATAGTGGGCAACCTTGTTTCACTCCTGATCTTACTGGGAAAGGTTGCAGTTTGTTTCTATTGCATATTATGCTTACTGAAGGTCTTAAATATATGCTCCTGATTATTCTAAGGAATAGTCCATTTATTCCTATCCTCTCAAGAGTTTTTAGTAGGAATGGATGTTGGATTTTGTCAAATGCTTTTTCTGCATCTATTGAGATGATCATATGGTTCTTATTAATTTGATTATTAATATGGTCAATTATATTAATACTTTTCCTAATATTAAACCAGCCCTGCATTCCTGGAATAAATCCTACTTGATCATAGTGTATTATCCTGGAGATGATTTTCTGAAGTCTTTTTGCTAATATCTTATTTAAGATTTTAGCATCAATATTCATTAAGGAGATTGGTCTATAATTTTCTTTCTCAGTTTTCGATCGACCTGGTTTAGGTATCAGTACCATGTCTGTGTCATAAAAGGAGTTTGGTAGGACTCCTTCATTCCCTATTTTTAAAATAATTTATATAACATTGGGGCTAATTGTTCTTTAAATGTTTGGTAGAATTCACATGTGAATCCATCTGGTCCTGGGGATTTTTTCCTGTGGAGTTGATTAATAGCTTGTTCTATTTCTTTTTCTGAAATGGGACTATTTAAGCAATTTATCTCCTCCTCTGTTAATCTAGGAAGCCTATATTTTTGGAGGAAGTCATCCATTTCACTTAAGTTATCAAATTTATTGGCATAAAGTTGGGCAAAGTAACTCCTTATTATTTCTCTAATTTCCTCTTCATTGGTGGAAAGATCCCCCTTTTCATTTGTAAGACTATAAATTTGATTTTCCTCTTTCTTTTTTTTTGATCAAATTTACCAAAGGTTTATCTATTTTATTGGCTTTTTCATAAAACCAACTCTTGGTTTTATTTATTAATTCAATAGTGTTTTTACTTTCAATATTATTGATTTCTCCTTTTAATTTTTGTATTTCAAGTTTAATTTTTGGTTGGGGGTTTATAATTTGGTCTTTTTCTAGCCTTTTAAGTTGTAAGCCCAATTCGTTAATCTTCTCTTTCTCTATTTTCTTCAAATAAGCCTCTAAAGATATAAAATTTCCCCTTATTACTGCTTTAGCTGCATCCCAAAGATTTTGATATGATGTCTCATCATTGTCATTATCTTGGATGAAATTGTTAATTGTTTCTATAATTTGCTCTTTCACCCAGTCATTCTTTAAGATGAGATTATTCAGTTTCCAAATACTTTTTGGTCTATTTATCCCTAACTTTTTACTGAATGTAGCTTTTATTGCATTGTGGTCTGAGAAGAAGGCATTTGTTATTTCTGCCTTCCTGCATTTAATTTTGAGATCTTTATGTCCTACTATATGGTCAATTTTTGTATAGGATCCATGAACTGCTGAGAAGAAAGTATATTCCTTTCTATTGCCATTCAGTTTTCTCCAAAGGTCTATCATACCTAGTTTTTCTAATGTTCTATTTACTTTTTTAATTTCTTTCTTGTTTGTTTTGTGGTTTGATTTGTCTAAATCTGAGAGTGCAAGGTTGAGATCTCCCACTATTATAGTTTTACTGTCTATTTCTTCTTGCAGTTCTCTTAACTTTTCCTTTAGAAAGTTAGATGCTATACCACTTGGTGCATATATGTTTAGTATTGATATGGCTTCATTATTTATGCTACCTTTCAGCAGGATATAGTTTCCTTCCTTATCTTTTTTAATGAGATCTACTTCTGCTTTTTCTTGATCTGAGATAAGGATAGCTACCTCTGCTTTTTTGGCTTTACCTGAAGCATAATAGGCTCTGTTCCAACCTTTTACCTTTACTCTGTATGTATCTCCCTGCTTTAAGTGTGTTTCCTGTAGACAACATATTGTAGGGTTCTGCTTTTTGATCCAATCTGCTATCCGTCTCCGTTTGATGGGATCGTTCATCCCATTCAAATTTACAGTTAAAATTACTAATTCTGTATTTCCTGCCATCGTATTATCCCCAGATTATGCTTTTTTCCCTTGACCCCCCTGATCCCCCTCCCCGATATTTAATTTACAGACCCCCCTTGTGACACGCAACCCTCCCTCTTTTTTTTTTCTTTTTTTTTTTTTTAGGATCCCTCCCCCCTCCCTCCAAGTCCCTTCACTTATTCTCCTTTTCCTTTTCCCTTTTCCTCTCCCCCCTTTTAATGAGGTGAGAGAAAATTCTCTGAAAAACAAATATGTTAATTATTTACTCTTTGAGCCTCTCCTGATGAGAGTAAGATTCACACAATGATTCTCCCCCTCACTAAGTTCCCTCAGATATGGTGTATTTTCTATGCCTCTTCCTGGGATGTAGTTTCCCTCTTTTTATCATTCCTTCCCCTTTTTCTGAACCGACCTCCTTCCCTTTACTACACCCCCCTTTTTTTCTTTTATATCAGTAAAATCAAATTATCCTTGAGTACTTTTTATATACCCACAACAGAGTTACAGTTCTCAAGGGTTCTGTGTACCTTTTTCTGTTTCTCTTCAGTCTTGTGGATGTAGATCAAATTTTTTGTTTTTTTCTTAGAAACATATAGAATTCCTCTGTTTCATTGAATGACCATCTTCTTCAATGGAAAAAGATGCTAAACTTCGCTGGGTAGTTCATTCTTGGTTGCAGTCCTGGATCTTTTGCCTTACGGAATATCAGGTTCCAGGCCCTTCTATCTTTTAATGTGGAGGCAGCCAGATCTTGAGTGACCCTTATTGTGGCACCTTGGTATTTAAATTGTTTTTTTCTAGCTGCTTGCAGGATTTTTCCTTTGTGTGGTAATTCTGCAGCTTAGCCACTATATTCTGTGGTGTTCTTTTTTTAGGGTCTATTTCAGAAGGAGTTCGATGAATTCTTTCCACATCTACTTTCCCTTCTGTTTCTATTATCTCTGGACAGATCTCTTTGATAATTTCCTGTAAAATAGAATCTAGGCTCTTTTTTTGGTCATAGTTTTCTGGAAGTCCAATAATCCGCAGATTATCTCTCCTAGATCTATTTTCCAGGTCTATAGATTTTCCCAGTAAGTATTTGACGTTGTTCTCCAGCTTCTCATTTTTTTTTTTTGTTTTGTTTGACTGATTCTTGGGTTCTCTGTGAGTCATTCATTTCTATTTGTTCCATCCTGACTTTTAAGGAGTTATTTTCTTCTTTCACAGTTTTTAGTTCTTTTTGTAAATGCCCAATTTTGTTTTTAAATGAATTATTTTGCTCTATTGAATTTTTTTCCATTTCCCTAATTTTTTTTGAGAATTATTTTCTTTTTCCAATTCAGAAATTCTATTTTCTTGAGACTTTTTTATCTTTTCCAATTCAGAAATCCTACTTTCCTGAGTTTTTTTAACCTTTTCTAATTCACAAATTTTGTTTCCCTGCATCTCCTGTGAATTCTTTATTTTTTCCAACTCCAATTTCAGGACGTTGTTATTCTCTATCATAGCTTCCCTTTCCTTTCCCCATTTTTCTTCAAACTCCCTTAATTTTTTAAGAGTTTCTTCTAGGAGAGAGTTATGTGATGGGGGGCAAGAATCGTTCCCCTTTAGGTTGTTATCTGCTGTCTCTCTGCTGTTAACTTCCTTGGGGTTGGATACCCACTCTTTCTCTGTATAGAAGGAATATATAGTTTTCTGGCTTTTTTGCTCATATTTAAAAAATCTTTTGGGGTCTGTCCCTGGGGTAGGAAATTATTTATTTACTTCTTTACCAGCTTCCTCCCAGACTGGATGGATGCAGCGGCTCCTGCGCCTGAGCTAAGATAGAGCTCTGGGAGAGAGTTCCCCACCCCCTCCCTGGAGGTGCCTCAGAGGTGATTAGCACTACTGTGCCCGAGGGCGTTGAACAGTAAAGACAGCACAAAGCCCAGCCTATGTGTCCCGGTGGGGCGTGGATGTCTGCAGCAGGTGACGTGAAAAGCCCCTGTGCTCAAACTGGAAGTGTCTGCCAGAAACCGTGGTCCCTAGTTCAAAGGTTCCGCTTCTCTGGGACTTCCTGGAGCTGAGTTCCACTCCCTCCAGCTAAACTAGGCAGTGTGTGTTGCCTTGGGCCGTATCCACCCACTTGTCAATCTCTTAACTATTCTCAGGTGGTAGCTGAGGCCACGCCCCCTGGTGCAGAGATCTGCTGAGTCACCCCCAGGATCCGGGGAAAATCTAATCTATCTGAATTTTTAAAGTGTTTAGATTTCCCTTCTGGACTGCTAAATAATTAGCAGAGAAGAGCTAATAGCCTGTGCCAGATTCCTTTACCTCAGTGGCTTCTCTGATCCTAGAGCCCTTCCCAGTGCAATGGTCTGAGTATGCGAGCACCCAGCCGTCTGTGCTGGCCTCTCTTCTTCCTCCCCTGGGGACTGACCTTGTCTGTTGAAACTCCAGATTCTCTTCAGCTGGTAAGTCGTGCTTCCAGTCCTTGTGGTATCTATCAGTCCTGGGCTTATTTTGAGACTTAATTTATCTAGTTGGTTGTGAGGGAGTGAGGACGTTCACAGAGTCGTGTGTTTCTTCTCCGCCATCTTGGCTCCGCCCCTGTTATCTCATAATCTATCCATAAAGTTGCACAACCCTTAGATTTATTAGATTGTTTTAGCCTAGACAATTAGCCTAGACAATCTTTTTAGATCACAAATGTCTTTCAAGCAGTTAATGGTCCTTCATTCACCTCTTTTACTTTGGTACACAGAGAAACAATGCCTTAATCCAAATAATAAAAACGATTCAAAAACAGAAGGGTAGGAATATATACTTGAGATATTCCAATGGAATTATATTTTTAAATTACCATCAACTCAGTGTTACCACTTCAAGTGTAGTCATCTATATACTAAAAATGAAAACAAGGTAAATATAAATACAAATGCACATTCATGTTCTTAAATGGACTGTGTCCATAATATTAATACCCTAGTCAAGCTAAGCCTGAGTGCCAATGCTAAAGCCAGAAACATTTTGACTGTGTTGAGAGTTAAGATGAGGCTCAAAGAAGGAGTTTGTTTCATTAAGTGTTTTCTGATAACAAAGAAATTACCTTTGAATTGAAAAGGATCAAAGCAAAACAACTAAAGGAAGTTGATATTTGAGATAAATGGAAAGATAATAAGATATCTTTTAGCTACTGTTGAAGGTTTTGCCTCTCTAGACTAAATGAGCTACATAATCAGCTAGTGAAAGAAATATTAGATATGATTTCTGTAGAATTTCAAGTGATTTTTTTAAAGATTATGAATCATGGTATAATAATGAGATTAAAAAAGGGTAAATTATTTTTCAATTTTTTTTCAAAAATAGGCATTGAATAGATTCTTCATAATATAGGAAAGTGAATTTGACTTTGATTTTTAAAAAATTCAGAATGTTTTATTAAGGTGATAGTTAGTCACATTACGCAGAACAAGTCATGCCAAACCAAATTCATTTTTCTTTTTGATAGAATTATTGGACCTTGTATCCAAAGGATATTTTAAATATAGTTGGCCTTGTTGTTAGCAAAACACTCTAATATTTTGCTATTTTAATGTAAAAGATGAAAAATGTAGCCTAGATATAGTGACAGTTAAATAGATTCTGAACTAGTTGAATGGTCAGAAAGTTAATAGTCCCATTTCATCTTTGAAGGCAATCTGTAGTGTCCTATTTCAGAGACCTATGATTCATCCTATGCTATTTAACAGTTTAAAAAATGGCTAGGATAAAATCATAGGTAATATGGCTGCCAATAGAGACTGGGGAATGACAGCTAACATATTAGATGCTTGAATAAGTATTTTTTTAAATCAACAGTATAGAATACCAGATTTTATTAAACAATATGAAATGTAATGTAGATAAAATTAGAGTATTACATCTGGGTTTAAAAAAAATCAATTTCATAAGTACAAGATCATCTGTAGTTCTGTGACTAAAAGATCTATATCCTTTAATATGCTATAAATTTGATCTAAATAACATGTTATGATAGCCTAAAAAATCTAATAAGATCTTCAGTCATATTAAAAGAGATATATTTTATCATTAGATAGGTTATATTACTGTTGCATTATACTTATTAGACTGCAAATATTATACTTATTATATTTTTTCCAGTTCTAGGGTCCACTTCTTACAAGGTACAATAGCAAACTGAAGAGTTTGCAAAAAGATGATATTTGTTTATGTGATTATGAACTGTGATGGACTTAGCTCTTTTTTTTTTTTAATTTTTTATTTTATTTTATAATTATAACATTTTTTGACAGTACATATGCATGGGCAATTTTCTACAACACTATCCCCTGCACTCACCTCTATTCAGATTTTTTCCCCTCCTCCCCCAACCCCCTCCCCCAGATCGCAAGCAGTCTTATATATGTTAAATATATTACAGTATAATCTAGATACAATACATGTGTGCAGAACCGAATTTCCTGCTGCACAGGAAGAATTGGATTCAGAAGGTAAAAATAACAGTTTACATTCATTTCCCAGTGTTCCTTTTCTGGATGTAGCTGGTTCTGTCCATCATTAATCAATTGGAATTGGATTAGCTCTTCTCTATGTTGAAGAAATCCACTTCCATCAGCATACATCCTCGTACAGTATCATTGTTGAAGTGTATAATGATCTTCTGGTTCTGCTCGTTTCACTCAGCATCAGTTGATGTAAGTCTCTCCAAGCCTCTCTGTATTTCTCCTGTTGGTCATTTCTTATGGAACAATAATATTCCATAACATTCATATACCATAGTTTACCCAACCATTCTCCAATTGATGGACATCCATTCATCTTCCAGCTTCTAGCCACTATGAAAAGGGCTGCCACAAACATTTTGGCACATACAGGACCCTTTCCCTTCTCTAGTAGTTCCTTGGGGTATAAGCCCAGTAGTAGTATGGCTGGGTCAAAGGGTATGCACATTTTGATAACTTTTTGGGCATAATTCCAGATTGCTCTCCAGAATGGTTGGATTCTTTCACAACTCCACCAACAATGCATCAGTGTCCCAGTTTTCCCACAGCCCCTCCAACATTCATCGTTATTTGTTCCTGTCATCTTAGCCAATCTGACAGGTGTGTAATGATACCTCAGAGTTGTCTTAATTCGCATTTCTCTGATCAATAGTGATTTGGAACACTCTTTCATATGAGTGGAAATAGTTTTAATTTCATCATCTGAAAATTGTCTGTTCATATCCTTTGACCATTTATCAATTGGAGAATGGCTTGATTTCTTATAAATTAAAGTCAATTCTCTGTATATTTTGGAGATGAGGCCTTTATCAGAACCTTTAACTGTAAAAATTTTTTCCCAATTTGTTACTTCCCTTCTAATCTTGTTTGCATTAGTTTTGTTTGTGCAGAAACTTTTTAATTTGGTGTAATCAAAATGTTCTATTTTGTGATCAATAATGGTCTCTAGTTCTCCCTTGGACACAAACTCCTTCCTCCTCCACAAGTCTGAGAGGTAAACCATCCCATGTTCCTCCAATTTATTTATGATTTCGTTCTTTATGCCTAAATCTTGGACCCATTTTGATCTAATCTTAGTATGTGGTGTTAAATGTGGGTCCCTGCCTAGTTTCTGCCATACTAATTTCCAGTTTTCCCAGCAGTTTTTGTCAAATAATGAATTCTTATCCCCAAATTTGGGATCTTTGGGTTTGTCAAAGATTAGATTGCTATTTTTATTCACTATCTTGTCCTGTGAACCTAACCTATGCCATTGATCAACTAGTCTATTTCTTAGCCAATACCAAATGGTTTTGGTGACTGTTGCTTTATAATATAGCTTTAAATCAGGTACACTTAGACCACCTTCCTCTGACTTTTTTTTCATTAGTTCCCTTGCAATTCTCGACTTTTTATTCTTCCATATGAATTTTGTTGTTATTTTTTCAAGGTCATTAAAATAGTTTCTTGGGAGTCTGATTGGTATAGCACTAAATAAATAGATTAGTTTGGGGAGTATTGTCATCTTTATTATATTCGCTCGGCCTATCCAAGAACATTGAATGTCTTTCCAATTATTTAAATCTGACTTTATTTTTGTGGCAAGTGTTTTGTAATTTTGCTCATATAATTCCTGACTCTCCTTTGGTAGATATATTCCCAAATATTTGATACTATCGACTGTTATTGTGAATGGAATTTCTCTTTGTATCTCTTGCTGTTGGATTGTGTTGGTAATGTATAAAAATCCTGAGGATTTATGTGGATTTATTTTGTATCCTGCGACTTTGCTAAAATTCTGAATTATTTCTAATAGCTTTTTAGCAGAGTCTTTGGGATTCTCTAAGTATACCATCATGTCATCTGCGAAAAGTGACAATTTGATTTCTTCATTTCCTACTCTAATTCATTGGATCTCTTTCTCGGCTCTTATTGCCAAGGCTAGAGTTTCTAGTACTATATTGAATAGTAATGGTGATAGTGGGCAACCTTGTTTCACTCCTGATCTTACAGGGAAAGGTTCTAGTTTATCACCATTACATATGATGTTTACTGAAGGTTTTAAATATATGCTCCTTATTATTTTAAGCAATAGTCCATTTATTCCTATACTCTCAAGCGTTTTTAGTAGGAATGGATGTTGGATTTTATCAAATGCCTTTTCTGCATCTATTGAGATGATCATATGTTTTTTATTAATTTGATTATTAATATGGTCAATTATACTAATAGTTTTCCTAATATTAAACCAGCCCTGCATTCCTGGTATAAATCCCACTTGGTCATAGTGTATTATCCTGGGGATGATTTTCTGAAGTCTATTTGCTAATATATTATTTAATATTTTAGCATCAATATTCATTAAGGAAATTGGTCTATAGTTTTCTTTCTCAGTTTTCGATCTACCTGGTTTAGGTATCAGTACCATGTCTGTGTCATAGAAGGAATTTGGTAGGACTCCTTCAATCCCTATTTTTTCAAATAGTTTACATAGCATTGGAGTTAGTTGTTCTTTAAATGTTTTGTAGAATTCACCTGTAAATCCATCTGGTCCTGGGGACTTTTTCTTAGGAAGTTGGTTAATAGCTTGGTCTATTTCTTTTTCTGAGATGGGACTATTTAGACTACTTACTTCTTCCTCTGTTAATCTGGGCAAGCTATATTTTTGAAGGTATTCTTCCATTTCATTTAAGTTATCAAATTTATCGGCATAAAGTTGAGCAAAGTAGCTCCTAACTATTGTTCTAATTTCCTCTTCATTAGTGGTGAGTTCACCCTTTTCATTTTCAAGACTATCAATTTGCTTTTTCTCTTTCCTTTTTTTAATCAGGTTTACTAAGGGTTTGTCTATTTTGTTGGTTTTTTCATAAAACCAACTCTTAGTTTTATTAATTAATTCAATAGTTTTTTTACTTTCAATTTTATTAATCTCACCTTTTATTTTTTGAATTTCAAGTTTTGTGTTTGTCTGGGGGTTTTTAATTTGTTCCTTTTCTAGCAATTTTAGTTGTAAACCCAATTCGTTGGCCCTCTCTTTCTCTATTTTATGCAAGTAGGCCTGTAGAGATATAAAACTTCCCCTAATTACTGCTTTGGCTGTATTCCACACATTTTGATATGATGTCTCATTATTGTCATTTTCTTGGGTGAAGTTATTAATTATGTCTATGATTTGCTGTTTTACCCAATCATTCTTTTGTATAAGATTATTTAGTTTCCAATTATTTTTTGGTCTATTTTCCCCTGGCTTTTTATTAAATGTTATTTTGATTGCATTATGGTCTGAAAAGGATGCATTTATTATTTCTGCCTTACTGCATTTGATTTTGAGGTTTTTATGCCCTAGTATATGATCAATTTTTGTATAGGTTCCATGAACTGCTGAGAAGAAAGTATATTCCTTTCTGTCTCCATTTAGCTTTCGCCAAAGATCTATCATATCAAACTTTTCTAGTATTCTATTTACCTCTTTTTTTTTATGATATAATGTCCTTTCCACCTCTAGTTTCTAAGACAAATTGTACATATGTTCTTTACATATTTTTTGACAGAAGTATAGTTCTCAAGATTTCTTTTTACCTTTTTTAGAAGTCTCTTGAGTTCTGTATTTGAAGATCAAACCTTTTATGTAGGTCTGGCTTTTTCATTAAAAATAGATGGAATTCATTTATTTCGTTAAATGTCCATCTTCTTCCCTGGAAAACGATGCTCATTCTTGCTGGGTAAGTTATTCTTGGCTGCATACCAAGTTCCTTAGCCTTTCGGAATATCATGTTCCAGGCCCTGCGTTCTTTTAATGTGGACGCTGCTAGATCCTGTGTTATCCTTATTGTGGATCCTCCATATCTGAATTGTTTTTTTCTAGCAGCTTCCAATATCTTTTCCTTTGTCTGATGGTTCTTGAACTTGGCCACTATATTTCTTGGCGTTTTGATTTTAGGGTCCCTTTCAGTAGGTGATCGATGAATTTTCTCAATGTCTATTTTACCCTCTGTTTCCAAAACGTCTGGGCAGTTCTCTTTGATAATTTCCTCGAAAATGGTGTCCAAGCTCTTTTTTTCCTCCCATTTTTCAGGGAGTCCGATTATTCTCAAATTGTCTCTCCTGGATCTGTTTTCCAGGTCTGTTGTCTTTCTGGTAAGGTACTTGACAGTCTTTTCAATTGTTTCATTTCTCTGGTTTTGCTTGACTCCCTCTTGGTTTCTCCTTGAGTCATTCATTTCTACTTGTTCCAGTCTAATTTTCAAAGATGTATTTTCTTCACTCACTTTTTTTATATCTCTTTGTAATTGTCCAATTGAGTTTTTATCTTCTATGGAATTTTTTTCCATTTTATCCATTTTATTTTTTAGAGAGCTGATTTCTTTTTCCAGCTCTCTAATCCTGTTTTCCTTGGAGTTGTTTACCTTTTCCAGCTCACTAATTCTCTTTTCCTTGGAGTTGTTTACCTTTTCCAGCTCACTAATCTTGTTTCTCAATGATTTGATTTCTTTATCCACTCTGTCTTTGAATGCATGGGATGACTTCTCCAGGCTCTCTTGCCAAGCTTCCCTTTCCTTTTCCCATTTCTCTTCCAGCTCTCTTGTGAGAGCCTTTTTGGTTTCCTCTATGAGGTTCTTTTGTATTGAGGAGCAGCTTATATCCCTCCCAGGGGATACATCTGGGGACATTCTGTTCCTAGTCTCCTCAGCATTTGAAGTCTGCTCCCTCTCCACACAGAAGCTGTCAATGGTTAGAGCCCTTTTGAATTTTTTGTTCATTTTGTCAGAGCAGGAATCAAAGAAAACAAACTGACAAGAGAAACAATTGGTCTGTTTTGCGGGGGATGGGGCTGGATGTTATTAATGGGCTTCCTCTACAGACTGGGGGTAGGGCAGCAGAGAGCCACTAACAGAACAGCAATGACTGTACTGAGTCTGCGCTCTGAGGCTCTGAGAACGCACCGAGTCAGTCCAGGTGGGGGTTGGGGGTGGCCGGGCTCTGAGAGAAGCTGGCTTTCTGGGGTTTTAATCTTCACCTCCGGTGTTTACACCCTCTCCACAGCTCCTGGCTTGCTGCCAAGACGGAGCATCCACACTGGGGCAAAAGCCCTTTCACAGAAACGGCAGAGATCACACCCCTCCCCCTCTGGTCTGAGCTGTGTGAGCTGCCTGTCTTGCTCTGGCTGTCTGCCCTCAGTCTGCGCCCAGTCTGATTGACCCTCCCCCGAACAAACACAGACCTTTTCTGGCGACTTTCAAGGATGTCTTCTCTTGGTGATCATCTGTGGATTTCTTTCTGGGTCAAGCATTAAGTCAGAGGCTTGTCATGAAGTAAGTTCTGAGAGAAAACGAGGAGCTCAAGCAGCTGTCTGCCTCCACGCCGCCATCTTGGCTGGAAATCCCCGGACTTAGCTCTTTTTAACAGTGAAGTGATTCAGGGCAATTCCAATAGACTTGTGATGGAAAGAGCCATCAGCATTTAGAGAGAAGGTTATGGGGATTGAATCTAAATCACAACATAGTATTTCACCTTTTTGTTGTTTGTTTGCATAATTTTCTTTCTCATTTTCTCCTTTTAATCTGATTGTTCTTATGTAATACGATAACTGTTGAACTATGTTTAGAAGAAATGCACGTTTTTCTATATTGGTATCTTGCTATTTAGAGAAGGGGCGAAGTGAGGAGGGAGAGAGAATATTTTGGAACACAAAGTAAGGTAAGAGGGAATGTTGAAAACTATTTTGCATGTATTTTGAAAACTTAAAAAAAATATTATTACAAAAAAGATGATAATATCTATGATGGTATAGGATCTTGAGTTCATGAGACATGAATATTAGTTGGAGGCATTAGTGAGTATTTTTCATCTGGAATAGAGATGATTTAAAGAGATAATCTATTGTCTTTATTATTTGAAGTCCCAAAGGATTGTAAGAAGATTAAGCTCATTCTGCTTGATTCTTCCTGTCCCCCCAGAAGACAGAACTAGGTATAGACATTATAAGCTAAGTGGATATTATAAAGAAGCTATTTTAGATAAATTATAATCTTGTTGGCAACATCCCAAAATGAAATGGACAGGTCTTTGACATCAATTTTTCACAAAAATCTCCAACAAGAATTTTGCACATTTTCAGGTATTTCCTATTGACAATACTTCTTTGATAAACTTTAGTAGTTAGTCTCTTTAAATGTGAGATTCTGTGATTCTGGAACTTTAACATTGACACTCAGGATATATGGAAATATGATAATGGATGATGATTAAAATTGACAGCATTATGCAATTCATTATACTTCAGTTTATTCTCCCATCTTCCAAAGAGAATGAAAATTTTTCTAGGAAAATAAAAACAAAAACAAAAATGGGTCATAGAAAGTAGATATCCAATTTCAATGAGGTATTATGTATGCAGTATTAATGTGTTCAAGCCTCTAGTCCTAGAAAAGTGTAGAAGCATGAATGAACTCAAAATAAGATTGCTCAGTTACCATCAGTGATCTCTGAAAAATTTTGGACAACTGTAGAGATTCACAGAACTACAGAAAGTTAAATACCCTAATCTACCAAAACAAAAATATATGTTACCACAATTTGCCAGATAGCAAGAGCCAAGATGGCAGAGTGAATCCATGAAGCTTCTTGAGCTCTCCCAGTTTCCCTCAAAAATCACAGGAAACCAAGCCTCTGAACAGTCTGATGCAATGGAATCACTCTCTAGATCAAGATAGACTGGCAGGACTTCCGGAAACATCACTCGAATTGGGATGAAAATGGTCTTCACCCCAGCTCAGACAGATTTTGGGAATGCAAGTGAGAGGTTCTTAGTGTTAACAGTAAATCAGCAACTAAGACCCTCAGTGGTGGGTCTTAGGAGGATCAAATCAGTGGGTAGCTCCAGACTGAGCTCAAAAGGCAAACTCTTGGAAACCAGGCTGTTTCCTGAAAAAAACAAAACAAAACAAAACAAAACAAACAAACAAGCAAAAAACACAAACAAAAACAAAACAAAAAGCAAACAAACAAAAAAAATCAGGTAAAACTACTTCCTACAAACACAAAAGGCCCCTATGCTCAAAGCAAAGGCTCAGAGCTGCATAGGAAGCTTGGGATAGCACTCCCTTTACCTCTGGAACAGAACTTGAAGTTATTAGTAAAAACAGACAAAGTGCCAAAAGAAAAGGAAAGAAAATGAGCAAGAGACAGATGAGAACTTTGACTAGTGAAAGTTACTATGGTGACAGAGAAGATCAAAATACCAAGATGAGGAAAAAATGTTCAAAATGTCTCCAAAAACAATATGAATTGGTCTCAAGCCCAAAGAGGCTTTTTGGAAGTGCTCATAAAACACTTTAAAAGACAAATAAGAAAGGTATAAGAACAAATTAGAAAAAAATAAGAACTATGCAAGAGAGAGCTGTAGGAAATGAAAGGGAAAAAAGAATGAAAAAACAGGTCCTTAAAAATTTGCAAATATTAATGAGGGGGTGGAGCCAAGATGGCCAGAGAAGATACACGCCACTGTGTAGACTCCTTTCTTCCCTCACAACCAACTGGATTTGATCAGCCTCAGAAATAGCTTTGGACTGGTGGAATCCACAAGGACTGGAAGCACAACTTGCCAGCTGAGGAGAATCTGGAGTTTCAGTAGGAAGGGTCAGCTCCCAGGGGAGGAAGAAGAGAGGCCAGCGCAGATGGTGGGGTAGTGACACACTGCTCCTGTCACGCTGGGGAGGGCTCTGGGATCAGAGAATCCAATTACATGGAAGAATCTGGCACAGGCTGTTGGCTCTTCTCTGCTTATAAAACAGTGGATCAGGGGAGAAATATAAGCCACTTTAAAATTTGAAACTGGATTGGATCTTCCCGGATCCCAGGGGTGACTCAGCAGATCTCGAACACTGGGAGATAGGCAATCCAAGCTTTCGCCTCAGGGTAGTTAAGAGATTGAAGAGTGGGCGGGGAGGTAACTCATAGTGCCTGGCTCAGCTGGAGGCTGTGGAACGGAAGTCCCAGGGAAGCAAAACCTTTGAACTAGGGACCACGGTTTCTGGCAGACACTTTCAGTTTGAGAGCAGGGGCTTTTCATGTCACCTGCTGCAGACATCCACGTCCCACCGAGAAACATAGGCTAGGCTTTGAGTAGCCTTTGCTGTTCAGTCTCAACCTCAGGGAAGCCACTAAAACACAGAGCCCTCGGGGCACAGCAGTGCTGATCACCTCTGAGGCACTTCCAGGGAGGGGGTGGGGAACTCTCTCCCAGAGTTCAATCTTAGCTAAGGCGCAGGAGCCGCTGCATCCATCCAGTCTGGGAGGAAGCTTGTAAAGAAATAAATGAATAATTTCCTACCCCAGGGACAGACCCCAAAAGATTTTTTTTAAGTATGAGCAAGAAGTCCACAAAAACCATAGATTCCTTCTACACAGAGAAAGAGCGGGTATCCAACCACTAGGAAGTTAACAGCAGAGAGAAAGCAGATAACAACCTAAAGGGGAACGATTCCTGCCCCCCATCACATAACTCTCTCCTTGAAGAGACTATTAAAAAGTTAAGAGAGTTTGAAGAAAAATGGGGAAAGGAAAGAGAAGCTATGATAGAGAATAACAACGTCCTGAAATTGGAGTTGGAAAAAATAAAGAATTCACAGGAGATGCAGGGAAACAAAATTAGTGAATTAGAAAAGGTAAAAAAATCACAGGAAAATAGGATTTCTGAATTGGAGAAGATTAAAAAAAGTCCCAAGAAAATAGGATTTCTGAATTGGAAAAAGAAAATAATTCTCAAAAAAAAAATTAGGGAAATGGAAAAAAATTCAATAGAGCAAAATAATTCATTTAAAAACGAAATCGGGCATTTACAAAAAGAACTAAAAACTGTGAAAGAAGAAAATAACTCCTTAAAAGTCAGGATGGAACAAATAGAAATGAATGATTCACAGAGAACCCAAGAATCAGTCAAACAAAACAAAAAAAATGAGAAGCTGGAAAACAACATCAAATACTTACTGGGAAAATCTATAGACCTGGAAAATAGATCTAGGAGAGATAATCTCCGGATTATTGGACTTCCAGAAAACTATGACCAAAAAAAGACCCTAGATTCTATTTTACAGGAAATTATCAAAGAGAACTGTCCAGAGATAATAGAAACAGAAGGGAAAGTAGATGTGGAAAGAATTCATCGAACTCCTTCTGAAATAGACCCTAAAAAAAGAACACCACGGAATATTGTGGCTAAGCTGCAGAATTACCACACAAAGGAGAAAATCCTGCAAGCAGCTAGAAAAAAACAATTTAAATACCAAGGTGCCACAATAAGGGTCACCCAAGATCTGGCTGCCTCCACATTAAAAGATAGAAGGGCCTGGAACCTGATATTCCGAAAGGCAAAAGATCAAGGACTGCAACCAAGAATGAACTACCCAGCTAAGTTTAGCATCTTTTTCCATGGAAGAAGATGGTCATTCAATGAAATAGAGGAATTCCATATGTTTCTAAGAAAAAAACCAGACTTAAACAAAAAATTTGATCTACATCCACAAGACTGAAGAGAAACAGAAAAAGGTACACAAAACCCTTGAGAACTGTAATTCTGCTGTGGATATATAGAAAGTACACATGGATAATTTGATTTTACTGATAGAAAAGAAAAAAAAAGGAGGGGGTGTAGTAAAGGGAAGGGGGTAGTATCACAAAAAGGGGAGGGAGTGATGAAAAGAGGGAAACTACATCCCAGGAAGAGGCATAGAAAATACACCATATCTGAGGGAATTTAGAGAGGGGGAGAATCATTGTGTAAATCTTACTCTCATCAGAAGAGGCTCAAAGAGTAAATAATTGTCATATTTGTTTTTCAGAGAATTCTCTCTCACCTTATTAAAAGGGGGGAGAGGAAAAGGGAAAAGGAAAAGGAGAATAAAGGAAGGGACTTGGAGGGAGGGGGGAGGGATCCTAAAAAAAAAAAAGAAAAAAAAAGAGGGAGGGTTGCGTGTCACAAGGGGGGTCTGTAAATTAAATATCGGGGAGGTGGATCAGGGGGGTCAAGGGAAAAGGCATACTCTGGGGATAATATGATGGAAGGAAATACAGAATTAGTAATTTTAACTGTAAATTTGAATGGGATGAATGCTCCCATCAAGGGGAGACAGATAGCAGACTGGATCAAAAATCAGAACCCTACAATATGTTGTTTACAGGAAACACACTTAAAGCAGGGAGATACATATAGAGTAAAGGTAAAAGGTTGGAGCAGAATCTATTATGCTTCAGGTAAAGCCAAAAAAGCAGGGGTAGCTATCCTTATCTCAGATCTAGCAAAAGCAGAAGTTGATCTAATTAAAAGAGATAAGAAAGGAAACTATATCCTGCTGAAAGGTAGCATAAATAATGAAGCCATATCGATACTAAACATATATGCACCAAGTGGTATAGCATCTAACTTTCTAAAGGAAAAGTTAAGAGAGTTGCAAGAAGAAATAGACAGTAAAACTATAAAAGTGGGAGATCTCAAACTTGCACTCTCAGATTTAGACAAATCAAACCACAAAACAAACAAGAAAGAAATTAAAAAAGTAAATAGAACATTAGGAAAACTAGGTATGATAGACCTTTGGTGAAAACTGAATGGCAATAGAAAGAATATACTTTCTTCTCAGCAGTTCATGGATCCTATACAAAAATTGACCATATAGTAGGACATAAAGATCTCAAAATTAAATGTAGGAAGGCAGAAATAATAAATGCCTTCTTCTCAGACCACAATGCAATAAAAGCTACATTCAGTAAAAAGTTAGGGATAAATAGACCAAAAAGTAATTGGAAACTGAATAATCTCATCTTAAAGAATGACTGGGTGAAAGAGCAAATTATAGAAACAATTAATAATTTCACCCAAGATAATGACAATAATGAGACATCATACCAAAATCTGTGGGATGCAGCTAAAGCAGTAATAAGGGGAAATTTTATATCTTTAGAGGCTTATTTGAAGAAAATAGAGAAAGAGAAGATTAACGAATTGGGTTTGCAACTTAAAAAGCTAGAAAAAGACCAAATTAAAAACCCCCAACCAAAAATTAAAGTTGAAATACAAAAATTAAAAGGAGAAATCAATAATATTGAAAGTAAAAAAACTATTGAATTAATAAATAAAACCAAGAGTTGGTTTTATGAAAAAGCCAATAAAATAGATAAACCTTTGGTAAATCTGATCAGAAAAAAGAAAGAGGAAAATCAAATTGTTAGTCTTACAAATGAAAAGGGGGATCTTTCCACCAATGAAGAGGAAATTAGAGAAATAATAAGGAGTTACTTTGCCCAACTTTATGCCAATAAATTTGATAACTTAAGTGGAATGGATGACTTCCTCCAAAAATATAGGCTCCCTAGATTAACAGAGGAGAGGAGATAAATTGCTTAAATAGTCCCATTTCAGAAAAAGAAATAGAAGAAGCTATTAATCAACTCCACAGGAAAAAATCCTCAGGACCAGATGGATTCGCATGTGAATTCTGCCAAACATTTAAAGAACAATTAGCCCCAATGCTATATAAACTATTTGAAAAAATAGGGAATGAAGGAGTCCTACCAAACTCCTTTTATGACACAGACATGGTACTGATACCTAAACCAGGTAGATCGAAAACTGAGAAAGAAAATTATAGACCAATTTCCTTAATGAATATTGATGCTAAAATCTTAAATAAGATATTAGCAAAAAGACTTCAGAAAATCATCCCCAGGATAATACACTATGATCAAGTAGGATTCATACCAGGAATGCAGGGCTGGTTTAATATTAGGAAAACTATTAGTATAATTGACCATATTAATAATCAAATTGATAAAAACCATATGATCATCTCAATAGATGCAGAAAAAGCATTTGACAAAATCCAACATCCATTCCTACTAAAAACTCTTGAGAGAATAGGAATAAATAGATTATTCCTTATAACAATCAGGAGTATATATTTAAGACCTTCAGTAAGCATAATATGCAATAGAAACAAACTGCAACCTTTCCCAGTAAGATCAGGAGTGAAACAAGGTTGCCCACTATCACCATTACTATTCAATATAGTACTAGAAATGCTAGCCTCGGCAATAAGAGCCAAGAAAGAGATTCAAGGAATTAGAGTAGGAAATGAGGAAATCAAACCATCACTCTTTGCAGATGACATGATGGTATACTTAGAGAACCCCAAAGACTCTGCTAAAAAGCTATTAGAAATAATTCAGAATTTTAGCAATGTGGCAGGATACAAAATAAATCCACAAAAATCCTCGGCATTTTTATATATCACCAACAAAATGCAACAGCAAGAGATACAAAGAGAAATTCCATTCCAAACAAATGTTGAGAGTATAAAGTATTTGGGAATCCATCTACCAAAGAAAAGTCAGGAATTATATGAGAAAAATTACAAAACACTTGCCACAAAAATAAAGTCAGATGTAAATAATTAGAAAGACATTCAGTGATCTTGGATATTCCAAGCGAATATAATAAAGATGACAATACTCCCCAAACTAATCTATTTATTTAGTGCTATACCAATTAGACTCCCAAGAAACTATTTTAATGATCTAGAAAAAATAACAAAATTCATATGGAAGAGTAAAAGGTCTAGAATTGCAAGGGAACTAATGAAAAAAAAGTCAGAGGAAGGTGGTCTAAGTGTACCTGATCTAAAGCTATATTATATAGTAGCAGTCACCAAAACCATTTGGTATTGGCTAAGAAATAGAACGGTGGATCAGTGGAACAGATTAGATACAAAGGACAAAAAAGGGTACATCTATAGCAATCTAATCTGACAAACCCAAAAATACCAACATTAGGGACAAAAATTCATTATTCTGAAGAAACTGTTGGGAAAACTGGAAATTAGTATGGCAGAAATTAGATATGGACCCACACTTAACACCATATACGAAGATAAGATCAAAATGGGTCCATGATTTAGGTGTAAAGAATGAGATCATAAATGGATTAGAGGAACAGAGAATAGTCTACCTCTCAGACCTGTGGAGGAGGAAGGAATTTAGGACCAGAGGAGAGTTAGAGATCATTATTGATCACAAAATAGAAGAGTTTGATTACATCAAACTAAAAAGTTTCTGTACAAACGATGCTAATGCAAACAAGTTTAGAAGGGAGGTAACAAATTGGGAAAATATTTTTAAAAGTAAAGGTTCTGACAAAGGTCTCATTTCCAAAATATATAGAGAACTGACCCTGATTTATAGGAAACCAAACCATTCTCCAATTGATAAATGGTCAAGGGATATGAACAGACAATTCTCAGATGATGAAATTGAAACTATTTCCACTCATATGAAAAAGTGTTCCAAATCACTACTAATCAGAGAAATGCAAATTAAGACAACTCTGAGATACCACTACACACACACCTGTCAGATTGGCTAAAATGACAGGAACAAATAATGATGAATGTTGGAGGGGATGTGGGAAAACTGAGACACTGATACAATGTTGGTGGAGTTGTGAAAGAATCCAGCCATTCTGGAGAGCAATTTGGAACTATGCCCAAAAAGTTGTCAAACTGTGCATACCCTTTGACTCAGCATTGCTGTTATTGGCATTATATCCCAAAGAAATACTAAAGAGTGGAAAGGGACCTGTATGTGCCAAAATGTTTGTGTCAGCTCTTTTTGTTGTAGCTAGAAACTGGAAGTTGAATGGATGTCCATCAGTTGGAGAATGGTTGGGTAAATGGTGGTATATGAAGGTTATGGAATATTATTGCTCTGTAAAAAATGACCAGCAGGAGGAATACAGAGAGGCTTGGAGAGACTTAAATCAACTGTTGCTGAGTGAAATGAACAGAACCAGAAGATCACTATACACTTCAACAACAATACTGTATGAGGATGTATTCTGATGGAAGTGTAAATCTTCAACATAAAGAAGATCCAACTCACTTCCAGTTGATCAATGATGGACAGAAATAACTATACCCAGAGAAGGAACACTGGGAAGCGAATGTAAATTGTTAGCACTACTGTCTATCTACCCAGTTTACTTATACCTTCGGAAGCTAATAATTAATGTGCAACAAGAAAAAGGTATTTACACACATATATTGTATCTAGGTTATATTGTAACACATGTAAAGTGTATGGGATTGCCTGCCATCGGGGGGAGGGAGTGGAGGGAGGGAGAGGATAATTTGGAAAAATGAATAAAAAAAAATTTGCAAATATTAAAAAAATCTTTGAAGAAAACACCACATTCAAAAGTAGAATTAATAAAATGAAAACTGAGATACATAAGCTAACTGAAGAAAATTAAAAACTAGAATGGTACAAATCGAAGCTAAAGACTCTTTGAGACAATGAATATCAGTCAAACTAAAAAGAATGAAATTTTTTTTAATTGAAAGATATGTGAAATATCTCATTGGAAAAACTGCTGATCTTGAAAACATATCCAGAAGAGACAATTTAAAAATGTATTAGCCTACCTGAAGGACAGGTAGAGCCCAGATAGCATAATTCAAGAGATCATTAAGGAAAGCTGTTCCAATATTCCATAAACTGTGGGGGAACTATTCTTTAAACGAATCTATAGATCATCTTTGCAAAAGAGATTCTATAAGGAATATTCCAAGGAACATTTTACCAAAGTCAATAGCTACAATTAAAAAGAGAAAATACTGCTAGCTGCCAGGAAAAACAAGCAAACAATATCAAGAAGCAAGTTCCAGGATTACCCAGGATCTGCCAGCTTCTACAATAAAGAATCAGAGGGCCTAGAATATCATATCCTAAAAGGCAAAAGATGTGGAGTTATAACCAAGAATTATTTACCCTAAGAGACTCAGTATCATCTTTCAGGGAGGTTATAAATCTTCAATGAAGTAAGATACTTCAATCATTTCTATTGAAACAAACAAACAAACAAACAAAAAATCAGAACTGAAGAGAAAACTTAATCTACAGATACAGGACTCAAGAAAATTATACAAACATAAACAGGGGAAAATTATATCATTTAAAGGTAAAATTATTTACATCCCTAGATGGGAAAATGACATCTTAACTCTTGAGAACTGGAGGTGTCAGTGTATCTATCACTGGGGTAAAAAGAGGGGGACATCACATTAACCAAGGGTGTGATTATGAATGGACTTTGATGTGATGATATCACAGACAAATATTTTACTAAGTGGAAAAAAGTCTGTATTGGGAAAAAAAAAGAAAAGGAAGGTTTAATGGAACAAAGTGAAAGACCTATTTCAATCAAGAGAAAGAAGGAAGAGGGATGGATATAATCTGAACTTGAGATTTAGTTGGCTCTAAGGGGAAATACTTAATCATTCAATTTGGTATAGAAATGTACCAGTAGCAGGAGCAAGAGGAAAGAAAAGAAAGGAGCAGAGAAAAGGGAAAGCAGAAATACTAGGAAATAGTTAAAAGAAGGGGGGGAGGATTAATAGAAGATAAAGTAGTGGATGAAATGGCTAAAAAACCAGTAGTAAGAACAGGAAGGAGTGATTGGAAATAAGGTAGTGAGTGGGGTCAGTAAAAAACCCTACTAAGGACAGATTGGAAAGGAAAAACAAAACTATATAGAGGGGAGAAAATGGGATGGCAAGGCATACAGAGCTGGTCTGTGAATATGAATGGGATGAACTCTCCCATAAAGTGGAAGCAAATACATTGTAGATTAAAAAACAAAATCCTACAATATGTTGTTTACAAGAAACACATTTGAAACAGAGAGATATATAGAGTAAAGGTAAAAGGTTAGAACAGAATATATTATGCTTCAGCTGAAGTAAAAAATAGGGATTGCAATTCTGATCTTAGATAAAGCAAAAGTAAAAATAGATCTTATTAAATGAGATAAGGAAAGAAGGTACATCTTGATAAAGGGTATGATAAACAATAAAGAAATAGCAATACTGACTTACTGACTTACATAAACTGATGCTGAGTGAAATGAACCAGGAGATCATTATACACTTCAACAACAATACTGTATGAGGATATATTCTGATGGAAGTGGATACTTCAACAAAGAGAAGACCTAATTCAGTTTCAGTTGATCAATGATAGACAGAATCCGATATACCCAGAGAAGGAACACTGGGAAATGAGTGTGAACTGTTTGCATTTTTGTTTTACTTCCCAGGTTATTTTTACCTTCTGAATCCAATTCTTCCCATGCAACAAGAAATTTGGTTCTACACACATATGTTGTATCTAGGATATACTATAACACATTTAACATGTATGGGACTATCCATCATCTAGAGGAGGCGATGGAAGGAAGAAGGGGAAAATTCAGAAGAGAAGTGAGTTCAAGCGATAATGTTGTAAAAATACCCATGCATATGTACTGTCAAAAAAAGTTATAATTATAAAATTAATAAAAGTAGCAATACTAAATATATATCCACACTGTGATAGAGTAGGTAAATTTCTAGAGAAGTTTTTAAGACATTTCTTACACAGTAACAGAAAGAAACAGAAGCTGAACTATACCAGTGGGGGACCTAAAATTTATTTTCTCAGAACACAACACATCTAACCACAAAATAAACAAGAAAAAAATAGGAAAGTTAATAAAATAGATCTCTGGGGAAAATTGAATAGGGACAGAAAGGAATACACTTTTTTCTCAGTGATACATGGCACTTAAAAACAATTGGCCATGAATTAGGGCTTAAAAACTTCACAATCAAATGCACAAAAAGAGAAATAGTAACCCCCAACCAAAAATTAAACTTGAAATACAAAAATTAAAAGGAGAAATCAATAATATTGAAAGTAAAAAAACTATTGAATTAATAAATAAAACCAAGAGTTGGTTTTATGAAAAAGCCAATAAAATAGATAAACCTTTGGTAAATTTGATCAAAAAAAAAGAAAGAGGAAAATCAAATTGATAGTCTTACAAATGAAAAGGGGGATCTTTCCACCAATGAAGAGGAAATTAGAGAAATAATAAGGAGTTACTTTGCCCAACTTTATGCCAATAAATTTAATAACTTAAGTGAAATGGATGACTTCCTCCAAAAATATAGGCTCCCTAGATTAACAGAGGAGGAGATAAATTGCTTAAATAGTCCCATTTCAGAAAAAGAAATAGAACAAGCTATTAATCAACTCCCCAGGAAAAAATCCCCAGGGCCAGATGGATTCACATGTGAATTCTACCAAACATTTAAAGAACAATTAGCCCCAATGCTATATAAATTATTTGAAAAAATAGGGGATGAAGGAGTCCTACCAAACTCCTTTTATGACACAGACATGGTACTGATACCTAAACCAGGTCGATCGAAAACTAAGAAAGAAAATTATAGACCAATTTCCTTAATGCATATTGATGCTAAAATCTTAAATAAGATATTAGCAAAAAGACTTCAGAAAATCATCCCCAGGATAATACACTATGATCAAGTAGGATTTATTCCAGGAATGCAGGGCTGGTTTAATATTAGGAAAACTATTAATATGATTGACCATATTAATAATCAAATTAATAAGAACCATATGATCATCTCAATAGATGCAGAAAAAGCATTTGACAAAATCCAACATCCATTCCTACTAAAAACTCTTGAGAGTATAGGAATAAATGGACTATTCCTTAGAATAATCAGGAGCATATATTTAAGACCTTCAGTAAGCATAATATGCAATAGAAATAAACTGCAACCTTTCCCAGTAAGATCAGGAGTGAAACAAGGTTGCCCACTATCACCATTACTATTCAATATAGTACTAGAAATGCTAGCCTCGGAAATAAGAGCCAAGAAAGAGATTCAAGGAATTAGAGTAGGAAATGAGGAAATTAAACTATCACTTTTTGCAGATGACATGGTATACTTAGAGAACCCCAAAGACTCTGCTAAAAAGCTACTAGAAATAATTCAAAATTTCAGCAAAGTGGCAGGATACAAAATAAATCCACAAAAATCCTCGGCATTTTTATATATCACTAACAAAATGCAACAGCAAGAGATACAAAGAGAAATTCCATTCCAAACAAATGTTGAGAGTATAAAGTATTTGGGAATCCATCTACCAAAGAAAAGTCAGGAATTATATGAGAAAAATTACAAAACACTTGCCACAAAAATAAAATCAGATTTAAATAATTGGAAAGACATTCAGTGCTCTTGCTTAGGCTGAGCGAATATAATAAAGATGACAATACTCCCCAAACTAATCTATTTATTTAGTGCTATACCAATCAGACTCCCAAGAAACTATTTCAATGACCTAGAAAAAATAACAACAAAATTCATATGGAAGAATAAAAGGTCGAGAATTGCAAGGGAACTAATGAAAAAAAAAGTCAGAGGAAGGTGGTCTAAGTGTACCAGATCTAAAGCTATATTATATAGCAGCAGTCACCAAAACCATTTGATATTGGCTAAGAAATAGACTGGTAGATCAGTGGAACAGATTAGATACAAAGGACAAAAAAGGGTACATATATATCAACCTAATCTTTGACAAACCCAAAGATACCAACATTAGGGATAAAAATTCATTATTCGGAAAAAAACTCTTGGGAAAACTGGAAATTAGTATGGCAGAAATTAGATATGGATCCACACTTAACACCATATACCAAGATAAGATCAAAATGGGTCCATGATTTAGGCATAAAGAGGGAGATAATAAATAGATTAGAGGAACAGAGGATAATCTACCTCTCAGACTTGTGGAGGAGGAAGGAATTTATGACCAGAGGAGAACTAGAGATCATTATTGATCACAAAATAGAAGATTTTGATTACATCAAACTAAAAAGTTTCTGTACAAATAATACTAATGCAAACAAGATTAGAAGGGAAGTAACAAATTGGGAAAATATTTTTAAAAACAAAGGTTCTGACAAAGGTCTCATTTCCAAAATATATAGAGAACTGACCATAATTTATAAGAAACCGAACCATTCTCCAATTGTTAAATGGTCAAAGGATATGAACAGACAATTCTCAGAGGAAGAAATTGAAACTATATCCACTCACATGAAAGAGTGTTCCAAATCACTATTGATCAGAGAAATGCAAATTAAGACCACTCTGAGATACCACTACACACCTGTCAGATTGGCTAAGATGACAGGAACAAATAATGATGAATGTTGGAGGGGATGTGGGGAAACTGGGACACTAATACATTGCTGGTGGAGTTGCAAAAGAATCCAGCCATTCTGGAGAGCAATCTGGAATTATGCCCAAAAAGTTATCAAACTGTGCATACCCTTTGACCCAGCAGCGCTACTACTGGGCTTATATCCCAAAGAAATACTAAAGAGTGGAAAGAGACATATATGTGCCAAAATGTTTTGGCAGCTCTTTTTGTAGTAGCTAGAAACTGGAAGATGAATGGTTGCCCATCAGTTGGAGAATGGTTGGGTAAATTATGGTATATGAAGGTTATGGAATATTATTGCTCTGTAAGAAATGACCAGCAGGAGGAATACAGAGAGGCCTGGAGAGACTTCAATCAACTGATGCTGAGTGAAATGAGCAGAACCAGAAGATCACTGTACACTTCAACAACAATACTGTATGAGGATGTATTCTGATGGAAGTGGAAATCTTCAACATAAAGAAAAACCAACTCACTTCCAGTTGATCAATGATGGACAGAGGTAGCTACACCCAGAGAAGAAACACTGGGAAGTGATTGTAAATTGTTAGCACTACAATCTGTCTGCCCAGGTTACATGTACCTTCGGATTCTAATGTTTATTGTGCAACAAGAAAATGATATTCACACACATGTATTGTACCTAGACTATATTGTAACACATGTAAAATGTATGGGATTGCCTGTCATCGGGGGGAGGGAATAGAGGGAGGGGGGGATAATTTGGAAAAATGAATACAAGGGATAATATTATAAAAATTATATATATAATAAAAAATTATTAAGTAAAAAAAAAAAGAAAAAGAAAAAAGAAAGGAAAAAAACAAATCACCACATCAAAAATGAACTGGGTGAATTTATTACCAATGAAAAAGAATTTACAGAAATAATTTGGAGCTATTTTGGCTAATTCCAAGGCAGGAAATATGACAATCTAATCAAAATGGATGAAAATTTTAATAGTATGAATTACCCAGATTAACAGAAGAGGAAATAAATTAGTTAAATAGTTTTATTTTTGAAAAAGAAATTGAACACGCCATTAATGAACTCTATAAGAAAAAAAAAAATTTTTCAGGGCCAGATGAATTCACAAGTGTATTCTACCAAACATTTAAAGAACAATTAATGCTAATACTATGTAAATTTGGATAAATAGGTTAAAAAAGGAGTTCTTCTAAATTCCTCCTATGACACAAATATTGTATTAATACCTAAACCAGGAAGTGCCAAACTAAGAAAGAAAATTACAGACCAATCTCCTTAATGAATATTGATGCAAAAATATAACAATTTCTCAGCAAGGTAATACACTATGACCCAGTGGGATTTATACCTGGAAGGCATAGCCAATTCAATAGCAGTAAAACTATCACATAATCCACCATATCAATAAAAAAAACAACAAAAAATATTTGATAATATCACTTGATGCAGAAAAAGTAGATGCCAATTTTGACAAAATACAGTACTCAATTCTAATTAATAACACTAGAGAGCAAAGGGATAAAGGGACCTTTCTTTAAAATAGTAAGCAGTAACTAATCTAAAACCAATAGCAAGTATAATTTCTAATGGAAAGAAATTGGATGCATTCCCAGTAAGATTAGGGGTGAAATAAGGATGCCAGTTACCACTACTACTATTCAACAATGTACTAGAATTGTTGGATTTAGCAATAAGAAAAAAAAAAAAAGAAGTTAAATAAAGTAGAAAAGGGAAGGAGGAAATAAAATTATCATAATAATATCATAATATACTTAGAGAAACCTAAAACATCATCCAAAAATCTATTGGAACAATTCATAATTTAACTTTTCAACAAAGTTGCAGGATATAAAATAAAATCATACAAATCATCAGCATTTTTTACATTACTGACAAAGCCTAACAGAAAGAGATAGAAAGAGGAATTCTACTTAAAATAACTTCAGCCAAAATAAAATATTGGGGTTTCTACACTTCTCATATAAATTAAGATCTAAGCAAATGTAAAATATCAATTGTTCTTGGGTAGTGCCAGATAATATAATAAAAGTGGCAATTCTGCAAAAATTGCTCTACTACTTCAATGTTATATCAATCAAACTGTCAAAAAGTTATTTTATAGAACTAGAAAAAATAATAACCAAATCTATCTTGCAGAACAAAAGGTCAAGAATATCAAGAGAATTTATGAAAAAAATACAAAGTATGATAGTTTATTAGTACCAAATCTAAATCTATATTATAAAGCAGCAGTCACCAAAACCATTTGCTATTTGCTAATAAATAGAGTGAGTAGATCAGTGGAATAGATTAGCTATACATGACACAACAATCAAAGTCTGCATTAATCTCTTATTTGATAAACATCTTAAACTCCAACTTCTGGGATAAGAATTCATTCTTTGAGAAATATTGCTGTGAAAATTTCAAGATAATAAGTCAGAAATTCAGCATAGGCCTACATCTCATACCTTAGAGGAAGATAAGATCACAATGGAGCCATGATTTCAACATAAAGAATGATACCATAAGGACATTAGGAGAAGAAGGGAAAATTTACCTATCAATCAGATCTTTGGAGAAAGGAAGAATTTATGGCCAAGAATAACTACAGAAAGGAAAAACTGTCAACTTTGGTTATATTAAATTACATTTTTTTGCACAAACAAAGTCAACAGATACAAAATTAAAAGGGCAGTATATTTCTGAAAAAGGTCTCATTTCTAAAATATATAAAGAATCCTGTCAAATTGATGAGAATACAAGTCATTCCCCAATTAATAAATGGTGAAAGGATACAAACTGACAATTTTTACATGGTGATATTAAATCCTCTATAGTCATATGAAAAATGTTCTAAAACATTATTTGTCAATGGAAATGATTATTAAAACAACTCTGAGATACCACCTCACATTGCTCTGTTTGGCTAAGATCACAGTAAAAAATAATGATAAATTTTGGAGAGGATATGGGAAAACTGGGATTCCAATGCATCGTTGCTGAAGCTGTTAACTGATCCAACCATTCTGTAGAGCAATTTTAAACTATGTCCAAAGGTCTGTGAAACTATGCCTACCTTTTAACCCAGTGCCTTTACAGGATCTGTATGTACCCCAAGGAAATCTTAAAATGGGGAAAATGACCCACATATACCAAAAAAATTAAATATATATATATATATATATATATATATATATATATATATATATATAATATATATCATAAATATATATTTTATATATATATATATATTTGCAGCAGCTCTTGTTGTGGTAGCAAAGAATTGGAAAATGAGTGGATGACCATCAGCTGAAGAATGGTTGATCACATTGTGGTATATGAAGATAATGTAATATTATTCTTCTATTAAAAAATGAGGAACCAGCTGATTTGCTGATTTTAGAAGGGTCTGGAAAGATTTACTTGAACTAATGCAGAATGAAACAAGAAGAATCAGGAATACATTGTAAACAACAACAGCAAGAATGTGTGATGCTCAATCATGAAAGATTTGCTTCTTCTTAATGCTTCAGTGATCCAAAGCAATCCCAATAGATTTTGGACAGAAAATGCCATCTGTGCCCAGAAAAAGAACTAAGGAGACTGAATGTTAAGCAACACATACAATGTTCACTTTTTTTTTTTAATCTCTTCTACAGTTTTTGCCTTTTCTCTGTTTTTTTTTTTCCTCTCAACATAATTCATAAAACAACGTATATTAGAATAAATTTAAAAGTTTATCTGGTGAAAAAAAAAAAGAAAGGGGACTGCATGACTTAACAATTCAAGGAAAACTCACACAAGTGTTTTGTATCACCATAAGTTATATAAGAGCCAACACTGTAAGGTGTCTAGTCAAAAAAAAAAAAAAAGAAAGCTGATTTAATCTTGAATTGCCTCAATGAAAACACAATAAAGAAGGAAATAACCTCATTATGTTCTGTAATACTGTAATACTCAGGCCATATCTGGGATACTGTATTTAATTTTCACCATTATGGTTTTAAAATGCTTTTGACAAAACTAAACATACTCAGGAAAAGATGGCCTGCATAATGTTCAAATTTGAACTCTGTTGTATAAGCATGGTGGAAGTGGAATTTTTATCTCGGCCAAAAAATAAACTAGTGGGAGGCATGATATTTTGTTCTGAAACTATTAGAGGACTGACATCTGGAAGAAAAATTAGATTCCCTATGTGCTATTCTAAAGGATAAATTATCGCCAATAGGCATACATCATTGAAAAGCAGATTTCAATTAGATTAAATAGGAATTTAGTAACGAAAATTATAATTGTAAAACTTAAATAAAATAATACAATGAAGCATGGCATGTGGAAGAGTGTTGAACTTGAATTCAGGAAACAATGAGGGAAAAAACTTATTGGGTTCAGAGGGAGAAACCTGTGTTCAAATATCACCTCTAATATTTACTAGTTATGCTACTTAGTATTTGTGTTTAAAATCTCTCTAAATCATGATTTTTCTCATCTGTAGAAATGCAATAATATTCTACATTGCAAAGTTTTTATGAAAATCAAAGGAGATACTATGTGTAAACACTTTGCATATCTTGGAGAGATTGAGGACTAGAGAAGTCAACTTATTTGAATGAGGAAATGGATCAGAAGTGATTTTGAATAGAGGTCTCCTGACTATTAAGCCAAACACATTTTCTGTTGTACATCATAGCTTCACCATTAGGGCATATAGAGTGGTTTGAAATGATAATTGGTTCTAAAATATGAATGCTGTTATTATGGTTAGGTACCTAGTTTCTTGCCACTAAAATGTTCAAGCCAAGAGTAATTCATCACCTGCCATAGATATTGGAGAGAAATTTTCTGCTTGAGGGACAAACTAGAACTCGGGTCCCCTTGAGTATTAGATGTAATAATTCAAGAAAAGGAAATCCAACAGCTATTCTGTTTGTTTTAGCAAGATGCTAATTTATATTTTGTGCATCACATGTGCTTATGACTAGATATAATAACATTTTAAAAATCAACAACAGTGGTATCTTTGTTGTATTATTTGTATTATGATTGCATTACTTCTATTACAATCCATTTTGGAATGGCAGTGTGAAGTGCATTTCATTAAGTAAAAGAATACTGCCATCATCAGTGTAGCCCCTATTGGTGTCTTTATTCCCAGCAGCCTACTGTTTTACTTTTATAAGGGTATTATCCTCCAAAGTACCAAATGCCAGGCTGTAGAAAATCAGTGGGATGCTGCTCTTATTCCAGCAAAATTACATCCCTTAGGTCTCATAGTCTTCATATAAAAACCAAGACTACACTAAACAAAACCCAAAACAATTGCTCTCCTCTTCAAGAATTGTTTCATATTGTTTCATTGTTTAAAAACTGCTATTAACATTTTGGTGCAGATGAAGTTAATAGCAAAACAGAAGATATTCTGCAGCAGATGATTCTGCATAAGTTTTCATGAGCCAGAAAATAAAGAAAAGACTGAACATCTCAAAGTAGCTATTGACTCAGAACTATGACAGAAGATTTTACTTAATATTGAGAAGACAAGGGTGAGAAAGTTTTATATACATTGTCTTTATAAAATGTGTAGGATTCTAAAAATGGTTATGATGAGAGCTATCTACATCTATTCACATGTACATACAGATAGATACATACATACATAAGTAGATATGCACACACAATAAATGGAGAGAGAGAAGAGAAGAAAAAACTTCTAAGAAGGCTACAAAGTGATCATTAGGATTATTAAGTTCTTCTTGGATATGCAGACATATTCATACATAGATGTGTGTATAAACAAATATATGTGTACATGCCTAATATTTTCCTGGATATCAGTTTAAAAAGACTTAGAAGACAAGGACTAAATATATGCAGGTATATTCCTCCAGCACCTAATAAGGCACCTTGCCTTATTAGATGCCCAATAAATATTTTTTGAAGATCATATCTGAAGCGAACCAGATCTCAAAAAAGGACTCTATAGCTTTGTGATATATGTATTCTGCTATGTTCAATAATTGCTTATTCTTATTTCTAATGTGATATAAATTGAACATTTTTGAAAAAATATATTCCATATGCCTTTTCTTTCAGAAATAACACAAAGCAGAAGCTATAGAACTAATCCTTTCTATTTATATTGATGAGTTCTATTTTAAAGATATCATTATTTCCTGGATCCATCCAATGTCCAAAGCACTGCAACAAGTATAAAGAAGGGTTGTGAGAGGACTGAGTAAAAAAGACGAAATTAAGTAGGGACAAATGAAAGTCTGATATAAATTCAAAATTTCCCATGAAAATATTTTCTGGATCTTAAGAGTACTGCAAGCTCAAAATGGATTAACAATGTGACATGACAAGGGAAAAATGCTAATGCTATCCTTTATTGAATTGGGAGATTTAATATCAATATAGAAGGAGATCATAGTTCTGAAATACTATCTGTTGAGCCACAACTAGGGCTGTTGTGTTCACTTTTTGGTCCCATATTTTAGATTGCACATGGCAAAAGCAAAAGGATTACGATAATGTAGGGCAAATGATAGGAAGGATAGATTCATAAACTGAAGGTATAGAGGAAGACAGACAGGAAGGTTGCTTCCTTAAGGTCATGAGGTATCAGTTATAGACATTGAAAATGTTTATTTTGTCTTCAAGAATGATTACATCTTTCATAAGGTGGAGAATATTTCATTTTGATTTGATCCAGAGGGAAGAATTGAAAAAGCTATTTAGACTTGATAATCATCTCCTTTGTTTTTATCTTCTATTAAACATTGAGCTACTATGCTAAATTGCTCTGTCTTCCTTACCTAATCTGTTCTACTAATATCCTTTTCTATAGGACTAAATAGTTTCAGATGATTACTGCATTGCAATGTAGTTTAAGATCTAGAGCTCCTGTATTCTTACTTTTTTCATTATTTCCCTTGAGATTCTAGACATTTTATTTCTCCAAACGAATTTTGTAATAACTTTGCCCAGTTCTAAAGAGTAACCTCTCAGCAGTTTGACTGTTATAGAATTAAGTCTGTAAATAATTTAGGTAGCGGGGGCGGAGCCAAGATGGCAGAGAAGAAACACATGACTCAGTGAACGTCCTCACTCCCTCACAACCAATTAGATAAATTAAGTCTCAGAATTAGCTCAGGACTGATAGATACCACAAGGACTGGAAGCACGACTTACCAGCTGAAGAGAATCTGGAGTTTCAACAGGAAAGGTCAGTTCTCAGGGGAGGAATAAGAAAGACCAGCACAGACGGTGGGGTAGGGGCACACTGCGCCCATTGCGCTGGGAAGGGCTCTGGAATCAGAGAAGCCACTGAGGTAAAGGAATCTGGCACAGGCTGTTAGCTCTTCTCTGCTAATTATTTAGCAGTTCAGAAGAGAAAGCCAAAATATTTTAAAACTCAGATTAGATTTTCCCCGGACCCTGGGGGTGACTCAACAGACTCGGCACCAGGGGGTGTGGCCTCAGCTCCCTCCTGAGAATAGTTAAGAGATTGACAAGTGGGCGGATACGGCCCAAGGCAACACACACTGCCTAGCTTAGCTGGAGGGAGTGGAACTCAGCTCCAGGAAGTCCCAGAGAAGCGGAACCTTTGAACTAGGGACCATGGTTTCTGGCAGACACTTCCAGTTTGAGCGCAGGGGCTTCTCACGTCACCTGCTGCAGACATCCACACCCCACCCTGACACATAGGCTGGGCTTTGTGCTGTCTTTACTATTCTACGCCCTCGAAGCACAGTAGTGCTAATCACCTCTGAGGCACCTCCAGGGAGGGGGTGGGGAACTCTCTCCCAGAGCTCTATCTTAGCTCGGGCGCAGGGGCCGCTGCATCCATCCAGGTCTGGGAGGAAGCTGGTAAAGAAGTAAATAATTTCCTACCCCAGGGACAGACCCCAAAAGATTTTTTTTAAGTATGAGCAAAAAAGCTAGAAAAACTATAGATTCCCTCTATACAGAGAAAGAGCGGGTATCCAACCCCGAGGAAGTTAACAGCAAAGATTCAGAAGATAACAACCTAAAGGGGAACGATTCCTGCCCCCCATCACATAACTCTCTCCTAGAAGAAGCTCTTAAAAAATTGAGGGAGATCGAAGAAAAATGGGGAAAGGAAAGAGAAGTTATGACAGAGAATAACAATGTCCTGAAATTGGAGTTGGAAAAAATAAAGAATTCACAGGAGATGCAGGGAAACAAAATTAGTGAATTAGAAAAGGTTAAAAAAACACAGGAAAGTAGGATTTCTGAATTGGAAAAGATAAAAAAGTCTCAAGAAAATAGAATTTCTGAATTGGAAAAAGAAAATAATTCTCAAAAAAAAAAATTAGGGAAATGGAAAAAAACTCAATAGAGCAAAATAATTCATTTAAAAACGAAATTGGGCATTTACAAAAAGAACTAAAAACTGTGAAAGAAGAAAATAACTCCTTAAAAGTCAGGATGGAACAAATAGAAATGAATGATTCACAGAGAACCCAAGAATCAGTCAAACAAAACAAAAAAAAATGAGAAGCTGGAGAACAACGTCAAATACTTACTGGGAAAATCTATAGACCTGGAAAATAGATCTAGGAGAGATAATCTGCGGATTATTGGACTTCCAGAAAACTATGACCAAAAAAAGAGCCTAGATTCTATTTTACAGGAAATTATCAAAGAGAACTGTCCAGAGATAATAGAAACAGAAGGGAAAGTAGATGTGGAAAGAATTCATCGAACTCCTTCTGAAATAGACCCTAAAAAAAGAACACCACGGAATATTGTGGCTAAGCTGCAGAATTACCACACAAAGGAGAAAATCCTGCAAGCAGCTAGAAAAAAACAATTTAAATACCAAGGTCCCACAATAAGGGTCACCCAAGATCTGGCTGCCTCCACATTAAAAGATAGAAGGGCCTGGAACCTGATATTCCGAAAGGCAAAAGATCAAGGACTGCAACCAAGAATGAACTACCCAGCTAAGTTTAGCATCTTTTTCCATGGAAGAAGATGGTCATTCAATGAAACAGAGGAATTCTATATGTTTCTAAGAAAAAAACCAGACTTAAACAAAAAATTTGATCTACATCCACAAGACTGAAGAGAAACAGAAAAAGGTACACAGAACCCTTGAGAACTGTAACTCTGTTGTGGGTATATAAAAAATACTCAAGGATAATTTGATTTTACTGATATAAAAGAAAAAAAGGGCGGTGTAGTAAAGGGAAGGAGGTCGGTTCAGAAAAAGGGGAAGGAGTGATAAAAAGAGGGAAACTACATCCCAGGAAGAGACATAGAAAATACACCATATCTGAGGGAACTTAGTGAGGGGGAGAATCATTGTGTGAATCTTACTCTCATCAGAAGAGGCTCAAAGAGTAAATAATTAACATATTTGTTTTTCAGAGAATTTTCTCTCACCTCATTAAAAGGGGGGAGAGGAAAAGGGAAAAGGAAAAGGAGAATAAGTGAAGGGACTTGGAGGGAGGGGGGAGGGATCCAAAAAAAAAGAGGGAGGGTTGTGCGGCACAAGGGGGGTCTGTAAATTAAATATCGGGGAGGGGGATCAGGGGGGTCAAGGGAAAAAAGCATAAGCTGGGGATAATACGATGGCAGGAAATACAGAATTACTAATTTTAACTGTAAATGTAAATGGGATGAACGATCCCATCAAACGGAGACGGATAGTAGATTGGATCAAAAAGCAGAACCCTACAATATGTTGCCTACAGGAAACACACTTAAAGCAGGGAGATACATACAGAGTAAAGGTAAAAGGTTGGAACAGAGCCTACTATGCTTCAGGTTAAACCAAAAAAGCAGGGGTAGCTATCCTTATCTCAGATCAAGCAAAAGCAGAAGTAGATCTTGTTAAAAAAGATAAGGAAGGAAACTATATCCTGCTGAAAGGTAGCATAAATAATGAAGCCATATCAATACTAAACATATATGCACCAAGTGGTATAGCATCTAACTTTCTAAAGGAAAAGTTAGGAGAACTGCAAGAAGAAATAGACAGTAAAACTATAATAGTGGGAGATCTCAACCTTGCACTCTCAGATTTAGACAAATCAAACCACAAAACAAACAAGAAAGAAATTAAAAAAGTAAATAGAACATTAGAAAAACTAGGTATGATAGACCTTTGGAGAAAACTGAATGGCAATAGGAAGGAATATACTTTCTTCTCAGCAGTTCATGGATCCTATACAAAAATTGACCATATACTAGGACATAAAGATCTCAAAATTAAATGTAGGAAGGCAGAAATAATAAATGCCTTCTTCTCAGATCACAATGCAATAAAAGCTACATTCAGTAAAAAGTTAGGGGTAAATAGACCAAAAAGTAATTGGAAACTGAATAATCTCATCTTAAAGAATGACTGGGTGAAAGAGCAAATTATAGAAACAATTAATAATTTCACCCAAGATAATGATAATGATGAGACATCATATCCAAATCTTTGGGATGCAGCTAAAGCAGTAATAAGGGGAAATTTTATATCTTTAGAGGCTTATTTGAAGAAAATTGAGAAAGAGAAGATTAACGAATTGGGCTTACAACTTAAAAGGCTAGAAAAAGACCAAATTATAAACCCCCAACCAAAAATTAAACTTGAAATACAAAAATTAAAAGGAGAAATCAATAAAATTGAAAGTAAAAAAACTATTGAATTAATAAATAAAACCAAGAGTTGGTTTTATGAAAAAGCCAATAAAATAGATAAACCTTTGGTAAATTTGATCAAAAAAAAGAAAGAGGAAAATCAAATTGATAGTCTTACAAATGAAAAGGGGGATCTTTCCACCAATGAAGAGGAAATTAGAGAAATAATAAGGAGTTACTTTGCCCAACTTTATGCCAATAAATTTGATAACTTAAGTGAAATGGATGACTTCCTCCAAAAATATAGGCTCCCTAGATTAACAGAGGAGGAGATAAATTGCTTAAATAGTCCCATTTCAGAAAAAGAAATAGAACAAGCTATTAATCAACTCCCCAGGAAAAAATCCCCAGGGCCAGATGGATTCACATGTGAATTCTACCAAACATTTAAAGAACAATTAGCCCCAATGTTATATAAATTATTTGAAAAAATAGGGGATGAAGGAGTCCTACCAAATTCCTTTTATGACACAGACATGGTACTGATACCTAAACCTGGTAGATCGAAAACTGAGAAAGAAAATTATAGACCAATCTCCTTAATGAATATTGATGCTAAAATCTTAAATAAGATATTAGCAAAAAGACTTCAGAAAATCATCTCCAAGATAATACACTATGATCAAGTAGGATTTATTCCAGGAATGCAGGGCTGGTTTAATATTAGGAAAACTATTAATATAATTGACCATATTAATAATCAAATTAATAAGAACCATATGATCATCTCAATAGATGCAGAAAAAGCATTTGACAAAATCCAACATCCATTCCTACTAAAAACTCTTGAGAGTATAGGAATAAATGGATTATTCCTTAGAATAATCAGGAGTATATATTTAAGACCGTCAGTAAGCATAATATGCAATAGAAATAAACTGCAACCTTTCCCAGTAAGATCAGGAGTGAAACAAGGTTGCCCACTATCACCATTACTATTCAATATAGTACTAGAAACGCTAGCCTCGGCAATAAGAGCCGAGAAAGAGATTCAAGGAATTAGAGTAGGAAATGAGGAAATTAAACTATCACTTTTTGCAGATGACATGATGGTATACTTAGAGAACCCCAAAGACTCTGCTAAAAAGCTACTAGAAATAATTCAAAATTTCAGCAAAGTGGCAGGATACAAAATAAATCCACATAAATCCTCGGCATTTTTATATATCACTAACAAAATGCAACAGCAAGAGATACAAAGAGAAATTCCATTCCAAACAAATGTTGAGAGTATAAAATATTTGTGAATCCATCTACCAAAGAAAAGTCAGGAATTATATGAGAAAAATTACAAAACACTTGCCACAAAAATAAAATCAGATTTAAATAATTGGAAAGACATTCAGTGCTCTTGGATAGGCCGAGCGAATATAATAAAGATGACAATACTCCCCAAACTAATCTATTTATTTAGTGCTATACCAATCAGACTCCCAAGAAACTATTTTAATGACCTAGAAAAAATAACAACAAAATTCATATGGAAGAATAAAAGGTCAAGAATTGCAAGGGAACTAATGAAAAAAAACTCAGAGGAAGGTGGTCTAAGTGTACCTGATCTAAAGCTATATTATATAGCAGCAGTCACCAAAACCATTTGGTATTGGCTAAGAAATAGACCGGTAGATCAGTGGAACAGATTAGATACAAAGGATAAAAAAGGGTACATCTATAGCAATCTAATCTTTGACAAACCCAAAGATTCCAACATTAGGGATAAAAATTCATTATTCGGAAAAAACTGTTGGGAAAACTGGAAATTAGTATGGCAGAAATTAGATATGGATCCACACTTAACACCATATACCAAGATAAGATCAAAATGGGTCCATGATTTAGGCATAAAGAGGGAGATAATAAATAGATTAGAGGAACAGAGGATAATCTACCTCTCAGACTTGTGGAGGAGGAAGGAATTTATGACCAGAGGAGAACTAGAGATGATTATTGATCACAAAATAGAAGATTTTGATTACATCAAACTAAAAAGTTTCTGTAGAAATAATACTAATGCAAACAAGATTAGAAGGGAAGTAACAAATTGGGAAAATATTTTTAAAAACAAAGGTTCTGACAAAGGTCTCATTTCCAAAATATATAGAGAACTGACCATAATTTATAAGAAACCGAACCATTCTCCAATTGATAAATGGTCAAAGGATATGAACAGACAATTCTCAGAGGAAGAAATTGAAACTATATCCACTCACATGAAAGAGTGTTCCAAATCACTACTGATCAGAGAAATGCAAATTAAGACCACTCTGAGATACCACTACACACCTGTCAGATTGGCTAAGATGGCAGGAACAAATAATGACAAATGTTGGAGGGGATGTGGGGAAATTGGGACACTGATACATTGCTGGTGGAGTTGTGAAAGAATCCAGCCATTCTGGAGAGCAATCTGGAATTATGCCCAAAAAGTTATCAAACTGTGCATACCCTTTGACCCAGCAGCGCTACTACTGGGATTATATCCCAAAGAAATACTAAAGAGCGGAAAGAAACATATATGTGCCAAAATGTTTTGGCAGCTCTTTTTGTTGTAGCTAGAAACTGGAAGATGAATGGATGTCCATCAGTTGGAGAATGGTTGGGTAAATTGTGGTATATGAAGGTTATGGAATATTATTGCTCTGTAAGAAATGACCAGCAGGAGGAATACAGAGAGGCCTGGAGAGACTTAAATCAACTGATGCTGAGTGAAATGAGCAGAACCAGAAGATCACTGTACACTTCAACAACAATACTGTATGAGGATGTATTCTGATGGAAGTGGAAATCTTCAACATAAAGAAGATCCAACTCACTTCCAGTTGATCAATGATGGACAGAGGTAGATACACCCAGAGAAGAAACACTGGGAAGTGAATGTAAATTGTTAGCACTAATATCTGTCTGCCCAGGTTGCATGTACCTTCGGATTCTAATGTTTATTGTGCAATAAGAAAATGATATTCACACACATGTATTGTACTTAGACTATATTGTAATACATGTAAAATGTATGGTATTGCCTGTCGTCGGGGGGAGGGAATAGAGGGAGGGGGGGCAATTTGGAAAAATGAATACAAGGGATAATATTATAAAATATATATATAATAAAAAAAATTAAAAATAAAAAATAAAAAAAAATAATTTAGGTAGCAGCATATTGGTGAAATCTGAGCGAACAATGCATGTCTCTTATTTAAGTTGTCTTTTTTTTTTCTGGAGTATTAGATATTTGCATTATGTAAGTTCTTTTTTCTTGGTCGTTTAATATCCTGAGATTTTATGCATTTAACACAACTAAATAGATTTCCACAGAAGTCATATGTCATATGTTAAATACATGTGTCTCATTCTAGATTTTGAGATGATCATTTCTTTGTCATGAGGTGCGTAACAAGATTCATCTACATTCATTTGAACACATGGTTAATCAAATCAGAGTTCTAAAGTTTTTCAAAGTTATTTTTCCCCATAATGGTACTATTGAATAAATTGATTTCCTAGTTTTACTCATTTCACTCTGTGTTAGTTCATAGAGGTTTTCTTAATTTCCTCTGAAATTGTCATTTCATTATTTTTATAGAAAAATAATATTCTATTACAGGTATATATTTTATTTAGCCTTTTTCCAAAAAGAGTAGCTCTCTTAGTTTTGGGACTACTACCATTTACTGTTTGTACATGTCAAGCTATTGTTACATATTTGTCCATGAATTTTTCCCATCTTTTTTCTCTGATGTAAATAAAGAAGAATTGATCCAGGAGAAAGAGATCAGACTTAGATAATTGGTAACTACCAGATTACAATTGAAAGTGAAGAAGACCACTTCCTTCTTAAGTGGAGCTCCTGTGATAACCTTATGGACATGACTTTGGTCATAAATAGAAGTTGGCAAAAGAAGTTCAGTCATGGATGGTCCATTATCAAAATAATTGAAGAAAACTTCCAAATCAGTGAGATCATAAACACTTTTGAATAATATTGTTTGTGTTTGTGTCGTTTTGAAGTTTCTTGTCTTATTACTATGGCTAGCTTACCTGAAGTAATAGAGGAAGTAATAGAATATAAACTTAGAATTAAACTCAGTTCTTCCTTTCTTCAAACCTAGAACTTTTTCATTAGGCAGCTGTAACGAACACATAAGAATTTTCAATTTATTTTTCTTGACATCCATATTTTATGTTTTGTTTAAAAACATCTAAGGTTATAGGTTTTAATGTTAACTTCTTTCATTGTTTTTTCTCTAAAATATTCTCATTTTATTTCTCTAAATGTGTTGTTTTTCTCTATTGCTGTTTCCTGCTTTGTTGTTGTTAATTTAGCTAGATAGATCCATACTTAATGTTCCTATAGAAGCCCCTTCTTTTCAATGGAAATTCCTTATGGTTAAAATGCATTCTATCATCCCTCATTGAAGATACCTCTATTCAATATTTGAAACAATTGTACATAAGTCTAAATTTCAGTCAGAGGCACTATTTTCTTAAGCAACAGCTCAATTCTCAAAGTTGTCATTCTCTTCAGAAAACTTTGTTATTATTCAGAGGTAGTAATTACAAAGTAATTACTTTCCTAAGGTTGACCCATAAAATGGGACTTTTTTTGTACCTGTGAGGCAGGAAGCATTCAAAAATACCTCAGGTAGGTAAAAAAATTTATGAGAATGTCACCTCCATACTGGGCATTATGGAAATCCCAGAAATGCACCAATGGCATTTACTCCTTATTAACACCAGGCCACTGCAGAAAAAGCTTGCCCTGGGAAGCTTAGATTCAATGAAGTTGATCATTTTCTATTTTGTCTTTAAAAACGTATTTCCTTAATTTGTTTTGATTTTATGCTATTTTTAAAGATTCCCTATCCACATCCACCAGCAAACCATCCCTTCTATCACATAATTAAAAAAAAAAGAAAAGAAAAGAAAAGAGAGAGAAAAAAAAATACAAGCAAAACCCATCACCATTAAAAGCAATTATAAAGGTAGAAAAAGCATTCCACACCAGTAGTCCCACATCTCTGCAAAAGAGAAAGGGAATAATAGATCAGCAGATTTCTATTATGTTTTGCTGGTGTTTTCTCTTTCTTTTTGTTTATATTGCTTTATCCATTGCATATATTATTTTCTAGGCTCTGTTTACTTCCCTCTGCCTTAGTTTTTTATAATTCCTCCCATGCTTCTCTGAATTTCTCACACTCTTTATTTCAAACTGTAACAAATCCAGTTTTTGGTAGTTAATTTTGACAAGCAGGCATTAAGGATGGTTCTTTCCTCCCACCTTATTCTTGGCATTTAAAAAACATTAATTCCTGAATGAAAGCCAGGTTACAACTTCAATCCCTCCTCTATTCCATTTTTTAATCCATTAAAATATCAAAATAAAATACCAAAGCTCAAATTAACTTGAGGATCAACTATGTTAATTCTTTCACATTATTTGCTTATTTTATCTGTTTGAAATGCAATTGAGGTTAATAATTTTACCTGGGGTCACTCAGCTAATAAGTGTCAAATGTCTAAACCCAGGTTTAAATTCAGGTCTTCCTCACTCCAGGGCCAGTGCTCTATTATTCACTGCACAACTTCACTGTCTTATTACCTTCACTTTAAAAAAGGTACAAAAAGAGGGCCCAGAGATGTGAAGTGAGCTTCAAAAAGTCACATAGGAAGGCTCATTAAAATGCTGCTGAAAAATCAGATTTAAGTGAGATCTAGCCCATTGGACACTAAGTTTCAAAGCCCCATAGATTGATAGAATGAGTTTTTAAGACAACGATATGCTGAAGCCAACACAAAGGAAGAACAGAGTGATAAATTTTCAGTTTAAATATTTATACCTTGGGAATTGTCATATTTATGAATCAGGGCTTAATTTATTTTCTTGATTGTCTAGACTAGTACTGTCAAATTTAAATAGAAACAGGCACCATGAAATCATAAATCAGCTTCATTGTAGGCTACAAATTGACGTAGAAAATCATAGATGTTTATATATGTCTTTATTAGTACATCAACACATTAATGTGAGAAAAGAACTTCACTTAGAATATTCTGGCTGAGTGCTTGATGATGAGAGTAAACTCTGTATGACCTGAGTGAGCCTTGTAAAATTATGTAAAATCACCAAAAAAGTCTCTTTTGATCTATAAACCCAAATGGTCTTGTGTCTTCTCAGAGCAAGATAAGCTTTCTTGGGGGAAGTCACAAGGCCAGGTAAGATTTCACATTCACCTAAGATTTTCCTTAGACTCATACATAAAATGGGTATTCAGAAAATGACTCTTTGCAGATCACTTCTTTCTTGAGAATGATATGCCAGCCAAGAGAATCCCTCTTTTTGGTGTTTCTTTAACAATGAAGCTTTTTATCATAGCTTGTGGGTTTAGAGATTTCTTTAGCTCTGGAGGGGCCTGGGAGAAAGAACCCCATCCATCCCTCTCCATTAGTACCTTCATCCCTCATCACTTGATACTTTTAGTCTAGATTTTTTTTTTTAAAAATTGAAGTAGAAAATTATAATAATATAAATTAAACTTTAAAAAGTAATTCACATACATTATAGTGTTCATTGTTAAACCTTTCCTAGCACCTCTATTTGAAAATCACTTTGTCCTCACCACTACCAGCTCATTTTATAGAAAAAAAAGTCTGGAGTTATTGTCAGAGCAAAGGTTTTAACTCAGATCTCAATTCCCAATCCAACATTCTTTCAGATAGTTTGTTGAAATATGGTCAAGCATATTTTGTTTTTCCAATAAATGACAAAGATTTTCTCAGATGCAACAGCCTTTCCTGAAGACAATAGCCATTTTTTCTAATAACTCAGGAAAAGCATTTGTGTAGGTGAGGCAGTTCCTTGAACAGATTCTTCTTCTGGACATGCTAGCCATAAGGTTATTTATTACTCTAGGGAAAATAGCTAGGGATAGTTTCCAAGGCTAGGAAAAACCTAGGGGGGGAGAGGGAAATGATTTATATATTTACTGTGCCCTTTCCTGCAATTTGCTATTGCTATCCTGCCCTATGGGAAACTAAGTCACTGTATTTAGGACTAAAAGTTGCTCAAAATTAGGCTGCCAGAATCTCCTTCCCAATTACTAGTTTGGGCCAAAAGTCAAGTCCTGTTATCTACACCCTACATCCTTTCTTCTACTCCCATGAAATTCCACAGCTTGACAGAGCTAAAGCCCCATCAGATCTTCCTTAAAGCTGCTTTCACAAATCCTGGTACCTAATTCTACTACACAGAAAGAAGCTATGTTTCAGTCTTCTTCCTTGGGGGAATATAAATATTTCTTTCCTTTAAATTTGCCACATTTAGACAACTTTTGTTTCCTGGTACAAAGCTCTGACTTTTCCTCTCCTGCTCCCTGTAGGTCTTGTTCTGCTAGAAGCTTTTCATTTCCTCCCCAAGATTTCACAATTGTTAATAATGGTTTATAGAGTCCTGTTGGCATTAGAATGTGCACTCACATTTTTCTCTGGAACAAGTAGTCCTTATCAGCCTCCTATTCAGCCTGAGTACTTTTGCAGTCAGAGTTAATAAGAATCACAATGCTTAAGCAATACTACAAAAGCATTCCATAATTTTGAGTAGGTGAGAATGCTATTTTCTATTTTTCAGTCATCTGTGACTCTGAGAAGCCTTATTGAGGCCATAACTCTGGCACTGATCTTCACCTGGCCTGTAACTATCCTAATTCCACACAGAAAAGGGAGGGGGAATAAACAGTTCCCAGAATGCTTGCAAGCTCAACAATATAATGTGATGACAAATATCACAAGTCACTATCATGTTGGTAATTAGCAGATTATCTAATGTATTATAGTATCAAATTTAAATGTACTGTCTGTTTCTGTGATATCTGATTCCCAGAAAATTACAGAATATTTAATGAGATCTAACTTTGTGACATTTTATTTCCCCACAGGAAAAAAAAAAATCAATTTCTAGGAAACAGATATGAAAAAAAAAACAGTCTTAGCAAATAACCAAAAAAAAATGAAGATAAAAAAAACAACAAAGCATTAATTCATCTAATTTAGCACATTGCAAACTACTCATTATGAATGTCAAATATTGAGAAGATTTAAGGTTTCACAAACTAGGGGAAGCAGCATCATGGTCTGTGTCTAGAAAACTGGCTTTGGAAAAAGGAAGTCAAGGGCTGAGATTACCTTTGACTCAATAGGCTATTTGATCTTAGTCCAGTCACTTAATCTATCCATGACTCTAGGCAACTCCCTGATACTATAAATTTCAGAGAAGTCCCACATGTGTCTATTTTTGTAAAGGAATTATCTTCATCAAGAGTTTTCTGCCATAATGGGATGAAAGGCCTATCTTTTTAAGAAGGATGAAGGGATGGGCAAAAATCAACTAATATTAGTGAAACAAATGCATATTAATAAAATATTGTCTAGGAAATGGTAAGAATCAGAAATGGCACTGGAAGTGAAGAAGGGGAAAACAGAAAGAACAATAATATTGTTCATGTGTAAATAAATTACAAGTAATAATAATTAAGAATTTTTACAATGAGAATGCTTAGCAGACACAATGGCTTTTATATGTGATGGTATAGTCCTTAGGGGTGATTTCTTTTTTAAATTTAATAATAATTTTATTATATGTATACTTTGGACCATTCCACTATAAACTGTTATCTTTTATGTCTGACAAAGAAATGCTAGGAAATGTTTAACAATTAACAATATATTGTATATGAAGTGTACTTTAAAGTTTAATTTCTATTATTAAAATTTTCTACTTCAATTTAAAAAAAATTAAACCTTCCGTGCAGAATTAGGTGTCATAATTGTTCTTATCTGTCCTTCAATTTTGACGAGTATCAAGTATATCACAGAGTGGCATCTTACATGAATTGGACTAAATACGGCACAAATTCTTAAGGCTCTAATCCCACAACATCAAAGTCCAGTGGGAAGAAAAAAAGACAACTGGTGATGACCTGCAAAGCAATGGATGACCCTGTTATCTTTTATGTGTGACCAAACTATAAGTACTCCAAAAGATCTACTTCAGTCACATTCATGGCCACTTGAACAAATTATCATCTGCCCATTGCACTAGAGGAAGTTGTCGCATTTTGGGGATAGACATTCATTAACTTACTATGGTATTTGAGTCTTGTGGGGTACCCTCAACCTGACAGTAAAGTCTAAGAATATTGTGATAATATGTTAAAGGTTAGATTTCTGGAGTTCAAGAGAGGTTGTCCTGCAGCAAAGGGGTTATCATGTATTTATTGAAAAGCTCTCCAGGATGCACCCACTATAGCTAAATCATCTTTGATCACATGACTTCTGAGAACTACAGAAAGACAAACAATGGAGCGCAGGGCCAAGAAGGCAGAGATCTTGCCTGATCCCTCTTTTGAACTTCTCCAAATACCTTTAAATAATGGCTCATAACAAATTCTAGTGTGGCAGAACCCACAAAAGTGAGAATGAAAGAATTTTCTAGAACCAAAATCAGGAAAAGGAAAGATCTGTTTTAACAGAGTAAGAGTGGGGCACAGAACAGTGTAGGCTGGCTCTAATGCAAAATGAGTTGTTAGGGAGAAAAGTAATCTGGTGGCATGGAAACATTATGGGTTTCTAGACTTCTCAAACCAAAGATAATGAGCAGTTGAAACAACTGGTCCCTTTATGGTCATTGGGATAGGACTTTGCTGCATCGCTCATACTTAGATCTGTGTCATAATACTGGGTTGTAAAGGTCCAAGGGCAAGGGGGAGAATGTAGTCACAATTTAAGTAGGGAATTCAAGCACACAGTTCCAGGCTAGAAGAGTTCTTTATTGCACTCACAGATGAGTATTTAATATAGGAAAATAGTAAATTCACCTCTTCTTGATCAGTGTCCCGAAAGAACTGAAAACTTGCAGATCCTTAAAGTGAACTTTGAAGACAACTGCACAAAAACCTTGAATTTTGGGACATTCCTTCTTAAAAATAGTATCGACAAAATGGAAAGGGAAGTACAAAAGCTTGCTGAAGAAAATACTTCTTTAAAAACTATATTGAGCAAGTAAAAGCTAATGACTCTATGAGATATCAAGAAACAACTAAAATAAAAAAGAATGAAAAAAATAGAATAAAAGGTAAAAAATGTTATTGGAAAAACAATTCACTTGAAAAACAGATCCTGAGTTTTAATTCCTAAAATGTTTTCACTATTAAGGCAAGCTAGAAGAATCATCCAAAGACAGAAAGCATAGGCATGAGTTAAATATGATGGCATGATTATCTAAAAATTAGTATAAAATTAAGGTGGAGAAAGAAAAATATATTGGGAGCAAGGAAAAAGGAAAGAGAGAATGTGGTAAATTACCAGACAAAAAGGAGGCTTAAAAGAGATTTTACATTGGAGGGGAAGGAGGAAGAGGAACAAACTTACTCTTATCAGAACTGGCTCAGAGAAGAAATAACACATGCACTCAGCTGGATTCAGAAATCTATCTTACCATACAAGAAAATAGGCAGGGAAGGTATATAAGCAAAGATGTATGTGGGTGTGGGTGTGTGGGGGGGGTGATGATAGAGAGAAGGGAAGGAAGAGAGAAAGAAAAGGGGGAGATAAATGAGAGGAAAATAGGGATGGAGAGAAATACACAGTAATAAAAAATGTTAAAGAAAAATTTACAAGTTTTATTTTTTTCTGATAAAGACCTCTTTTTACTAATAGAGAAATAAGTTGTATGCAAAGTGTATAAGTATATAAAAATAAATTTCTATAAATGAGACATTTCTTAATTGTAAAGTAAATGCATATGAACAAGTAGTTTTCAAATAAAGTAATTAAAGCTATCTAACAATTATATAAGTTTACACTAAATTACTATTGATTAGAGAATGCAAATTAAAATAATTGAGCTACTACCAGATACCTGTCAGATTGGCTAATATGACAGGAAAGGAAAATGACAAACGTTAGTAGGAAAGTGGGAAAATTAGAATCCTAATGTACTGCTGGTGAAGTCGTGTGTTGGGTGAATCATTCTGAAGAACAATTTGGAATTATGCTTAAAGGGTTATAAAATTATGCATGCCCTGGACCAAACAATGACACTATTAGGCCTTTCCTATATATGTAAAAATATTTATAGCGGCTATTTTATTGGTGGCAAAGAATTATAAATTGAACATATTTATCATCAGGAAATAGCTAAACAATTTGAATATGCTTGTTATGGAATACTATTGCTATAAGAAATGAGTAGAATGCTCATAGAAAAACCTGTGCTTACATGAAATGATGCAAAGTGAAATGGGGAGAACTAGAAGAGCATTATACACAGTAACAGAAATACTGTAAGAATAACTTATTTATTCTCAAAATACAATGAAACAAGGAAATTGTGAAGGATTTCATAATAAAAGGTATTGTCTACCTTCAGAGAAAAAACTTGTTGAACCTCCATGAAGATCAAAGGTATTTTTTCTTTACTTTTTTATTTTCCTTGCTTTTTTTTTGTTTGTATTTTCTTTTACAGCATGACTTACATGGAAATGTGTATTATATAGATACTTATGTATACTTTCTCAATACTCATTTATGCCTTCTTAATGAGGAGGGAGAAAAAGGAGGAAATATTGGGAACCAGAAATTTGTGACATAAAGGAATATTAAAATTGTTTTCACATGTAAATGAGAAAATAATATATTCAATTAAGAAAGACAATATATTTGTTTTTTTTCTTAATAAATGTAATATTGGAGAGAGGTAGAGATTAAAGAATTTAATATCACAGAGGTTAGATCTGAAAGGAACAATTGAAATCAGAAACACAAAATGTGAGAATTGAAAGGAAATTCAGTTATTTTGGAGTTCATGCCATATACCAAAGACAACTTCTCTGTAAAATACCTGAAAAAGCATAAAAAGCCTCTGAAGATCTAAAAGAAAGGGGAACTTCCCACCTCTCCTAACAGCTATTTCTCTTTTTTGAATTGCTTTTAAATTTGTGACTTCTAACCTTTCTCCCAGTTCGATGCTCTGGGGACAAAGCAAACAAATCTAATCCTTTCTCCATATGACAGGCCTTCAAATACTTGAAGACAGCTACCATATCCTTGAGTCTTCTGTTCTCCAGGCTGAAACATGTCAGTTTCTTTAACCTAATCTCATATAGCATAAAGCCAAAGCAATTCACCATCCTACTTATCTTCCCCTATAAACCCTTCAGCTAATTAATCAATGTCCTTCTTCAACTAGAGCACCCAGGATGGAACCCAACACTCCCTATGAAGTCTGATGGAGGCAACGTACAGTAAAACTTCATTTTCATTTTACTGGAAGCTATGTCCTTCATAAAAAGCCCTAAATGCCTAAGGCTTTTGTCTGCCACACTACCCCGCTGATTTATATTTGAGTTTTCAGACTGTGAAAAGTCTCAGTTATTCCATAAATTGTTAGCTAATCACAGCATCTTTCTCCTTTGTGAGATACTTGTAAGATTGAATTTTTGGTCCCCAAGTGCAAGACTGCACATTTATGACTACTGAATTTCATTTTCTTGCATTCATCCCAGTGCTTTAATCTGTTTAGGATCCATTTGTATCTGGGTTCTATTGTCTAATTTGTTAACTATCCCTTTCAAATGAATCTCACAGAATTTGGTAAGGAGACCTCCTATGTCTTTATCCAAGTCATTGATAAAAATGTTAACCAGTACAGAGCCAACCAGAGATTCCACTGGAGATCTACCATATTGATGCTAGACATTTAAAGCTACTCATTGAATATGACCATTTAAACAAGTATCAATTCTTCTAACTGCTCTACCCTTTAATCAATTCCTACTAATTCTCAAAAAAAAAAAAAAAAACAGATATGAGATACTTGTTAAAATTTTGTTAAATTTTATTGATACTCTTCTTTATTACCATCACTTTATTCATGCAGCTACATGCACAGTGGATAGAACACTGGACTTACAGACAGGAAAACTTGAGTTAAAATTTTACTTCAGACATTAGTTGTGTGACATTGGACAAGTCACTTAACTCACTTTGCCTGCTTCCTCATTTGTAAAAATGATTTGGAAAAGGAAATCACAATATTCTTCAGTGCTTTACTAAGAAAATTCCAAATGGGGGTCACTAATAGTTGGACATGACTCAACAATAACAACAAACTAGCATTTAAACAAGCTTTTAAGATTTTCAGGGGATTTTCCAGTGGTGTCGTACTCAAATTGAAAGGGATTCCATTTGAGTTAGAATTGACTTAGAAAACCATAAATTATCATTATTTTGTAGCATTTTTATTTATCTTTAAAGATATTTTTCACTTACATTTTAATCTAGTTTGAACAGCTTTTGGGTTGTTTTTGAGTATGTCCCTTGTGATCTATACACTGTAAGTTTAATTTATTCACTATACATATTTTCTCTCATTTTGCTACTATGTATAGGTTAAAGGCAAAGTACTTGAATTAGAACTGAAAGACCACTTACCTTTTTTTACTCCATTTCATCTATGCAATCAAATCTCCCACTGCTGCTATACAGAATGACATGGTGTCTTTGCTCCAATTAGGCCAGTCCTGTAATATTTTATAGAAAAAAAAGTATTCTATTACTTATCTGCATCTTTATTTCCCTCTATGTTATGAGCATCCTCAGAGCTGGCTTTCTGTTGTGTGCATCTCTGGTTCCCTAGGACCTACTCTCGAGGCTTGCTCATTGTACAGAGTGAGGATAGAGACTAGATTTGTGATTTTACTTGTTTGGAAAACTCCCAGATGAGAAGTATGTCTCCAATAATATAGAATACAATATAGAAACCTCAGCAACATATATTCTCAGATAGTTTCCCAAGTTTACTGATAAGCTGGATAATTTTCTCAAGGTCACACAAAACGTATATGTCAGGGTAAAACTTGAATCCAGGTGCTTCTGTCCTAATTGTCAACTCTTTATCCAGTATAACATATTGTCTTTTAACAGTAAATGCTTAATACATTTTGAGATAATGTTTCTTCTGCTGATCTTGATTCTTACACCTGTTAGAAGGACTGATTCTTTTGCAAAACCTTTCCATTCTTCATGATTCAAATCAAATTCACTTTTTTTTTTTATGACGCTGTCTTTAGTGCTTATAGACCATAGCAATTTACAATTGAATGCACTGTAATGACATTTATTTTATTAGTCACATAAGAAAAATATAAGATAATCTACAATAATTTCATGTATTTATAGCATATGTCCTTAAATATCTTAAAAATCTGGTATAACAGGGATTTTATTTAATAGAATCTTATTATATTCTCCTCAATTCCTAGTAGTTATATTCATAGAATAATTTGTTGAGGGAAGCTTGAATGAATAAATTTAATAATTTATGTTTTTGGAAAAATATGTATACATACATATATTTTGCATCTGTGTGCATGTGTGTATGCATACTAATATCTATATTATCAATTATATCTATCCAAACATTCATAAATTCTTGTGATTTACAAGTAAATTAAGAACTGATTATATATATATATATATATATATATATATATATACATATTTCTTAAAAACTGACTAATAATATGTGATATATTTTTGTTTATCCAGTTTAAATCAATGTTTATCCAGTACCTTCTCTACACAATTTCTTTTGATTTTCCACAGCCAATATGACATTGCCTAGAATACTTGTCTTGGAATCAAGAGGCCTCTAATTTGAATCAAACATCAGATGCTTCCCATCATTATGATCCTTGGTCTGTTTTTTCATCTGAAAAATGGTGAGGTTGTACTCGGTGACCTATCTGATCTTTGCCAGCTTAAATTCTCCAACCCCATGATCTTCACAAAAACTCCAGGAAATAGCATTTATAAGTGCTTTATTATTATGCCCACTTGATACAAGAAGAAACAAATTCAGAGATATTATTCACAGACTTCTTCAGACATTAGCTTCAGATTTGAGATTTAAACCCAGATTTCTCATCATTCCAAGTTCTGTCATTAGAACTCTTTGAAAATGAAGGATGAAGTGCTATCATGTGTTTTCAAATGGACTCATATGTTTCATCTCAACACAAGTTGTGGCTTCTACCCAGGTAAGTAGGACATGCAATAAATAAGAGTTCTGGGCCTGGAGTTTCTGCTGGAGGACCCAGATCAAAAAACTTATCCTCCATTTGATTCAATTTCCTTAACTTTAAAGTGAGGGAAATAATAGCAACTACTTCCCAGAGTTAATGTGAGTGTTTGATTGGGATAATATTTATAAATGGTTTAACACTGTCCATAGGTCTTCTAGTTGTATCATCCTGACCAAGTCACTTAAACCTATTTGCCTCAGTTTCTTCATCAATAAAATGAGTTGAAGAAGGAAATGGCCAAACACTTCCGTATCTTTGCCAAGAAAACTCCACCGAGGTCACAAGGAGTTGGATGCAACTGAAAAGACTGAACAATGACTAAAAAATTGCTATCATTGACCAGCTTCTTTCAGTAATTTCTGATTTCTTATTAATCACTCACTCTTGTTAGCTCCTCAGTTCTGCATGATCAGCAAGATATCAACAAGGGATAGATGGAGAGTTCATGGAAGACTAGGACTATGAGGTGAATGCTTTTTCAGGACTGTTCATCCAATTTTTGTGTCCACCTGTCATGTAACATTCCTCTCTGACTCCAAGAAGCTGTACTATACATAATAGCCCAAATAAAATCATCTCAGCATACAGACCAAACCACATGGAAGGTAAACCAGTAGGTCTTAAACCTATCAATGAGTTAGGGGGATGTCTACACCAGGGATGGGAAAACTTCCCCTACTGGAATGGGTAGATAAAAACAATTTGTTCCAGTGGCCAGAAAGGTGACTCAAGCAGGTACAATGAAGTGCTTGGAGCATGGTCAAGACATCAAAACCAAAGAGTTAAAACACTGCAATGCAGTCTTCACTGGATATCTTCACTTTTGTTTTTCCACTAGACTTCAATGGCTCTGGAAAAGAGAATGAACTCTGCTGTACTTAAATCCAAATGATGTGCAAGTCAATGCATTACCTTATGCTGTCTATTATCTCTCTTTGAAAATGAAGGATTGACAATTCGATAACTTAAATGAAATGGAAGAATACCTTCAAAAATATAGCTTGCCCAGATTAACAGAGGAAGAATTAAGTAGTCTAAATAGTCCCATCTCAGAAAAAGAAATAGAACAAGCTATTAACCAACTCCCTAAGAAAAAATCCCCAGGACCTGATGGATGTACATGTGAATTCTACCAAACATTTAAAGAACAACTAATTCCAATGCTATATAAACTATTTGAAAAAATAGGGATTGAAGGAGTCCTACCAAATTCCTTTTATGACACAGACATGGTACTGATACCTAAACCAGGTAGATCAAAAACTGAGAAAGAAAACTATAGACCAATTTCCTTAATGAATATTGATGCTAAAATCTTAAATAAGATATTAGCAAAAAGACTTCAGAAAATCATTCCCAGGATAATACACTATGACCAAGTAGGATTTATACCAGGAATGCAGGGCTGGTTTAATATTAGGAAAACTATTAGTATAATTGACCATATTAATAATCAAATTAATAAAAACCATATGATCATCTCAATAGATGCAGAAAAAGCATTTGATAAAATCCAACATCCATTCCTACTAAAAACGCTTGAGAATATAGGAATAAATGGACTATTCCTTAAAATAATAACGAGCATATATTTAAAATCATCAGTAAACATCATATGTAATGGCGATAAACTAGAACCTTTCCCTGCAAGATCAGGAGTGAAACAAGGTTGCCCACTATCACCACTACTATTCAGATTAGTACTAGAAAGTCTAGCCTTGGCAATAAGATCCTGAGAAAGAGATTCAAGGAATTAGAGTAGGAAATGAGGAAATCAAACCATCACTCTTTGCATATGACATGATGGTATACTTAGAGAACCCCAAGGACTCTGCTAAAAACCTATTACAAACAATTCAGAATTTTAGCAAAGTTGCAGGATACAAAATAAATCCACATAAATCCTCAGCATTTTTATACATTACCAACACAATGCAACAGTAAGAGATACAAAGAGAAATTCCATTCAAAATAACGGTCGATAGTATAAAATATTTCAGAATATATCTACCAAAGGAAAGTCAGAAATTATATGAGTAAAATTACGAAACACTTGCCACAAAAATAAAGTCAGATTTAAATAATTGGAAAGACATTCAGTACTCTTGGATAGGCCGAGCGAATATAATTAAGATGACAATAATACCTAAACTAATCTATTTATTTAGTGCTATACCAATCAGGCTCCCAGGAAACTATTTTAATGACCTACAAAAAATAAGAACAGAATTCATATGGAACAACAAAAGGTAGAGAATTTCAAGAGAAGTAATGAAAAAAAAATTGAATGAAGGTGGTCTAGCTATACCTGACTTAGAACTGTATCATAAAGCAACAGTCACCAAAACCATTTGGTATTGGCTAAAAAATAGACTAGCTGATCAGTGGAATAGGTTAGGTTCACAGGGCAAGATAGTGAATAAAAATAGCAATCTAGTGTTTGACAAACCTAAAGTTCCCAACTTTTGGGATAAAAATTCATTATTTGACAAAAACTGCTGGGAAAACTGGAAATTAGTATGGCAGAAACTAGGCATGGACCCACATTTAACACCACATACTAAGATAAGATCAAAATGGGTCCAAGATTTAGGCATAAAGAACGAAATCATAACTAAATTAGAGGAACATGGGATGGTTTACCTCTCAGACTAGTGGAGGAGGAAGGAGTTTGTGTCCAAGACAGAACTAGAGACCATTATTGGTCACAAAATAGAAAATTTTTATTACACCAAATTTAAAAAGTTTCTACACAAACAAAACTAATGCAAAAAAGATTGGAAGGGAAGTAATAAATTGGGAAAACATTTTTACATTTAAAGATTCTGAATCTCCAAAATATAAAGAGAAATGATTTTAATTTATAAGAAATCAAACCATTCTCCAACTGATAAATGGTCAAAGGATATGAACAGACAATTCTCAGATGATGAAATTAAAACTATTTCCACTCATATGAAAAAAGTATTCCAAATCACTATTGATCAGAGAAATGCAAATTAAGACTGAGATATCATTACACACCTGTCAGGTTGGCTAAGATGACAGGAACAAATAATGATGAATGTTGGAGGGGCTGTGGGAAAACTGGGACACTGAAGCATTGTTGGTGGAGTTGTGAAAGAATCCAGCCATTCTGGAGAGCAATCTGGAATTATGCCCAAAAAGTTACCAAATGTGCATACCCTTTGACCCAGCAGTGCTTCTACTGGGCTTATATCCCAAGGAAATACTAAAGAAGGGAAAGGGACCTGTATGTGCCAAAATGTTTGTGGCAGCCCTTTTCATAGTGGCTAGAAACTGGAAAATGAATGGATACCCATCAATTGGAGAATGGTTGGGTAAATTATGGTATATGAATGTTATGGAATATTATTGTTCCATAAGAAATGACCAACAGGAGGAATACAGAGAGGCTTGTAGAGACTTACCTCAACTCATACTGAGTGAAACGAGCAGAACTAGGGGATCATTATACACTTCAACAATGATACTGTATGAGGATGTATTCTGATGGAAGTGGATATCTTCAAACATAGAGAAGAGCTAATCCAATTCCAATTGATCAATGATGGACAGAATCAGCTACATCCAGAAAAGAAACAATGGGAAATGCGTGTAAACTGTGAGCATTGTTTTTTTAGTTTAGTTTAGTTTAGTTTAGTTTTGTTTTTGTTTTTGTTTTGTTTTGTTTTGTTTTTCTTCCCAGATTATTTTTACCTTCTGAATACAATCCTTCCTTTGCAACAACAACAACAAAATTCGGTTCTGCATATATATATATATATGTGTGTGTGTGTGTAAGATATTTAATATGTATGGGAATGCCTGCCATCTAGGGGAGGGAGTGGAGGAAAGGAGGGGAAAAATTCAAAACAGAAGGGAGTACAAGGGATAATGTTGTAAAAAAAAAAATTACCTATGCATATGTACTGTCAAAGAAAATGCTATAATTATAAAAATTAATTAAAAAAAAAGAAAAAATGAAGGATCAGCAAAATCATCAAAGAGATCCTGTAGAACTTTGCACATCCATGGACGCTTGGCAACTTCTGCCTTCTTGCAAAATTGGAGTGCTGCATTGCTTGACTGTGGCAGCTATCTTTGCAGTCTATCCCTCCACAAAAGTCCATTATTCTCCCAAGCTACTGTGACCCAGGACAACTAAAGTAGGAGTGGCCAAATTTTCTAGACTTTATTAGGCTTGTTAGTATCACTGATGTTTGTCTAAGAGGAAGATAGTCTGGGTCTAAATATCCAATTATATTTATTTAATTGAACTAAAGTCAAGCAAAAACTACATAGTATGAGGTGGAACAGTTTACCATGGATGGCAGGAGCTGGAGTAGAATTCAGGTCTCTTGAGTATAGTACTAGTACTCTTTCTACTCCATCAAACGGCTATTAAATCAATTATATGGGAAAAATAAAAAAGTAAAAATACTATGTTGTTTGCAAATGACCAGCAGGATGATATCACCGATGTCTAGACAGACTTACATGAACTGATGCTGGTCATTTCTTAGAGAACAATAAAATTCCACAACATTCATATATTATGACTTATTCAACCATTCTCCAACTGATGGGTGTCCACTCAGTTTCCAGTTTCTTGACACTACAAAAAGGGCTGCCTCAAATATTCTTGCACATACAGGCCCTTTTCCCTTCTTTAAGATCTCTTTTGGATATAAACCTAGTAGTAACACTGCTAGATCAAAGAGTATGCACAGTTTGATAGCCCTTTGGGCATAAACCCATCATTTCTTATAGCACAGTAGTATTCCATCCCGCAATCATGTACCAGAACTTATTCAATCCTTTTCCAATTGATAGACATCCCTATAGTTTCTAGTTCCTGCCACCACAAAGATAATTGCTATAAACATTCTAGAACATATAGCTTCTTTTCCTTTTTCCAAAATCATCTTTGGGAATAGATCTATTAATTATATTACTTCTGCTATTTAAAACCTGTATGACTGAACATGAGACTTAATATCACTGTCCCAGTTTTCTCATTTCCAAAGTCAGAGATGAAATAGATGACTCCTAAGTATTTTTCTGTCAGTAATTCTATGATCTGAAGGTACTAGGAACTTTGTAAAGCATATATGCTTTGAAAATAGTCAATGCTTTTAGTCACTGCATTCCGAGTACTAAAAAGAGTAGCCTGCATAGAATTGCATAATTATGAGCATGTATAGCTATGAAGACATTTGTATGGGTGTATGTCAAATTACAATTTAATGGACATTGGCAATTTCTGGTGTTGAAACCCTTTCCATTAACGTAGATTAACTCAAAAGTAACTTATCTATAATTTATTGACTTAGTGAGAAATTTAAGACACTAAAAGGAAAGTTAATTTGTTCAGAATCACACAGTTCAGATATACCAAAGAAAGAATTTTAACCAAGGTTTTCATTCAATCTCAAAGATGAACCTCTATGGTAAACTGTTTCACCTCATACTATGTGATATTTGCTTGACTTTATTTCAATTAAATAAATACAATTGGATATTTAGACCCAGACTATCTAACTCTTAGACAAACATCAGTGATATTAACAAGCCTAATAAAGTCTAGAACATTTGGCCACTCCTACTTTAGTTGTCCTGGATCACAGTAGCAGACTGCAAAGGTAGCTGCCACAATCAAGCAATGTGCAAAGGTAGCTGCCACAATCAAGCAACAACAGCCCTTGTTTTCTTATTTTACAACCCAATGCTGCTGTCTCCTTATTGTTCCTTGCCCAAGACACTATATCTCCCAATTGTGTGACATTTCTATCCTGGATTAACTTATTTTTTCAATTTCCAGATAAAACCCTACCTTCTAGTGTAATGCCATAGAAACTGAAATCAGAGAGTTTTAATATTTTATTTGAAAGGGAAAGATTTACTGGGACCAAATGGATCCATGGTTTGGTTACAGGGCTGAATGAGACTATTGTCTCCAAGAATCATCCAGCAGCCAATGCGAGTTCTCAATGATATATTTATACACAGTATGTAAACAAAGGCAGAGGAGTGGAGTCCAAACTCTGTGAGAGGAAATCTCTAGGAAGGAACCATCAATTTGGTTCTGACAGGATGAAGGGTAGAATCATAAATTCTTATTAGCTGGGAGGTAAGAAAGTGTCTGGCTAGGGACAGAAAGTCTGGACTCCCCCTTTCTGTGTGACTACGTTAGTACCTTGGATATCTTAGAATCAGCAGGAGTCAGGATAAGCAAAAGTCTTTATTCTTTGTCTTTTGGGGTCCCCATCAGGGGATTAGATATAGGAATCTCCATACCTCCTTCCTCTTTCTCCACCACCAAAGAATGCTCCTCCTCCTCCTCTCCACCCTCTGATCTCTCTCCCCCTTCTCTGTCCACACTCACAGATCCAGCCAGCACAGAGTAGTTGAGTAGGGTCATCTTTCAAGCATATGTTAATAGAGTATTGTCCAATTGGTAATTAGCCTTAAGTGTTCAGTTGTCCAAATGCATCTGCTCAGAGTCTCAGCCCTTTACAGGACAATTAAAAGAGAACTGTGGCACAACACTATAAGAAACAAATATTTCCTACCGCTTGGGCTGTTGCCTTCTCACTGTGATTGTGTCCAATTTATAGTTATTTTGTTTGTACACAGTTGTCACTGCCATAGATTGTGACACTTGAGGCCTGAGATTATTTTTGCTCATCTTTTTTTATTTCAGGTGCTTAGCACAGTGCTTCTGTGCTTAATACATGCTTCTTGATTTAATATATACTTGACTCCTTTTCAGAGAATAATGCTATTAAACAACTATCCCCCAAGACTCACCAAAGTCAAATTCTGTCCCATTTTTGCTTCTGTCTCCATATCATAGAAGAACCATCTCTGCAAAGTCACTTACTGAAGGAAGAAGTCATTGGCTTTAAAAATAGTAGCCTAAATGTCATTTATACACATGTAAATGCTCTAATATGTATATATATATATATATATATATATATATATATATATATATATATATGTATCTCCGTGTGTGTATACAAGTCATTATCATAAAAGACATTATTGAAACAGTCTAAAATATGGAGGGTGAGATCTAAACAAAATCCCTTTCCAAATATTATCTGCTTAACCATGTAAAAATTATTTCAAAATGCCCACACCGAAAATAGAGACTACAATTAATAATCACACTGGCCAGCAACCAAATTCTCCACAATATTTTCCTCTGCAGGTTTGTGAGTTGGTGTCTGCCATCCTGGGAAATGTGTTCTTATCCCTTCTTCAAAATCAAACTCACATGAAAAATATAGAGTTTAATCTCAGACACTTGGAGTATATTCACATTTCTACAGGCGACCTAAAGAATTAATCATTAACTGTCCCCAGATAATCATCCTAACCTTATTTTCAGTATTCTACTCCAGCCTCCTCCTCCTTTTTTCCCCCTATCTTAAATCCCTTGTTGGATTTCAAAAAGCTAAAAAAGCTTAGTTAAGAAAAGATCCTAGGAGAATCAGATAGTCTATTGTATGCTAAAGCCTGGCACTTTTATCTCATAAATGTGACTCAAGAAGTTAAGCTTTTTTTCTCCTGAGTGTGATTAAGACAATGCAGTAGATACAATTATTAGAGAGCAATGTACTTTGAGGCACAGTCATATAATTCCCTCAAAGTACTTTTCCTCTGTAGCATCTAATTTACTTTTTAAAAGCCATTCTGGAATATTGAAATGTCTCTGGATCTGCAGTTTTGATTTTGCAGTGCCCCTAAATCTGTTAATTTTCTGCACAAGGAAATTGAAAGTGTTAAAATTATAATTATAAGATGTATATTTCAATTCACAATTCACTGTATTCTCTCATTTTGCATTAATTTCTAAGTTCTGATTGCTATTAAGTCATTTTAACAATACTATTGTCTACTACATTTTATTTTATTTTACTTTTATCACGTTAAAATAGTTTCATTAATTAGAAGGTATCATGTTAAAATAGAAACATTAAATCAAGGAAATCTTACTTTAACATAAGAAAATAAGGAATAGAGTCCCCTCATTGTTTCAAAAATGGAAAATTTATATTTCAAATTTGACCAGACAACATATTTTGTGTTTGTTGCCCTGCAGTGTGGCACAGTTGAAGTCTTGGATTTGGAATCTTTTGACCTGTGTTCTAAACTCCCTCTCTCCCTAATCATTTAACTGCTCTAGATTTCATTTCCTCAGTGGAAGGTATGGTGGGTAACATTTCAAATAACTGGGCAACAAAAGTTTGATTTTCTGAGCATATATATATTTGTTAATCAATGTATACCAATTGCATAACAGATTGTAACCAGAACTCCCAAGCTTGGGACTAGACCCAGAATAAAAAGGGATACATACTTTTATGTATTAAAAGAAAACAATTAACAAGATATAAATATGATTATGTAATCTATTTGCTAATTGGAGGAAAAGTATCAATAGGAAGAGGGAACAGGTGCTATTGCCTAAAAGAAGAAAAAGAGGAGTCATACTGGATCAATCAAAGAAACAACGAAATGATAACTTATTAAGCAACGTGGGGTCAGTTTTCAGAGAAAACATGTGTTACTTGAATCTTGACTCACTTTCATGTCATGGCATCACCTTCCTGATGTCATGGTCCACAACAACAACTTCTGTGAGTCAAACTGGCTTGTAACTGTCCTTCCTTCCTTCCTTCTTCCCTTCCCCCCTTCCTTCCTCCCTCTCTCCCTCCCTTCCTTCTTTATTCCCTCCCTTTCTCTCTCCCTTCCTTCCTTCCTTCCTTCCTTCCTTCCTTCCTTCCTTCCTTCCTTCCTTCCTTCCTTCCTTCCTTCCTTCCTTCCTTCCTTCCTTCCTTTATTTTTCTCTTTTTCCCTCCTTTCATCCTTCCTTGCTTCCTCCAGCTTCAGTGTAATATTCTCTCTAAAATGTAATATTCTCTTTGAGGATTCCTTGAGGTCTCTGGAGGCAGCCTTTGTTTCAGTTCAGTAATCACCCCAAATGTAGTCAGGTATTAAAGTCCAGATACTTTATTGTCTCTTTCCAAGTCTTGTCTCCTTTCCTGGGGCCCAGTTAGCTTTCTTAGAGGCCTATCTCTCTCCTTGGTTCTGAGAGCTTAAGCTCCTGCCGCCTTCTCTGGCTTCTGAATCTCCCAGACTTCCAAGGGTTTGTGCTTCATCTTCCAGACACAACAAAGATGGAAGATGGAATGAACCTGCCTTAGCCTCCTGAGAGCTTCTAGTGTGTGCTTGTCCTTTCAGGTGCTGAGAGCTCCTACTTATATTACACCAATCATATCAGGAGGAAACCATTATTTGTTGTAGGATTAAATCAATGCTAAATCAGATTTAACCATTTTCTCCTCAATTCCACTTAGTATCTTATTTCAAGTTCTGGCCCTTAACATCTCCTTGTAGGATTAAATCAATCATAGTGAACCATGCTAAATTAGATAACTATTTACTCTATCAATTCCACTGACTTAGTACCTTGTAAAATCCTTTGTTTCAAGTTGAGCATTCTGGCCCATAACACTTCAGTCAAACTGAGACCTGTTGAAGACCTTAGCTTAAAAAGGGCAAGGTCTCCTCCTGCATCCAGAGAAATCTTCATTCCTCTTGATCTATATTTTGCCACTGGAGGAGAAAGTGAGGCAAGTGACCTTGCCCAGCCTTCCCTCATTTGAATCTGACTTATTTGCATGTCATGGCATCCCCTCCTTGATATCATGGTTCTTTTCAAGAACATAGAACAAATAATAACAACAACAATAACATGTTGCTTGAGATATATAATTGTAAGAAAATTCCTTGCCTCAGTCTTCAGAACTGACTGTCTTTCTGGTTAGCATAATCTAGGGTTTTAGTTAAGGGTCTCTAACAAAAGGTAGACCAGCTTTCCAGTCTTTCAGGGCTAGGTTTGCACAATACAATAATGTTTTCTCACAATTTCTATAATTGAATGAAAATTTTTTTTTCTTCAAAAGAAGAAATTGGACTTGACCCATAATAGAATAAAAAAAAGATTTGAGGAAGATTCAGAATTGAGTTACAAGTTGAAATCTGTGTGGTTCCTTCAATTCCCACAATGACAGGAATTAGATACCTTGTAAGATTCATTCCAGCTTTATATCATTTAGAATTTAAACTCTTTGAAAGTAAGATTTTCATATTTCATTTTTAAGTAATTCTTAGACGAGTGCATGGCAAATATTAAACCTCAATAAATGTTTTTGATTGATTTTCTCAGGTTCCTTTGAGCCTATGATTCCTACTGAGGGCATTAACTTTCAGTCACCCAGATTTATAACTTCTAGGTCTTTCTTACAAAATACTCTTTCCCCTCCCTGTTAAAGGTATGTTGACTCTGCTTTCAGCAGTTATTTGACATTCACTCACTTTTGTTCATTCACACTACTTGCCCCTTAATTCACTACTTGGCTATTTTAATGCTTTCCTAATTGGTCTGTCTTGTCTTTTTCTTTTTTAAAAAACGTCTTCCCATTTCAATCTACCTTCTCCATAACGCATAATCTTAATATGATAGATGACTTCCCAATTTCTGTTGAATGTAAGCATTCCACAATATAACTCTTTTCATGTTATGTAGCATTATTTTTTTTTCATTTACATGTGTCCTATGATGCTATAAAAATGTTTAATCCTCTTTTTCCTAAAATTCAAAGGCCTTGGACTTAACTGAACAGAACAACAAAATCTGTTGATCCCTGCATCCAAGCAGAAACACATTACCTTATTATGTCTTTCGTTTATAAAAACTGTCTTTCAATATTCAAATGGTGTACCATGTCCTCCATTAAGTCTTCATTGAAGTTCCCCCACTCCCATTCATTAACATTATCTCACATTTTTATGTATCTTAGATTATATATAAGCATACAAGCTCATATAGTTTTCCTTCCCCTATGGCCCCTTTACCACTACCCTCATTCAATAGAATGTAGGCTTATATAGTACAAAAATTGTTTGTCTTAATTTCCCCAGTGACAAACATATATAAGCCCTTAATAAATGTTTATTTAATTAAATGTGATACTTGCACATTCATGCTTATTTTCAAAGTTTCCTAACAAAATATTTCATATGAGGAATGTGTTAAGAGTTCATGTTTGTCAAAATCTGCAAGTGTGAAAAAAGCTAGTACTCATGTTCCTGAACTTTCTTTTATTAAATTATATATATATATTAATTAACTAGCATTAATTATTTTTCTCTCCCACAGATAGTGGGGGAACTTTGAGTAAGGTATAAGACCCTTCAGCCCAGAGGGAGCCTGCTATCTGCGGCCCTCTACAATCTCCTCCTGCAAAAGAATAAGAAACAAAAAAACCTTTTAATAAATATACATAGTAAAGGAGAATAAATCCCCATATTTGCCATGTTCCATTCCATATATTTAGCTCATTACCTATATCTCTGTCAGAGGATATCATTCTTTAACACTGGTCTTCTGGAATTAAAGTTGACTATAGGATTGCTTAGAATTTTCTTCTTTCACAGTTGTTCATTTATATATTTTTTATTATATAAGTTATTTTTCTTGGTTCTAGTCACCACTGTCTTTTCCTTGGTATATCTTTTTTTTTTCTTTTTTTAACTATTTGATCTATAAAGTAGAGTGTCACATTCCTTCAAGGTAGAACAATTAGGCGAGTTTAAGTGGCACATTTCTTGAATTGCCAAGAATTTTACTGCCTCTTTAAATGATTTTTTCCGTAATTGTCTACACTTTGTTTTTAATCTCTATTTTCCTGCCAACAAAGTTTGTTGATGTGTAGGAGAGCGGCAAGTACCCAAATTAAAATCAGAGACTCTCAAGATAGTAAGTGGAAAGGATTTATTATAATCTCCCAAGAAAGGACAGTTCCCAACAAAAGCAGTGTCCCCATAGGAGTGCAAAGCACACACTGCAAAATGCAGGATTATATAAACCCTAATGCAGAAGCCCTCACCTTTCTCCCATTTCTTGGAAGTCCAGGCTTACATTCTAAAACTTGGAAATCTACCCAGAAACCAAAAAATACTAGTCAATGTCACACTCTTTATCATATTAGGAACTTCATGCTAATTGGAGCAAAAAGGACAGGGAAAAGAGAAGAAAAATGTATGTTTATGTAAGATAAGTGAACATCTCTGGTTTTTGGTTATGGCACAGCTTGTTATTGCAAAGTTTCAAGTTCTAATTGTAGCATAGGTCTAAGCCAAATTCTTATGGGAAGTCTTCACTCAGTTTCTCCTTTCAATGCTTCATTAAGGTATAACAATTTAAAGATGGTAAAACATTTTCCTCACAATAAAACAATTAGGCAAATATGCTTGCCTTTATTATAGAGATGAGGGGAAAAAGTGTCAGAGACAACAAGAAAAGTTGATGATCAATACACAGTCAGCAAATGTTAAATAGTTAAGAGCCAAAAAGTGTCCTTAGAGATTATCTGGCCTAGGAGTTAACCTGGACTCTGTGAAAGATAGAGATAGATAGATAAAAAAGACAGATAGAGATATATGTATGTATATATAAATAGAGATACATATTGATAAAATACATTGACTTTATATACATATACATGTATAGAAATGTATTGAAATATGTGTTGTAAATTTTTGTCAATACCCAAACAGTAGATATAAAGAGAGTATATATTATATGTGTGTAATACATATACATGTATACATATGTGTATATTCATACATGTACTCATACATGTGCATATTTATTGCATGATTATATGTGGTATAAACTGTGATACAGTTTATTGTCTTCTTATTCTGATATATTTTGTGCAACAAAATATTGTGGAAAGGGATCCATAGACAAACTGGCAAAGGGGTTTATGATATCAAAGAAGTATCAAGAAATCCTAATTTTATGTAATCTTACCATTTTTTTTGCAAATAAGGAAAAGGAATCAGAAACATAAGAACAATTGTCCAAGATCACATAAATTTTGAAGCTTCGTATTTTGATTTAGTACTACAGTATATCATGCTACCTCTCTTAATTCATTATTATATTTGAAATAGATTAATAACTTATATTTCTATAGTATTTTAAGCAACACATGTTCTGTACAACATTCTATAAATATAACAAATGAAATATCATTGTCTCCCTTTTAAAGATAAATAAACAAATGCTTAGTGAAGCTCATAAAAAATCAGGTTACATGATTGTGATCAATGTCTAAGGCAGGAATCAAATCCAGGTTTCAATCACGTCAGGATGTGATTTAAAAAAAAAAAAGAAAAGAAAACAAGAACAGAGGTAAGATGCTGTGGGAATAATGCTACAATAGACTTTAAAATTTTAGGCAGCAATTTTTGAAAGAGTGATTAGACACATATAAACATGTACATAAGAGCTTCCTTTTTTAGTCTTTCCAGAAATTTAATAATTTCTTTTCTGTAATGTTTTTCAAGTTATCAGCACATTATGGAGTTATTATCTTTATTATCAAACCTTTTCTCTTTTATGTAGGCTACCAAGTATCATGTATCCTTTTACTTCCCCTCCAATTCTCATCCATCCCTAGTCTATATGCCACCTGTAGTTGGAGTCTAATGTCATTAATAAAGGTAAAATCATCCCCCAATAAATAAATGGGCAAAGGTTATGAAGACAATTTTGGATGATAAAATTAAAGCCATCTATAGTCATATAAAAATGCTCTGAATTTCTATTGATTGGAGGAATGAAAATTAAGACAATTCTGTGGTACTGCCTCACTTCTTTCAGATTGGCTAAGATCACAGGAAAAATATAATGATAAATGTAGGAGGGGATGTGGGAAAACAGAGATACTAATGCATGCCTGGTGGAGTTATGAAGCATTTCAACCATTCTGGAGTACAATCTGGAACTCTGCCCAAAAGGCTATCAACTGTGCATACCCTTTTACCCAACAGTGCCACTTATCAGATATGTATCCCAAGGAAATCATAAAGGAGGGTAAAATACCACATATGCAAAATTTTTGCAGCAGCTCTTTCTGATGTAGCAAAGAATTGGAAAATAAGTAAATTCCCATCTTCTGGGGAATATTTGAACAAAGTATGGTGCATGAAGGTAATGGAATGTTATTGTTTTATAAAAATGATGAACAAGATGGTTTTAGGAAAACCTGGAAAGATTTACTTGAACTGAGGTTGAGCAAAACAAGCCGAACCAGGAATACATTGTACACACTAGCAGCAAAATGAAAAACTTGGTATTCTCAGTGATTCAGTGATCCAAGGCAATAGACTTTAGATAGAAAAATGCCATCTGTATCCAGAAGCAGAACTATGGAAATTGAATATAAATCACCACAAGATGTGCTCACTTATTTTTTCTTTTTCTTTTTTTCCTAAACCATGTTTTTTTTTTTCTTTTTTTGCCTTTTGTCCTGATTTTTCTCTCCCAACAGGATTCACAAAGCAACAATAAATAAATAAAAAATGAGAATTGCTAAAGATAACAAAAGATATAACTAGATAGGGGATAGATGGATAGATAGATAGATAGATAGATAGATAGATAGATAGATAGATAGATAATATATAAGTGCTTACTTTGTACTAGACATTTCACTAAGAAGTGAGGATATAAAAATGAGCAAAGAACAATCTTAATTGAAGCAACATACTACTTAGAAAGGAAAGGCTTATAAAGGGAGGAGAAGACAAGTCCAGATCATTATTCAAGACATGAATAAGGTGAAATATTAGTGGAATTCCTCCTGGACTAGGAACACACCAATCAGAAGAGAGGTTCTCCTAGAATGGTACAGAGGAGAAGAGGCCTGAATGCATTGTGACACAGTAGAAATAGCATTTCTCTTGGCCTTGGAAGTGTGATGAGCACCTTCAGTGTCCCCTTCTGCACTCTGGTGGACCAGCACCCTTGTTTTCCTGCATGCATAAGTTCTGGCACTCCTTTTGGCCCTGGAACTGTCTCCAGAATACTTGTTCTCTTAGGGCTACAAATGCTAGGCTCTTGTGCCTTAAATTGACACCAGGGTCCTTGTTCCCTTGTGAAGGACCACATTCATCCTGTTCTGCCCTGTAACTGTGATCAGCATCCCTCTTCCCCTTAATTTTAAGTGTTTCAGCTTTTCTTTGCCCTGGGACTGCAACCACAAATTATGCATTAACAATGCAAAAGAGGGCTTCACTTAGCACCAGCAAACGGTCTCTTGTCATCTCCTTTGGACTTGTTTCTCAAGCCCTTTACCATCTGTGGTACCATCTATGGACTGAGAGTTTCTAAAGCTGCTGCTTCTTCTACTTGTATTGCAAGCTCCCCCAAGGTCAGTTACTGATGGTGTTGTGCATCCGCTACACTATTACAGAATGAGTTAGCTCCCATCTTGTAGATACAGATCTCTCTTTCAGACTTCTAAGTTATCTTAAGCTCTAAAAATGTTTCATTCCTATTTTTTGTTGCCTCTGCCAGTCCAGAATTTTTTTGAGCCATGCTTTTTGAAGTTCTTTGACCCGAATGTTGGGAGAATTCAGCCGAGTTATCTTGCCCTATGAAAACAAGGGATTCTATTACGTGGCGATAAGTTATATTTTATATCTGTGAGGAAAAGAATACACGAAGTCATGGAGAAGACAATGTAATGTAGTAGAGAATATAAAGTAAATCTTTTTGCTTGGAAAAGAGTGTGCAAAAAGAAAACTACTTAATGTGTCTGGAAATATAGGCAGGATATAGATTGTTAAGACTTTTAAATGTCAAATAGAGAAGTTTCTTTGTTTTGGACAGAGACAGCATCCCTTAAAGCTTCTTGGATAATGAAATGACATGATTAAACCTGAGTTTAAGAATTACTGATTTGACAGCTGTGTGAAGGATAGATTGGAGGGAAAAGAGTGGAATCAGGAAGAGCAATTAGGAAACTAATACAATAACTCAGGTAAGAGTGAATGAGAACCTGAACTAGTAGTTTCTATGTGAGTGAAGAAAAGGGAGTTGTGTTAAAGAAGTTGTGGAGGCAATCTGGTCAAGTCTTTGAAATTAATTGTATATGGGATTGTGTTAGGGAGAGGTAAAATCAATGATGACTTTGTGGTTGTGAATATGTATAGTAGTTTAAAGTATATGAAGCATACGACAAATCAGAACTAATAGCTTAGATATGATATTAATGATTATAATTTATATTTCTTTGCAATCAACATTATTTAATTCCTAGGAATTCTGTTTTTCCCCATTTGTCTGTGTTATTTAGATATTAAACACACAAAAGTATAATCACTACCACCAAAAAAAAAAAAAAAAAGCTATCTTAGACTGCTGAGAAAATTATAGTTACCAAAATACCAGTAGTTGGGAAATTATTTTAGGACCATACATCTGGAAGCACCCTTGAAAGTCCTTGAGTCTTGTCTCCTCATACTTACAGGTGTGAAACAAATACAGAGAGATTATATGACTTATTTATAATCCCTGAGATAATAAGTGACAGGAAGGATTTGAATTTAGGTTCTTTGACTCAAAAGCCATTGTGCTTTCTACTGTATAACAATGAGCAGAGTCCAATATATTCATAAGTTCAAAGTTAAGAAATAGCCTTGAAAATGAGCAAATAACCCCCCCAAGATTAACTTTATTATAAAAAGCTTCTATAAAGTCAGGGAAAAACAAAACACAAATCAAGAAAAAGGCAACAATGTGAATGTAACTCCAAGCAAAACCTCAAAGAAAAAAATGGTAATTGGACACAAGCTCAACAAGAATTCCTAGAAGGCAAAAAAGTAGAGTAGTAAAGGAATAATCAGAATTGAAGTAAAGCAAGGAAATTATGTGAATAGAATTAACAACCTGGCAAAGAAGGACAAAAATATTATCCTAATGATAAAAGCAAAAAAAAAAAAAATCTCTGAAAACTATTTAAAAAGCAAAGCAGGCCAAATGTAAAAGGATATACAAAAATCTACTGAAGAAAAAAAGGCCTTAAAAATGGTCAAATGGAAAGAAAAAGATCATCACTTAAATAATTCCTGACAAATTAGAATTGTGAAGTGGAAGCTAGCATAAGAAACAATCAAGCAAATGCCAAAGAATAAAAAAAAATGCAAGTAAATGTGTTGTTCTTTATAGGAAAAAAAAAATTGACCTGGAAATTAGATTCAGAAAAGAAAATGCACATGTTAACATGCACAGGCACACACACAAACACACACATGTTGAACATAGAAATGTTCACTCAGTTGGACATAGAAATCTAGCTAACACAATACAGAAATGGGAGAAAAAGGAAAAAAATATTTCAAGGAATCAGATTAAGGGAAGAAATAGTTACAAGCAAAACAGTCTTTTAAGGCTGAACAGAATAAAGAGCAAGAAAGACAAACAGAAAAATTAGAGTGGAGAGGAAAAAAAAAAAACTACTTAGCTCTCATAACTATGAGTTGAATAAGCTAACACATAAAATGGAAGTGGATAGCCAAAGAATTAGAAACCAAAATCGAATAATATGTTGTGTACAAGAGAAATGTTTGTCATAGAAAGACACATACGAAGTGAAAATGAAGTATAGGGAGAGAACCTTTTAATGCTTCAGATGAAATAACAAAAAATGCAAGGATCACAACTGCCATCTTAAGCAAAGCAAGAAGAAAAAATGTGTCTAATTAAGAGAGAATCAGGAAACCTACATTTTGCCAAAAGATTCAAGAGGCAATGAAGTATTAGAAAAGTAATTTAAGAATAAATTTCTCTGATGCACTTTCAGAGAGAGAACTGATCAGCTCTAAGAACAAAATGAGGTACAATTTTCTTATCTTGTGTTTTGCTTTTTTGTTATGATATGACTAAGATGGAAATATATTTTGAATGATTATATATGTGTATAATGTGTGTGCGTGTATATGTGTATAATTGATATATTGTTTTCTTTTCAATAGGTGGGTAAAGGATTTAGAGGAAGTAAGAAAATCTGGAACTCAACATATAACAAGAATGCTGAAAATGTAAACTACATATATGTATGTGTGTGTATATATAAATATATATATATATGATGTACATATATACATATATACATATATACATATATACATCTGGAACTGAGTTAAATTTATAAAAAAATATGTGTCATTATGAATGATAAATGGTCAAAAGATATGAATAGGTAATTATCGGACAAAGAAATAAAAGTTATCTTTAATCATATGAAAAAATGCTTATACATATATACATATATACATCTGGAACTGAGTCAAATTTATAAAAAATATGTGTCATTCTGAATGATAAATGGTCAAAAGATATGAATAGGTAATTCTCAAAGAAATAAAAGTTATCTTTAATCATATGAAAAAATGCTTTAAATCACTACTTTTTGAGAAGTGTACATTTAAAACTTTCTGAGGTAATATCTTATACCTATTATATTACCTAGAATGATGGAAAATTAAAATGGCAAAGGTAAGAAGGATATGCAAAAATTCAGACACTAAAGCACTATTTGTTGGGTGATGAATGAATCTAACCACTCCGGAGGAAAAAAACATTTTTTTCAAAAGGATATAAAACTGTATATGTTTTGAACCATCCATACCATTACAATGTCTGTATCCCAAAAAGTTCAGAAAAAAAAAGGTAAAAGACCTATTTCTTAAAACATATATGTATATACACATGCAAGGTCTTTCTGTTTATGGCAAAAATGTGATTTGGAAGAGGAAAAATCCAGAGCTCACTAGATTTTATAAAAATGAATAGTAAATTTGGAAAATAACCAAAATAGAATCCCTAGCTTCCTGCAACACTTGGTTAAAATGCCATCGTCTACATGAGGCAAATTTTGTTCTTATAAATTCTTGGTATCTTCCCTGTAGCCCAAATAGTTTGAATTACATGGTATTTACATATATATGTGCATTTCATTTAACATAATATAAGGTCCTTGCTGACAAGATTATGCTTTTTGTGGTTATTACTGTTTCCTTTATATACCTGCTATATAGCACCATGCCTAGTACAAGGTAGGTGGTAAATAAATGCTTGTTGATTAAATGAATGATGAAAAGAGAAATACACCATGGTCTTAACTGATCTTAATTTAACTTAATACTAACCTTAATCCTCAGTTAGATTTCAAATCCTACTTCTGTTATTATCTATGTGTTCTTCAGACAAGTCATTTATCTTTTCTGAATCACAGGTTTCCTCATCTGTAACATAAGGTGATTATTTAAATGGCTTTTCAAGTTCATTCCAGCTATAGATATTTAATCCTATGAGTGTATGCTATTTTTAAAATTGCTGACTCATAATCAATGCTAACTAGCAATGATGCAGCAGTCATGTGAAAAATATGTATTTACAAATGTATTTATCTGTTTTAGGGGTTATCCCAGAGCTGCTTTTGTATTTGATCAAGTATTTTAAATCCTGCTTAGACTTACAATACTGGAAACTTTAGCAGAGTAGGTAACGGCCTGGGATATCTCATAGAGTCTTAAGGTAACCTCTATCTATGTGACATTTCTGACAGATGGTCAGCTAGACACTATTAATCATTTTCTTTGGTACCACTTCACAAGGCAGTTCATCATGTTGGTAGATATCATTAATTCTTAGAAAGTTCTTTATTATATTGAGATAAAAAATTCCTCTTTTGAATTTTTACTCATTAGGTCTAATTCTGCTTCTCTTGCCTTTCTCCAAATGATAGTTAACAAGACTATTTGTTTCCTCTTTTACTTGTATCAAAGGAGAAATACATATCACAAAATTTATGTGTATGATGTTGTTGTTTTTCTTCCAAATACAATGACTAAAACATAATGCCCTCTCTTTGTGGACAGTATAGTGTTCAACACTATGAAAAACCTGTCTGATATTTCAAATATACTGAAGGTAATATAAATGAAATTCTGAAATGTGTATATATTTAATTTCAAATAACCAATCAATCTTTTGCACTCAAAATAAACTGTTGTCTTTAAAAGTGCAACATATATGTGATTTTTACTCTAACAGTGTATTTCTCAATTGTTAATGTCCCATTCTTGCTATGGACTAACTTTGATACTATAAATATACATAATGTTTATTCATAAATTTAAGTAAGAAGTTACATAGGGATTATGAAACTGTTGTTCTGGTCTATTATTGTTATCCGTTGTACAACTAAACCATCTAGATATTGATATTAGTCTATCTTCTGGAATTTAAAAATGATCCAAGTAGAATTAAATGGAACAAAAGTATTGGTTTTAAAGTGATCTAGGTATCATCTCTTTGATTCTTATCCAATAGCTGAGTATGCACATCATCTGATTCCTGATACAAACTATATGTTTCCCAAGGGAAGGAGCCACTAAGATCTGCAAGATTCAGTGAAAGGCTCGTTTGAGTAAGTAGAGCTGGTTGTGTCCTCAAACAGTGGGAATATCTTTTGCAACTTTATTCCTGTTGCCTACTTATTAGCTATACGGGCACCTGGGGGAAGAGAAAATGAGTGCACATTAACCACCTTGTCGCTCCCATTTTTATACACCATGTTTTGCTTTAATTGCCATTCTCATGAATATTCACATATCACTCTATCATTTTATGCAAAGTTACATTCAGTCCTATAATATACCTTACTCAGCATCTCTTTGTTTATATATTCCTCCAGTTTCACAATATTTGATGGCTCATTACTCGGAAGTTTTATTTACCTTTACTTTTTCTTGGTCTTAGTATAAAATTTTCTAAATTTTGCTGCCTTTTTGCTTTTATTATTTTTTCCAGTTAATTATTGATTCTAAATCAAAATGGTTCCATTTGATGACAACACTAAAAAGGGGTTAATAGAACAAACAGAGGGGGAAATGTAACATTCTCCTACAATGACAACTATTCATCATTTCCCCCTTGCATTTTATGATGTCTGGTTCTTTTATCTCTCCTTATAGCCAACTCAGTTCTTCTCCTATAAAAGATACTTGAATGTCAGAGTTAAAATATAATGACATTGGCAGACAATGACATCATCACATATCATAACTCCATGGTAATTTCTTACTTAAATATTTTTTTTGGATTTCTTTTCTTTTTTTTTTCTTTTTGTCTGTGTGAAATGTTTAAGGAATACAGAGCATTGTTGAAGGGAATAGCTCATAACCAAAGGTTTTTTTGGTTACTGCTTCAAGGTTCGTAAAGTGCCTTACATATATTTCCATTCAAGGCCTCACAACATCCTTATGAAACAGAAACAATTATCAACTCAATTTTACAGATGGAGAAACTGAATTTTGAAAAGATTAAGTGATGTGTTCTTTGCTACACACTTACTATATATCTGAGAAGGGATATAAACTGAGAACTTTATAATTCCATGTTAACTAACCTATCTATATCACCATTGAACTTGAAATTTAGTGTTTAGAAATCTTTATTAAAATTAATCTTGTCTTCACAAATGTATAACTTTGAGGAACTATTGACTATAAATTGAGGGGGCAAATAGTATTCATTTTGAGGCTTGTAATAGACCAGAACCTATTCTTACTTAAGGAAATAAAGAATCATTGAAAATTTTGGGAAGTAAGGTTGGAAAAGATGAAAAATATTTAATCTATTTTTAGTTAGAAGATCACAACTTCAATAGTATTTGTCATTGTCATCATTATCAGCTTCATCACCATCAATATAGAATGGTCCTTGGAAATCTGGGAGTGTTTATAATTCTGACAAAGTTAGTTCTTAGAGCATGAAATCTCCTTTCATTAGATTTTTTAATAGATTCTGAGAAATGCTCATATATATATATACTTTAGAAATAGAAGACAAGATTTATCTAAAGACCAATTAAAAGCTTATTCCTATCTAGAGAAAGGTCTTTCTAAAAATATATATTTATAAGAGTTTGAAGGTTTTGTTTTTTAATCTACTTTAAAGAAAAAAAAGGATCAGCAAATATTGCTTGGATATGATGAATGGATTAATAAAGGAATGAAGTATATATTAACCACTTAATATGTGCAAAATGAGAAAACAATATTTTTATTTTCTTTAATATTATTTTCACTGATAAAATCCTATAATAAAGTTTCTGATGTAGAATCATTTGATAGTGCTAAAGATTTAGTGGCAAGAATTTGTTTTTCTGGGTCTTTACTCCTTATAACTAGAAAAATTTTAGGAACAGTTATCAGGCAGTTGTTTTTTCCTACTGGGATATTAATCCAGGATTATGCCAGTGAGTTTAGTACTGCAGACTACAAAAGTTCCTTCCTTCAGTTGCATTTGATGTCTTCATGGGGATTTGAGGGGACAAAATGCTGGTGGTAATGGGTGCTTCTTCTTCTTCTTCTTCTTCTTCTTCTTCTTCTTCTTCTTCTTCTTCTTCTTCTTCTTCTTCTCTCTCTCTCTCTCTCTCTCTCTCTCTCTCTCTCTCTCTCTCTCTCTCTCTCTCCCCTCTGTCCCTTTCTACTTCAATTTAGCTGATTTATCTACTCTGAACATAGCAATTGTGGATTGTAGTTTGGGGTGGGAATGGCAAGATATTTTCCATTCAATAATTGCTATAAGGATGGAAAGGAAGGAAGACCAGTTGTCTCAGTCTCTAGGTCTCTCATGCTTATCTGACCTCTGGTGGCAATTGGTCAGTAGTTGTTACTCATGGTGGTGAGGAAAGTGTTTCCCTTCTCTACAATGATTTCTCCTCTCATTGATGGCTGTGGGTTTTGAATTATAAGCAATTCTTGTGGTATGGAGGGACCACTAGTATTCCCTAGGCTGTTGGGTTCGGTATTCTTAAATGCTTTCCTTTAACTTATATGTGTGGTTGCCTAATTGCCTAAATATTTTAAAATCTCTTTGTAGTATTTTCAGTTCTATGGGTTGATTTGATCTGTATCCTCATAGGGGACATTTTCCATATTCCAGATGTTCAGCTGTGAGAAAGTGAAAAATCAATAAAGAATGACATGATTCATTAAGAAGAGTTTGATTGGAGAAATTATATACATTCACCATTTACCAACATACTGATTCTCAGCCATATTCAAGTCCCATTATATCGCTTTCCCCTGTCACTGTCCCCACATATGTACATACACATATGAATACAGAGTTTTTTTTCTTATTCATGGAACAAATATGGCAATTCCTCTGTCATTCTACTTATTATCCTGTTTACTTTCATCTACAAAATGTACCTCTCTAGCCTATCTATCGATATATCTGCATACATGTATATATACACACATGTGTATGCAAATATATGTGTGTGTGCATCAATACATATGTCTGCATAGCCTTTTTGCTATTAAAAGTAAGTTCTTTATTGTCTTTATTGATAGTGATTGACTTTTTTTTTTTTAATTTCCTATTTACCCTAATAGATTACCATTCTACAAGGTATATGGTAAGTAATTAATAAATTATTTTCACTTTTTCCTTTATTCATCCAAGAACCAGCAATTTTCCTAGTTTGAAATATTTCTGAAGTCTGATTTTATCTTTATCTATACATACTCTTCCTTAAGTATTGCTAAAAGTAGAGTGAGCAAGTTAGAAATGAATCATATTAGAAACAGTTTTCTCAAACCTCTTTATTTGAAAAAAGTCAATTTGAGCACAAAACATTACCTACAGTAAGTCAAGTGCTTAGCACAGTGGATTATACATATTAAGGGATTAAGAAATGTTTGATTAAATTGAAAAAGAGCAGGAGGTTAAAGAATTCAGGACAACAAAGGACAGAATTGGCAGGAGAAGGAAGCATTAGGAAATAGTACATCTAAGTAATAAAACTACCTGAACACTAGGATAAAAGTGTCAGAGAGAAATCCAACAAAAGCTAAGGTTTAAATATAATTGCCTTGCTTTCCATGTAAACCCTTAGGGGATTGCTGGTCCTAAACCTAAATCAAGTAGAGATGTAGGTCTTGACTCAATAAATCGATAAAATCCAATCTAGAAATATATTATTTGATCTACTAAGAATCTGGAGAAAGGTACTTTCTGGGATGACTCTGAATTCAAAATCAAAATATTTCCCCAGTGGGTGAAGGTCTTCAGTGGATGAAGGTGGTTCAGACTCATGCCAGATTTGTTGGAGATGCTGTGAAGAGGCTATCTAGTGCAATTTTCTATTTAGATAGAAAAGAAAACCAAGTCCAAGAGAGATTAAGTTCATGCGCTTAATATCATAAACAGTAAGTGAAAGAGGCAAAATCTAGACCTATGCTTTCTTAAGATAAATTTACATTTTCCCCTATTGACATCATCTTATTATTGATAGTAAAATGGCACCATGGATAGTGCAGGATTTGTAACAAAAACAAAATTTCACTTCCTATACTACTTTAGGCCTTAAATGGTTAGGCTTATCATTAAGCATTTAACTTAATCTCTCTCAGTCTCAATTTCCTTACCTATTAAAATGGAGATAACATTATCAGTTCTGCAATGTTGTTGTAAGGAAAAGATGACATGACATGAAAATTGTTTTTTAAGACTTTAGAGCATTTTTAAGACCTTAAAGTACTAACTGTCAGCTATTATTATTATTATTCCTATAAATCAATTATTCCTGAGGGTGTTTCTATGTTTAATAATGGGTAGACAAGAAAGGAAGAGAGTAAAACTTTAAGTTAGAGGTTCATTTTGTGGATTGACTGTAAAGTTATTGGAATATAATGGCCCGATATTCTAGTAAAAAAACCCAAATAAACAAAATATAATTGTTTCTCTTCATAAAACAAAACTCCAGATATTAGTTCTATTAGCTACATCTATTGGCATAATAACAAGAGACTAAATGGCAAAATAATGTGTAAATTTGATGATTTTTAAATTTGTTTTTGCATTAAAAATTATGTTCTTATGATTGATTGTCATTTACATATCAATGTAAAATTATATGGGATAATACTCTCTAAGGCTCTGATTTTATTATGTACAAGCATACTCTACCTATGTTTTGTTATCCATTCTGTGAAAAAAAAATATTAGTTAAATCATTGTTATTAGAACACTGATGGGAAGTCAAGAGTTATATGTCCCTAAGAAAGACATCCTCTGCATCCTAAAGGCTACTTTTAGAATCCAGTAAAATGACATAGTAAACACTCTCTGGGAACTCAACTCATTGGTGCAAGTGAGAGTTGTGATAAGGATTCCCAGAGTCTATATTATAATGGAAATTGATTTTTATATATTAAATCATGTTATTAGAGAATAATATTTGTCAGGACAACACTTAATGGAGTATATCTTTATAAGAAATCATGTGTAAACTATCTATTCTATTAGGAATAAAAAAATAAAGAAATGTATAACCATATCTTCAAACTTTATCACAACCTCTCCAGTTGGCCCAATTTGATTTGTTTCTTAGTTTGTATATTTGTCTGTCTGTTTTTTTTTTGACACATTCATCATTCAGTCAACTTCATGGGATTTTTCAGCATCTCCATAGCTCCCCAGAAAAGAGAAAGGACAGAAGTAAATGCCCTTCTTGAAAGTCTTCTGTTTTCAGACAGATTGAAATCCACTTATTCTTCACCTGTAGAAAAGCAGGGTTTCCATTAATTGATCTTGTACTAAGAGCTTTTCTTCCATTCTGGGAAAAGGAGAGATCACTTTTTTCAAAACGTGACTGAAGAAGACCATGGCATACTCTTCTCCAAAAAGTTGTTTCCTCTATTTTTGTACCACTAAAATCTAGAACAGTCTTCTATAAACATTTCTTTAACAATTGAGCTTTGAGCCTTCTTCAAGGAACATAGATAAAGGATATTAGCATGGAACTATTATTTATATTAAGATATTTATTAGTTCTAAGGTCATTTCTAAGTTGGAAAAATTGGACATCCTTCCTCTAAAGATTTAGTTTGGGTTTACTCCATCACTTTTCAAAATGCCACTTAATTAAGAAACAGTCAAAAAACATTTATTAAACAACTACCAACTAAGGAACTATACAAAAACAAAAAAGAGAGATAATCACTTCTTCCTAAGAATAGGGAGAAAACACATATACATATATATATATATATATATATATATATATATATATATATATATATGCATATATATGTGAATGAGTATGTATATATGCGTGTGTGCATTTGCAAGTGAGCAATAAATATAAAGAACAGAAAAATGCCCTTATGAAAATCAGTAGAGATGAAATAAAATTTAGTTTCCATTCCTCATACCCTTACCTGACGTAAATACTGATTCCTGAGCATGCAATTTTCCCTGTTGGCAGACGCAGCCAGGTCTATAGAACTTTAGTGTTCCAAATAAATGTATTCTCTAGTTTCTATGTTCCAAGGAGTGAAAACCCAATTTCTCATCAAAGATTAGCTCAGAGTAGTAAAATGGCATTAGTTCTTGCTCATAAATGGCCCTTTGAATTTATTTTTTGCCAAAATATTTTATAGTAAAATTAATTGGCTGGAACATTTCAGTTAGAACTGGAATTGCTTTGACTTAGGTTATACTTAATACACTACTACTGATAATAAATCTATTTGTGTGTTCTATGTCACCTATCAACTTTACTACCCAGATACTCAGTCACAGATATTGAAAAAGAAGGGAAATTATGAAGAGAAGTTACTCTACTGGGGCTCAGAATTTTTTTTTTCTTTTGAATTTCCAACGTACTTCATGCTTGGTTCTTGCAGATGAGTGATAGGTCTTAGGTGGGAAAATAATTTTCATACAATGTAGGAAAAAGATTCTTTCCATTTTCTGCTTTTTAAAAATTATTTAGACAAAATATTAAGATTAGAAGGGGAGGTTAGAGTAGAAATGTAAGGTCTAAGCAATAGCTGCTATAGATTGTTTCCATTTCTACAGTATTTAATGAAATATATTTGAATATAATATATAATATTGTATTATATATTATATATAATGCTCTTATCATGTATATATTAATTATATATTACTCAATTATAGAAACACCCAAGTAGAGTTGATTATTCCCTTTTATTTAGTTTTGGTTAGACTGGGTATCTCTAAGAATCTTATTTCAGAGTTTGCATTAAAATTATGCCAGATAGTCAATATTCCTTTTTATTTGCTAGTTTAGCTACTAGAAAGATCAATTTTGAATCTATAATATTATTCCACATAATATAGATCTGTCTTGCTCAGAGATTGTATTTTATCCTTAATATTCATTCAAACAAATAGGCAATGATCTCCTAGGCAATAGGAGGAGGAAGTAATTATGCATAAATTGAATCAAACTTTAGTGAAGAAAGTTGCACTTAAAAAAAATTGAGATGTTTCTCCCAAATAATTCATTTTAATTATAAATTCTAGGTAACAAGGTAATAGAGCCTGTATATATATATATATATATGTTTTAAATAACTTCCTTCAGATCTACAAACTTGTATAGTAGAAGACGTCTTCAAAGGCATACAGTCAAAACAATGCCTAACCAAGAATTCTTTCCTCATGTAGTATGCTATAAAGCTAATTTCCCAAAGTCTTCTCAACTTGAGTCCCACAGGCTGAGTCCCAAAGTTCAACTATAATTTCTTTCCTTAAAGTAATGGAGGAAAATTCCAGGACTTAAAGGTATCTTTCTAGGTACAGTAGTTCATAAAGTTACAATAGTACCTTTCTCCCTAGGAATATCATTCAATATTGACTACTCAGCTAAATTTAATTAACTTCCAGAAGTACATACTAATGTTGTATCATAAGAACAGTTGGTTTAAAACATGCTATAAAAATTCGGAAATGTAACCCCCATTATTGTATACATTCGTATGTACAGAATCTAGGCATCAATGGACTGAAGTTTAGAAAGCCTATACTGCAACAAATTAAGTCACAGCTCCTAGAGGCTTGGAAATTATTTTCTTTCTTTTTGTGGGATATTCATGAAATTTCCTTCATGCATGATATTACTTTTCTATTGGTAGCTTTGTAGAATCTTGAAGCAGCTTTTCTTCAGACACTGCCACCTTTCACTGTTGTTTCAAGGACACTTCTAGGACACAAGAATTCCACAGAAGGAGTAAATAAATTCTATCTAACCATAAGCTTTCAGTTGTCCTTTTGTCAAATCCCTTTTTTGGGGGAGTGGGCAAAATGAGAGTGAAGTCAGGAAGTTGTGTCAACTCTCCCAGTTTCCCTGAAAAAAACTATGTGAAAACAAATCTTTGAACAGAGTGTGATGGGAAAAAAACAAAAAAAACAAAATCAAAAACAAAAAAAACACTCTCTAGCTCAAGATAGACTGAGAAAACTTCCATAAAAATCAGTCTCACTGGACTAAAGCGGATGTCTAGCCCAACTGGTACAGAATCTGGGAAAGCCAGCGAGAGCTTCTTAATCCTAGCAGATCAGCAGTAAGGCAGTCCTCAGTCCCAGTTCAGAAAGCAATTTTTGGGAAATCAGGTTATTTCCTGGAAAGAGCAGATAAAGCTACCTCCTGCAAGTCCAAGGTGCCCCTGTGCTCAAAACTAAGGTTCAGATCTGCACAGGAAGCTTGGGACAGCTCCCCTTTTACCCTAGGAGCAGAGCTTGTCCTTAAAAATAAAAATAAAGAAGAAAGATGAAAGGAAAAAGAAAGTAAGACACAAAAAAGAATCCTGACCAATGCAAACTACTAAGGTAACAAGGAAGACCAAAACACGAACTCAGACAAGGACAAAATGTGCACACATGAAATCTCAGAGTGATAGAAATTGATCCCAAGACCAAAGAGTCTTCTTGGAAGTGCTCCTGAAAGACTTTAAAGGCCAAGAAGAAAAATAGGAGAAAAAACTTTGAAAAGAAATGAGAGGTATGCAAGAGATAATCAAGAGCTTGGAGAAGGAAGTTTATTCCTTAAAAAAAAACTTTATAGGCTAGCTGTACTTGATCTAAAATTATCTTATAAAGTAGCAGTCACCAAAACTATTTGGTATTGGCTAAGAAATAGGCTAGTTGATCAGTTGAATAGGTTAAATTCACAGGAAAAATAGTCAATAACTATAGCAACCTAATGTTTGGCAATCCTAAAAATCCCAACTTTTGGGATAAGAATTCACTATTTGACAAAAAATGCTGGGAAAACTGGAAATTAGTATGGCAGAAAATAGGTATGGACCCACACTTAACACCATACATCAAGATAAGATCAAAATGGGTTCATTATCTTGGCATAAAGAAGAAATTATAAATAAATTAGAAGAACAGAGGATATTTTACCTCTCAGACCTGTGGAGGAGGAAGGAATTTGTGAACAAAGAAGAACTGGAGATCATTATTGATCACAAAATAGAAAATTTTGATTTTATCAAGTTAAAAAGATTTTGTACAAACAAAACTAATGCAAACAAGATTAGAAGAGAAGCAATAAACTGGGAAAACAGTTTTACAGTTAAAGGCTCTGATAAAGGTCTCATTTCCAAAATATAGAGAGACTTGACTCTAATTTATAAGAAATCAAATGATAAATGGTCAAAGGATATGAACAGACAATTTTCAGATGATGAAATTGAAATTATTTCCACTCATATGAAAGTGTTCCAAATCACTATTGATCAGATAAATGCAAATTAAGACAACTCTGAGATATCACTACACACCTGTCAGATTGATTAAGATGACAGGAACAAATAATGATGAATGTTGGAGGAGATGTGGGAAACTGGGACACTGATGCACTGTTGGTGGAGTTGAGAATGGATCCAACCATTCTAGAGAGCAGTTTGGAACTATGCTCAAAAAGTGTTACTACTGGGCTTATATCCCAAAGAGATCATAAAGGAAGGAAAGGGACCTATATACACAAAACTGTTTGTGGCAGCCCTTTTTGTAGTGGCTAGAAACTGGAAATTGAATGGATGTCCATCAATTGGAGAATGGCTGGGTAAACTGTGGTATATGAATGTTATGTTATATTATTGTTCTGTAAGAAATGACCAGCAGGATGAATAAAGAGAGGCTTGGAGAGATATGTACATGAACTGTTGCTAAGTAAAATGAGCAGAACCAGGAGATCGTTATATACTTCAATAACAATATTATGAGGATAAATTCTGATGGAAGTGGATATCTTCAGCAATGAGAAGATCCAATCCAGTTCCAGTTGATCAATGATGAATAGAACCAGCTACAGCCAGAGAAAGAACACTGGGAAACAAGTGTAGACTGCTTGCATTTTTATTTTTCTTCCCAGGTTACTTTTTGAACCTGATTTTTCTTGTCCAATAAGAGAACCATACAAATATGTATACATATATTATATTTAAGATATACTTTAATATGTTTAACATGTATGAGACTGCCTGCCATCTAGGGGAGGGGTAGAGGGAAGGAAGGGAAAAGTTGGAACAGAAGTGATTGCAAGGGACAATGTTGAAAAATTACCCATGCATATGGTCTGTCAATAAAAAGTTATAATAAAAAATATAATAGGCCAAATGCAAAAAAAATACATTGAAGAAAACAATACTTTCAAAAGCAGAATTAACCAAATAGAAAAAGATAAAAAAGCTAATTGAAAAAATCACGCATTAAAATTAGAACTAAGCACGCGGAAGATAATGGCTCTATAAGACATGAAGTAAAACAAGATAAAAATAATTAAAAATGCAAGAAAATATGAAATAATTCATTAGAAAAACAGTTGACTTGAAAAATAGATACAGAAGAGAGCATTTAAAAGTTGTTGGGCTACTTGAAGACCATGATCAAAAAAAAAAAAAAAAAAGAAAGAAAGAAAGCTTGGATAACATTCTTCCAGAATCATCAAAGAAAACTACCTCAATATTCTAGAAATAGAGGGGGAAATCATCATTAAAAGAATCCATCAATCACCTCTGGAAAGAAATCCCATAAGGAAAACCCCAAAGGTCATTATTGCATAACTCCAGAACTGCAATTAAAGAAAAAAAAAATATCATAAGCTACCAGACAAAAACAATTCAAATGTCAGGATTATTCAGGTATCTGGCAGTTTCTATAATAAAGGACTGGATGCACTGGAATAGAAAGAAGAGAAAATAATTGTAGACAAATAAAATATCTGGGTATCTACCTATTAATATAATCCTCAGGAACTATATGAAATAATTATAAGCACTTCTCTCATATACAAAGTCAGATCTAAACAATTGGGAAATTTTCAATGGTCATGGTTAGGCACAGATGATGTAATAAAAATGACAATGGTACCTAAAATTGGTCTACTTGTTTAGTGCCATACCAATAAAATTGCCATAAAAACATTTTATAGAACAAAAAATTATCAAAATTCATTTGGAGGAACAAAAAATTCAAGAATATCCAGGAAATTAGTAGAAAAATACAAAGAATGGTGGCTTAGCAGTATCAAACCTAAAACTATATTATAAAGCAGCAGTCATCAAAACCATTTAGTGTAGGTTAAGAAATACTGTGGTGGATTAGTGGAAGAGATACACACAACACAATAATCAAGGGATATATATAGTAAGCTAATATTTGATAACCCCCCAAACTTAAGCTTCTGGGATAAAAACTCAGCATTCGAAAAATATTGGTGATAAAACCTAAAAATAATGTGTCAGAAACTTGGCATAGGTCTACATCTCATGCCACATATCAAAATAAGATCAAAATGGGCACAAGATTTGGGCTTAATGGTTTATACCATAAGAAGATTATGAGAGTAAGGGATAATTCACGTATCAGTTCTTTGGAGAAGGGATGAATTTATGACCAAAAAAACTAAGAGAGTATTATGAAAGACAAAATGGCTAACTTGGATTACATTAAATTTTAATTTTTTTTCACAAACAAAACTAACAGAAACAAGATTACAAAGGAAGTACAAAGCTGGAAAAAATTTACAGATACTATTTATGATAAAGGTATCATTTCTACAATATTAAAGAACTGTGTCAAATTTATAAGACTATAATTCATCCCCCAATTGATAAATTGTCAAAAGATAGCAATTTATAAAATAATATGTATTAAAATAAATAAATTTAATGAACCCTTTTCTATATATCACTCCTTCAAATGCAAGAGGACACCTATAATATCCCACTTAATTTTTTTTTTTTATTTTCTCCCAATAGGTAGAACTGCATGTGTCCCCCAAAATTCTGTTCTCCCATTACCATATTTCCTATAGATGTCTCATTAGGTTCCATTTTCATTTTTATGCTGATGATTATCACATCTATTTATCAATTTATCACATCCAATCTGTCATCTCTCATTGCTTATGTGACATCACAAAGTCATCATTTTATAGATTTCTTAAATTCAGCATGTCCAAATCAGATTGCAGAATCTGGCACTTCAAATTGTATCTTTTTCCTAAGCCCCCTATTAATTTTGAGCTACTATCATTTAAACAATTACCTAGTTTGGCAATTCAGATGTAAAAATAAATCTTTGACTATTTCCATATCTGCTGAGAAGTTCTGTCCATTTTACCTTCATAATCTCTTGCACATTACCTTCTCTCCTCTGTAAATTCACTATTCTGTTGCAAGTTCTCATCATCTCACATCTCAAAATTTGGAATATCCAGATAATAGTGTACCAGACGGAAGTCTCTAATGTGCAGGTCTGGCCATAATATTTACCTATTTAATAAATTCCTTCTTTCCTTTACACACAGAATCAAATATAAAATCCTCTGTTTGGCTTTTAAATTCCTTCATTACCTTGTCTTTTCCTATATTGTCAGTTTCATATTCTTTATTCTTCTCCATAAATTTGACTTTATTCCATTTTAGCTACTGTGCATTAATACTGATTTCCTTGTTATTTCTTGCATAAAGCATTTCATCCTGTGCATTTTATTGGTTGACTCACTTTTCTGTAATAGCTTCATTTTTTCCTCTTGTCCTTCTTAGCTTCCATAAAATCTCAGCTAAAATTATTCTTCCTGTAAGAAGTGTTTTGAAATCTCCTTTAATCCTAAGGCCTACTAAGTCTACTTCTAATTTATCTTGAAATTTCTTCTACATAGTTATTTATATATTGTCTTCCTTCTTTGAGCTCCTTGAAAACAGAGGGGTTTTTTTATTTTTTTAATTGTTGTTGTTGTTGTTGTTTTGTTTTGTTTTGTTTGTTTGTTTCCCCAGGACTTAGCCCAGTGACTGGCAGAGTTTAAAAAATGATTGATGACTGATGGTTTGACTATTTTGTTTGTCCTTCTCTCAACATTACTTGACTCATAAATGAGCTCCATAAATATTTTATCAAGAATTAATTGCAATACTTTAAACAGGGTAGGATCAAGTAAGAGTCTTTTGTACAAGAAGTGTCCAATATCCCTCCTACAACATTCTTCAGTGTTAGCTGAATCAGATTAAGAAACAACTGTTGGGGAGGCTCCACAGTGGTTAGAGCACTAGCCCTGAAGTCAGGAGGCCCTGAGTTCAAATCTGACCTCAGACAGTTAACACTACCTAGCTTGTGTGACCCTGGGCAAGTCACTTAACCACAATTGCATCAGCAGAGATAAAATAGTAATTGGGGGGCAGCTAGATACCACAGTGGATAGAGAGTTGGCCCTGAAGTCAAGAGGATTTTAGTTCAAATATAGCCTTATATACTTAAGATTTAGCATCTGAGTGACCCTGGGCTAGCCACTTAATCTCAACTATCTTGCCAAAAAAAGTAATTGGGAAATATCAATAAAACCAATAAAAATACACAGAAAAATATAATTTGGTATGAGATTTTCTCAGTTAATTACACCAGAACATTAGTGATTTGTCTTTGGGCTCAAGCATGTGAACAGTTCCAAATCCAGTTCTGTAACTACACTAGTATTTATCTTAAGTTTTATTTTCTTTCACAATAACATTGTAGACATTTTAAAACAATTTATTAAAATCCAGATATACCATACTTATAGCATTTCCCAAATCTTTATAAACCTTTTATCTTACAGTTAGTTGCTGGTTCAAATTTTTGATAGTTATGTATGAAAGGTTTTTGTTATGTATATTTTTCTTTCAAAAGTTACTCAATGCTCCCATGGAAGTTTCTGTAAAATGAAATTTAAAAACTGATTCTAGACCCAAATGGGCAGATGATTGTCGTTTTCATAAATAGTATTTGCATCAATAATTAGACTCTTTGCTGGCAGTATCCATATAAAAGTTTGCTTAAATCTTAATTCTAGAAACACAATCTCTCCACAGAACCAAGTGTGACTCAATAACTTGTGAATATAATAAATGTAGGCTATGCAGGTCATCACTGAGATCTGATCCTTAATCAGTTCATTCAAGACATGGATAGATTTTATTATTTGCTTTGGTTTTGAACACATGGGTCACATTTCCAGGATCATTAACTCCACTTCAAAGCAAGATGCTAATATTTTGGCACACTTTGCTTTTTGCCTTACATTTTTTCACAAAGCTTCAGTGCAGTAAACCATGTGTCAAATAGGCTGATGCAAAATCAGAAGTCTCAGATCCATACCTGAAAAAAAATCCCCTTAATATATGGTCATTTAGCTTATGATAAATGATCACCGATAAAGGGGAACTAAATATCCTCTCTGGCATTACATAGCACTTTTGTATCACTCTAATTGTTAAAAAAAAAAAAAAAAATATATATATATATATATATATATATATATATATATATATATATATTTCTTTATATTGCTTAAATTTCTGAATTCATAGGTTGTTTCCATTGTTCTTAGTTTTTTTTTTCTTTTTAGCCTATCACAACTCAAATCCATCTTCCACATAAAAGACTTTTCTTTCTTTGAAAACAACTGTCATAGTTAACTCTTCAATCTTTTCTCCTAGTTAAATATATTGTTATTTTAACTAATGCTGCTGTAGCATAGTTTCAATGCACTTCACCATTCTGCCTAATCTACTTTTAGGACATTTTTGCCCTACTTTATTCTTTTGTTTTTGCTTAGCACCCTTAAAAATTCATCTACTCTTTGAGTTTTTTTGAAGATAGCACTTCATTTCTATGGGATATTTTCTGACTTAGTACTCCAATCACTTCAGTAAAATCAAATATGCTGAATATACTGAAGCAGCAATTTGCTAAATGGGTAGCTCAAATAGTAATTTATGTACTATGGAAATTGGGCCAGTTAAAAGCAATGAAGACAAACCACACAGCAGAAACCAGTGAATTTTATAAGAGATGAAATCAGGATAAATGCTTGCAACGAAATATTCAATGTCCTATCTCTAAATTAACTTTCCTATTATTGGTGATTTTTCCCATCCATCCTATCCTACCACCATTACCACCTCACAAAACAGAAAGGAAAATAATTTTCTAACATAAGGTCAACTTAGAACTTACTCAAAGTATACATTGAAAAATCTTATATCTACAGAAAGTACATTAAAAATAATAATTACTTTCCATGGGTTGTTGTGCTTTGATATAAATCCAAGAAACCATTTGCTTTTGCAAATGAATCCTTTCATGGGATTCACATGCACATTTTTGTCACATAGAAATAATAACAAGGAAGAAAGTCTGTATGGTGAGGGAAAATACCAACCTGACCAAGTGAGGTGACCTTAAGTTTTAGTTTTAAATCTACCAGACAAACATTATCAGACCTTAAACAAGATACTTAAAATTTCTGAGTCTGACCTTTCTTACTTCTTAAATGAGAGTTGGACCAATGATCTTTAAACTCCTTCCCAGCTAAATATCTATTTCAGCAAAGCAAAAACAATTCTGGAATATTCAGTTATTTTAATGAAGCTCAAATTTTTCATCAGTAGATAGACAACTAGGGGGAAGGAAAATTGTAACTCCTTCTACAGAATATCCAAAATATCCAAATACTTCTTTACACTAACTTGGTTGCAATATTCTTGCTATTTTATCGCAAATCACAAAGATGGATAATAGAACTAGTTTTTTTGATAATATAATAAATATTTTTTAGATTCCAGAAATATCTTTTCCGTAGTAAAAATTTGCCTTCAATTCATATTTACTTTAGTGTTATTTAATAGTCATTGCCTTATCTGGTACATTGTTGTGATTATTCTCTTTATTTGAATCTCTCTGGGAACTTTTTTCCCCAGAATGCATATAACATGAACCATAATTTCTGCATTACAACTTGTGACTAATTTACACATGTATCTTTAATTTTCTTAATCTTTTCTGAAGTTCTATAGGAGAACAGTACTCATGACAATTAGATGGGCAATCATTAATTATCCCAACCTGGAGTGTTGTTTGTAGGTAATGACATTAGGGAAGAAAAAAACAACAACTCTAGTTCTGGCAAACTTGCAATTTACAGAGTAAATGTAAATCAAAAAGGAAAAAAAAAACCTCAAAACTTTAAATTTCATGTAAATGTTGGCCTAATATTTTGAATGAATTAGGATATTAAAAAGCAGGGGCTAGGGCTAAAGAATGACATTTTATAAATTAAAAGGAGAGCCAGGTAAACTGCAGTGACATATAATAAGAGAAAGCTATCTTTGACTTGGAAAGTTAACAAAACCTTGACAATCAGGGAATAGGGAATTTAGAGAGGGTAGATTTCCCAAGTTGCTTTCCTACAAATAAATCACTGTCATTTTTTGTAGTCTCTAATAGTGCACTTACTCACTTTGGCAAACCTTTGACAGACACTCTAATAGATCTTAAGGTTAGTGTCATGTTGGATAACTTACAACAAATTCCAGGTGGCTAGATCTAAGGCCTATGACTCATGGACAATGAATGACCATACTTTTCTGTGAACCTTTTAATCCTTTGGTGAGTTCTGTAAGACATGGTGGTAGAGACATATGTCACCATGGAAAATATAAGCAGCTTCAGAGAAATCTTCATTATTTACTGTCTCTTTGATTAAATCTCTCCCCTGAGTCTTTCTTTTATATATGTTATTTTGAGACTCCAGAATAATAATCATCATTTAAAAGTAAAACTAATTTGAAAGAAGCATCTCAAGGTCATAGGACTCCCAAGTGTATTGTGTGATAAGTTATAGCCAAGAGACAATGTGTTATATTAGAGTTTTCTTTGAAATAATAAAAAAACAACTTTCGTGTCCTAATGCTGTCACACACTGAGACTGTATTAAAAAAGGATATCATGATTGTGATAGTTTTCCCTGAAATTCCTCGAGATTATTAAAAGATACATATGTATGGAAGGATAGAAAAAAGTTCCTTATACCACTTATGGGAAAAAAAACATAAAAATGTATTGAGACAGAGAATATCTCATAAAAATATGAGATGAAAATGGAAAAACTTTTACAAATTATTTTCTACAACAAAACACATCTTCCTAAACAAACAATACAAAAGAGAAAAAAATATGTTTCTGTATTTATTGTTCATTGACTAAAATAAACCTTTCAGAACAAAAATGGCTTATATTTCTTTCTCTAATAAGGTGTCCCACATGCCTACGCTAAGATCATGCAAAATTTCTTGGTAAATACAATTACATACAATGACTTTGTTCTGTGTCATATGATAATCAGTATAAGTTATAAACTAAGTAGATAAATACTCATTTTAAATGTATGTCCTTCACATGGAGAACATCCTAGGTAGAGCATCCTTAAAAGAAGATTTCACTATGGATCGTAAAGTTTCCATAATCTTTTTTGCACATGGCACTATCTTGATAGTACACTATCTTCTCAATAAGATCAACAACTGTTCAAGACATCAGTCCAGTCCAACGCTCCTCTGTCTCTCTGTCTCTTTGTCTCTCTCTCTCTCTCGCTCTCGCTTGTTCTCTCTTCCTTTTTGCCCTCCTCACAAACTTTTGAAAAAAATGTTTATTTTCCAGTATTTAAGATTAAGTTCTACAGTCTATTAAGTTATCCTATCCATGTGTGTTGATGTTTATGTATAAACCTCTCTTTCTTTCTCTCTCTATCTCTCTCTCACTCTCGTTCTCTCTCTGACTTTATCTCTCAGTCTCTCTTTGTCTCTGTCTCTTTCTGTCTGTCTCTCTCTTTGTCTTTATGTCTGTCTTCTCCCTCTCTATCTCTCTGCCTCTCTCTTTACACACACACACACACACACACACACACACACACACACACACACACACACTAGTAAGACAGATAATGATTTAAACCCAAAATGTAATTAAAGGAAGATCAAGATGGGTTTTATTTGAAAAAAATTGGCTTTTGGTCTTTTTTTGGTCTTTTTTTTTGGTGGAGGGAAGACTGAAAACAGAGTGGGGAATTAAATATCTATTGAAATAGTTCAAGTAAGAGATAATGGCTATGTTAAAGGGTAGAATTGGATAGTATGAAAAATGCTGCAATAAAATTGGTAAGCCTTGACAACTGATTAGATACACATGGAGCAACAAAAATAGGGAAATTGTGGGGAGGGAGCATAGCTTTAAGGAGAGAGATAATGAATTCTTAGTTGAAGATGCTGAATTTGACATGTTGATGGGCACATTCTATGGAAATGTGTAGTAGCAGTTTGCAGTGTTAGATTGGAGTGCATGAGAGAAATAAGATCTGAAATGTAAACATGGGAGTCATCTATATAAAGATGAGAATGTTCCTCCATGAAGTGAATGAGATAATTTAGAGAGAGGATGTTGAAAAAGAAGAGAACACTCTAAGGACAGAGTTTGGGGATAAATATACAATGAACCAATAGGAGATGCATGATGACAAAGTAAGGGGAAAGACAGAGAAGTTAGACAGGAAAGAAAATAGAGAAAAGTTTTTGTTAGGGAAGCCAAGAAAATATAGAAAATCCTACATTAGGAAGTATCTGACAGTATTAAAAGTTTTAGAAAGGTAAAATAGATGAAAATTGAGAAATACTCCCAGAATTTAACAGTTAAGAGAACAATAAAGCAACTTTTAGAAAATATCTTGGGCCAAATGATGTGGGCAGAAGTGAGACAGTGATTTGAAAAAAGCTAGTGGGAAATGATATATAGTGAGAAATCATAAAAATAATATAATTTGGAAGAATCAAAAATCCATATGATCCAAGGGGCAAATGGATATATACATGGCAATATAAGTATTTTATAGGGTATTTTTAATAATAATGCCATGAGAAATGGCATATAACAATAATCCAGGAAAAGGAGATTGGTTGTCCATACACTCTTGTTAAAAGAAAAGGGAGTAATCCACAAATAAGCCTGTTTACTGTTTACTATTAGAGGAGGGATTTGGGGGTAGTATAGTATTTTAATATTTGAAAAATGCCTTATATGCTATGTAATAAATCATTCAGTGCTCACAACAACCCTTAGAATACTATTATTATGTCCCTTTTACAGATAAGAAAATTGCAGCATATAGTGATTGACTTGTCCTGAGTCACATGGTGAGTAAGCTATTGAGTTGGAATTTGAATTCAGTTCTTCCCAACTGGGCCCATCATTGGATGCACTGTCACATCTAGAAGACCATCTATTAATGATTTTCAGTGCTACACTGACAAAACAAGCAAACAAACAAACAACAACAACAAAACCTAACAGGAGAAAAGGATATAGTGGATGGGTAATGTTTGCAATCTTATAGCTAATAGTCACATTATATCCATTCATTCATCAATAAATATTTATTAATTGCATATCCTTTGCCAGGTGCTATGGGAATGCAAAGAGAGTCAAAAGAGAATCTCTCTACTCAAGTATCTTAAAATCCATTGAGACAGACAACATGCAAACAAACAAAAGTAGTGAGCAATATACAGGAAAAATAAATAATGAAAGAATTAAAATTAAGAGGGTTAGAGAAGACTTTTTATAAATGCTGGAATTTTGGTTATTTGGTTTGGAATTTGGGTTTGGTTTGGATGTAAAAGATACCAAAAAAGTCAATATTTGGAGTGGAGAATAAGGATAGTGATCCACATAAGAGTGACTCCCAAAGAAAATGCTCAGGGCTAAGGGTTCATTGAAACATAATGTTTTAGAGACCTGGTGAATATAATACTTAAATAATTCTTTCAAAAAAGAAGCTAAACAAGTCATCAATGAGCTCCTTAAGAAAAATAATTATCCAAGGCCAGATCAATTTTCAAGTGAATTCTACCAAACAGTTAAGAAATAATTCCAATACTATATTTAAATTCCCTGAAAATATAGGCAAAGGGAATACTGGTGAATTTCTTTCACAATTTGAAAATCATTTTAACTAAATTTTCATTGAAACAGTGAAGGCAAAAACTTTGACAAAATTTCTGGTAATTCTGGAAAGTAGCTTAACAGAAACTAGGCATAGACTAGCATCTCATTGTATACCAAGAGAAAATCAAAATGGATAAATGACAAACTGTTGGTGAAGTTGTGAACTGATTAGGCCATTCTAGAGTACAATTTGGAAGTATGCTCAAAGACCTATAAAACTATGTACTCTTTGAGTTAAAAACAATTGCTAGGTCTATGTCCCTAAGAGTTTTAATAAAATGAAAAATTACCTTATTCTCTTTCTGGTGGCAAAGAATTAAAAATATAGAGAATACCTATCAATACAGAAACTGCTTAACAAATCATTGTATATGATTGTTTTAGAATATTATTGCAGTAAAAGAAATAATGGGGGAATGGGTTCAGAAAAACCTGGGAAAACCCACATGAATTCATGCAAAATGAAGTGAGTATAACCAGTAAAACATTGTACAAAGTAGCATTAATATTGTAAGGATGTCCATCTGTGACTTAGCTATTCTGATTAAGACTTTAAACCAAAGAGCCCATGATGAAAAGAGCTATCTACCTCAAGAGAGAACTCCCAATTTCTGAATGCAGTTTGAAACATACCTTTTTTAACTTTATTTTTTTATTTTATTTTGTTTGTGTCTTTTTTGCAAATTGGCTAATATGCAAATATGTTTTGTATAACTTCATAAGTATGATAAATGTCAAATTGATTAGCTTCTCAAAGAGGAGGGAGAGACAAAAAGAGAGAAAAAGTTTGGAAATCAAAATGAAGAAAAATAATTGTTAAAACAATTTACAAGAAATTGGAATATATTTAATGAAATAAATAAATAATTTAAAGAAAAAGAAAAGAAAAAGAAAAATTTTTGAGGTATCAAAGTTCACCCCCAGTCTAAACTATGTGAATAAGCAATCTATAGCTCTCATCAATTTCATACATTTATATTATGTATATTCACATACATATCTATATATATATATATATATATATATGTATAAATATACACATAAATGAACATATATTTACACATGTATTAACAGCTATATATTCATACATGTATATATGGACATAAAATATACAATATCTTTGTAAAATGTTTCGAAAACTAAATCTCTAATATCTCTGGATTTCTGATATCCATCAAAAATAATTTTCTAAATCATTGTATAGTTTAAAAATTTTCCCATTTAAAATGATTATATATATTGATGGAGGAGAGAGTTCTTTATGTTAACAATCAACTATAGTCTAAATGCATTTAAAATTTTTCAACTTTCTTTTGAATAATTATAGATTTTATTTAAGAGCCTCTACAAGGTTCTAGTACTAGATTCAATCAACATAATGACATTATTAAGAAATCATTAAGAAAGACAGACTTCATTAGAAACAGGCATTCTCTCTTACATTTTGCACAGTAGTGCAAACTCAAGGAAAATACATATTTCTGCTTTATGCTTTGTTTGATATTAACAATCAAATGAATATTAAACAAGGCCATTAATTATTTGTAAAATTATATTGTCTTTGTACTTTTATATCTGTGCACATATGTAAGCATGCTTGCTTCTGGTATATGTGTATAAGCAAATAAATGGAATTACATTTGAGGTATTGAAAAGTTCTTTCAGTAGTCCCTATACAATTTTCTGAAACAAAATCCTCTCTTTATCACTAAGGTTATATACTTATGAGCCACTAGTCTCCAAAAAAGTAATGCTGAAAATCACTAAGAGGTCACTAAAGAAACTTCTAGTGGGTGTTAGAAAATGGAATACATTGCAAACAAGGAATTATGCATAAAAAGTAACATAAAGGATGGTTTTAAGAAATGCAGGACTGAAAAAGAAAACAATCTGGAAATATAAAAAGATCAATGATTAACTAGTTGACACCTTGTGGATTTCTTTGGTATTGTCACAATTACTAAAGAATGTGAAGAATACTCATACCATGTAGAAAGGGAGGAAGACCCTCTGTGGTGAATTTTTGGTAGGACAAGAACTAGAATCATAATTGTGGGGAAGGCATGTATAATTGGAAAGAGTAGTTGCTTTCATGATATCATAGATTCACTGGCAAATTTGAGTAATGATTTTTTTATTAATTTTATAATTATAAATTTTTTGGCAGTACATATGCATGAGTAATTTTTTATAACATTATCCCTTTTATTCATTTTGCCAAATTTTCCCCTCCCTCCCCTAGATGACAGGCAATCCCATACATTTTACAAGTGTTACAGTATAACCTAGATACAATATATGTGTGTGAATCCAATTTTCTTGTTGCACGTTAAGAATTGGATTCTGAAGGTATAAGTAACCTGGGTAGAAAGACAGTAGTGATAACAGTTTACATTCAATTCCCAGTGTTTCTTCTCTGGGTGTAGTTGTTTCTGTCCATCATTGATCAACTGGAAGTGAGTTGGATCTTCTTTATGTTGAAGATACCCACTTCCATTAGAATATATATTCATACAGTATTGTTGTTGAAGTGTTTAGTGATCTTCTGGTTCTGCTCATTTCACTCAGCATCAGTTCTTGTGAGTCTCTCCAAACCTCTCTGTATTCATCCTGTTGGTCATTTCTTACAGAACAATAATATTCCAAAACCTTCATATACCATAATTTACCCAACCATTCTCCAATTGATGGACATCCATTCATCTTCCAGTTTCTAGCCACTACAAAAAGAGCTGCCACATACATTTTGGCACACACAGGTCCCTTTCCCCTATTTAGTATTTCTTTGGGATATAAGCCCAGTAGTAGCATTGCTGGATCAAAGGGTATTCACAGTTTGATAACTTTTTGGACATAGTTCCAAATTGCTCTCCAGAATGGCCGGATTCTTTCACAACTAAAGCAAAAAATGCATTAGTGTCCCAGTTTTCCCACATGCCCTCCAGCATTCATCATTATTTGTTCCTGTCATCTTAGTCAAATTGACAGGTGTGTAGTGGTATCTCAGAGTTGTCTTAATTTGCATTTCATTGATTAGTAGTGATTTAGAAGACTCTTTCATATGAGTGGATATAGTTTCATTTACATCATCTCAGAATTATCTGTTCATATCCTTTGACCATTTATCAATTGGAGAATGATTTGATTTCTTATAAATTAGGGTCAGTTCTCTATATATTTTGGAAATGAGGCCTTTATCGGAACCTTTAACTGTAAAAATATTTTCCCAATTGGTTACTTCCCTTCTTATCTTGTTTGCATTAGTTTTGTTTGGACAGAAACTTTTTAGTTTGATGTTACCAAAATCTTCTATTTTGTTATCAATAATGATCTCTAGTTCTCCTTTGGTCACAAATTCCTTCCTCCTCCACAGATCTGAGAGGTAGACTATCCACTGTTACTCTAATCTATTTATGGTCTCATTCTTTATGCCTAAATCATGGACCCATTTTGATCTTATCTTGGCACATGGTGTTAAGTGTGGGTCCATATCTAATTTCTGCCATACTAATTTCCAGTTTTCCCAACAGTTTTTTTCAAATAATGATGGTTTTTTTTTTAATCGCAAATGTTGGTATCTTTGGGTTTGTCAAACACTAGATTCCTATAGTTGTACCCTTTCTTGTCCTTTGTACATAATCTGTTCCACTGATCTACCGGTCTATTTCTTAGGCAATACCAAATGGTTTTGGTGACTGCTGCTATATAATATAGCTTTAGATCAGGTACACCTAGACCACCTTCCTCTGAGTTTTTTTTTTTTTTTCATTAGTTCCCTTGCAATTCTCGACCTTTTATTCTTCCATATGAATTTTGTTATTTTTTCTAGGTCATTAAAATAGTTTCTTGGGAGTCTGATTGATATAGCACTAGATAAATAGATTAGTCTGGGGAGTATTGTCACCTTTATTATATTCGCTCAGCCTATCCAAGAGCACTGAATATCTATTTTTGTGGCAAGTGTTTTATAATTTTGCTCATATAATTCCTGACTTTTCTTTGGTAGATGGATTCCCAAATATTTTATACTCTCAACATTTCTTTTGAATGGAATGTCTCTTTGTATCTCTTGCTGTTGCATTTTGTTGGTGATGTATAAAAATGCTGAGGATTTATGTGGATTTATTTTGTATCCAGCAACATTGCTAAAGTTGTGCATTATTTCTGATAACTTTCTATAAGAATCATTGCAATTCTCTAAGTATACTATCATATCATCTGCAAAGAGTGACAGTTTGAGGAGAAATACAGAGAGGCTTGGAGAGACTTACATCAACTGATGCTGAGTGAAACGAGCAGAACCAGAAGATCATTATACACTTCAACAATGATACTGTACGAGGATGTATGCTGATGGAAGTGGATTTCTTCAACATAGAGAAGAGCTAATCCAATTCCAATTGATTAATGATGGACAGAACCAGCTACATCCAGAAAAGGACTGGGAAATGAATGTAAACTGTTATTTTTACCTTCTGAATCCAATTCTTCCTGTGCAACAAAAAATTCGGTTCTACACACATATATTGTATCTAAATTATACTGTAATATATTTAACATATATAAGACTGCTTGCCATCAGGGGGAGGGGGTTGGGGGAGGAAGGGAAAAAATCTGAATAGAAGTAAGTGCAAGGGATAATGTTGTAAAAAATTACCCATGCATATGTACTGTCAAAAAATGTTATAATTATAAAATAAAATAAAAAATTAAAAAAAAAAAAAAAAAAAAAAAAAAAAGAAAATAAGAGAAAAAAGCAGGGGAAAACATTGATGAAACTGTGGAAACTTTATTTAATAAAATAATGTTTTAAATTTAAAAAAAAAAAAAAAAAAAAAAAAGAGTGACAGTTTGAATTCCTCATTACCTACTCTTATTCCTTTAATCTCTTTCTCGACTCATTGCGGAGGCTAGCATTTCTAATACAATATTGAATAATAATGTTGATAATGGGCAAACTTGTTTCACTCCTGATCTTACTGGGAAAGGTTGCAGTTTATCTACATTACATATTATGCTTAATGGCGGTTATAAATATATGCTCCTGACTATTTTAAGGAATAGTCCACTTATTCCTACACTATCAAGCATTTTTAGTAGGAATAGTTGTTGTATTTTATCAAATGCTTTTTCTTCTTCTGTTGAGATGATCATATTTTTTTATTAATTTGATTATTAATATGGTCAATTATTCTAAAAGTTTCCCTAATATTAAACCAGTCCTGCATTCCTGGTACAAATTCTACTTGATCATAGTGTATTATCCTGGGGATGATTTTCTGAAGTCTTTTTGCTAATATCTTATTTAAGATTTTAGCATCAAAATTCATTAAGGAAATTGGTCTATAGTTTCTTTCTCAGTTTTTGATCTACCTGGTTTAGGTATCAGTACCATGTCTGTGTCATAAAAGGAGTTTGGTAGGACTCCTTCATCCCCTATTTTTTCAAATAGTTTATATAACATTGGGGGTAATTGTTCTTTAAATGTTTGGTAGAATTCACATGTAAATCCATCTGGTGCTGGGGATTTTTTCCTGGGGAGTTGATTAATAGTTTGTTCTATTTCTTTTTCTGAAATAGGACTATTTAAGCAATTTATCTCCTCCTCTGTTAATCTAGGAAGCCTATATTTTTGGAGGTAATCATCCATTTCACTTAAGTTATCAAATTTATTGGCATAAAGATGGGCAAAGTAACTCATTATTTCTCTAATTTCCTCTTCATTGGTGGAAAGATCCCCCTTTTAATTTGTAAGACTAACAATTTGATTTTCCTCTTTCCTTTTTCTGATCAGATTTACCAAAGGTTTATCTATTTTATTGGCTTTTTCATAAAACCAACTCTTGGTTTTATTTATTAATTCAATAGTTTTTTACTTTCAATATTATTGATTTCTCCTTTTAATTTTTGTATTTCAAGTTTAATTTTTGGTTGGGGGTTTTTAATTTGGTCTTTTTCTAGCCTTTTAAGTTGCAAGCCCAATTCGTTAATGTTCTCTTTCTCTATTTTCTTCAAATAAGCCTCTAAAGATATAAAATTTCCCCTTATTACTGCTTTAGCTGCATCCCACAGATTTTGGTATGATGTCTCATCATTGTCATTATCTTGGGTGAAATTATTAATTGTTTCTATAATTTGCTCTTTCACCCAGTCATTCTTTAAGATCAGATTATTCAGTTTCCAATTACTTTTTGGTCTATTTATCCCTAACTTTTTACTGAATGTAGCTTTTATTGCATTGTGATCTGAGAAGAAGGCATTTATTATTTCTGCCTTCCTACATTTAATTTTGAGATCTTTATGTCCTAATATATGGTCAGTTTTTGTATAGGATCCATGAACTGCTGAGAAGAAAGTATATTCCTTTCTGTTGCCATTCAGTTTTCTCCAAAGGTCTATCATACCTAGTTTTTCTAATGTTCTATTTACTTTTTTTAATTTCTTTCTTGTTTGTTTTGTGGTTTGATTTGTCTAAATCTGAGAGTGCAAGGTTGAGATCTCCCACTATTATAGTTTTACTGTCTATTTCTTCTTGCAACTCTCTTAACTTTTCCTTTAGAAAGTTAGATGCTATATCACTTGGTGCATATATGTTTAGTATCGATATGGCTTCATTATTTATGCTACCTTTCAGCAGGATATAGTTTCCTTCCTTATCTCTTTTAATTAGATCAACTTCTGCTTTTGCTTGATCTGAGATAAGGATAGCTACCCCTGCTTTTTTGGCTTTACTTGAAGCATAATAGGCTCTGCTCCAACCTTTTACCTTTACTCTATATGTATCGCCCTGCTTTAAGTGTGTTTCCTGTAAACAACATATTGTAGGGTGCTGATTTTTGATCCAGTCTGCTATCCATCTCCATTTGATGGGAGCGTTCATCCCATTCACATTTACAGTTAAAATTACTAATTCTGTATTTCCTGCCATCATATTATCCCCAGATTATGCTTTTTCCCTTGACCTCCCTGAACCCCTTCCCCAATATTTAATTCATAGACCCCATTTGTGATGCACAGCCCTCCCTTTTTAGTATTCCTCCCCCCCTCCTTCCAAGTCCCTTCCCTTATTCCCCTTTTCCTTTTCCCTTTTCTCTTCCCCCTTTTAATGAGGTGAGAGAGAATTCTCTGAAAAACAAACATGTCAATCATTTACTCTTTGAGCCTATTCTGATGAGAGTAAGTTTCACACAATGTTTCTACCCCTCTCTAAATTCCCTCAGATGTGGTAGATTTTCTATGCCTCTTCCTGGGATGTAGTTTCCCTCTTTTTATGACTCCTTCCCCTTTTTTCTGATACTCTGTACAGTTCTCTTTGATGATTTCCTGTAAAATAGAATCTAGGCTCTTTTTTTTTATCATAGTTTTCGTGAAGTCTAATGATCCTCAGATTATCTCTCCTAGATCTATTTTCCAGGTCTATAGATTTTCCCAGTAAGTATTTGACGTTATTCTCCAGCTTTTCTTTTTTTGTGTGGTTTGTTTGACTGATTCTTAGGTTCTCAATGAATCATCCATTTCTGTTTGTTCTGTCCTGATTTTTAATGAATTATTTTCTTCATTCACATTTTTTAGTTCTTTTTGTATATGCCCAATTCAGTTTTTAAATGAATTATTTTGCTCTGTTGAATTTTTTTCCATTTCACTAATTTTTTTAGTGAGTTATTTTCTGGATATTAGCAGCTGAAGCAAAAAGCCCTTGCACTCAAACCAGAAGTGTCTGCCCAGAAACCTCGGTCCCTACTTCAAAGGTTCCGCTTCTCTGGAATTTCCACTTCTCTGGGAATTCCCCAGCTACTAGAGTTCCGTTGCCTCAGGCTGAGCCCCACACTATGTGGATTAGAGGCTGCCTTGGGCTGTGGCCCTGCTGTTCAGGCTCTCAACTATCCCAAGGGGAAGCCCTGGACAGTTGAAGGCGGCTGTACAGCCATACTGAGATCTGTTAGGTCACTTTGAGGTTTAGATGGATTTAGGATCTGGCTTTAAATTTTAAAGTATTTTAATCCTCTTCTGAACTGCTGTTTTATAACCAGAGAAGAGCTAACAGCCTGTGCCAGATTCCTCTATCTCAGTGGCTTCTCTGATCCCAGAGTTCTCCCCAGCCGGATCAGCACAGTGTGTTAGCACCCAGTCCAACCCTGTCTGTGCTGGTCTTTTTTTTTTTTTCCCCTCCCTTTGAAACTGACCTTTTCTGTTGAAATTCCAGATTCTCTTCAGCTGGTAAGTTGTGCTTATAATCCTTGCTTTGTGGTTTTTATCAGTCCAGAATTATTTTTGAAGCTGATTTAATTAAATGGTATTGAGGGAAGAAGGGAGCTTACAAATTCTTGTGTATCTTCTCCACCATCTTGGCTCCATCCCTGCGAGTCATGATTTTAAGTTGGAAAATTGTAACATTAAAAGTTCTTATAATAAATATTTTTACTGAATTATAGGAACATAGGATAATTTGCCTCTCATACCTGTGGAAGAAGAATGAATTTATGTCCAAAAAAGAATTAGATATCATTATTGATCACAAAGTAGAAAACTTTGATTATATCAAATTGAAAATTTTTGTACAAACAAAACTAATGCAGATAAGATTAAAAGGGAAACAATAAACTTGGAAAACATTTTTACAGTCAAAGGTTCAGATAAAGGACTCATTTAAGAAATATATAGAGAATTAACTCTAATTTGTAAGCAATCAAGCCATTCTCCAATTCATAAATGGTCAAAGGATATGAACAGACAATTCTCAGTTGAAGAAATTGAAACTATTTGTAGCCATATGAAAAGATGCTCCAAGTCATTATTATTCAGAGAAATGCAAATTAAGACAAGTCTGTGATACCACTATACCTATCAGATTGACTAGAATGACAAGCAAAGATAATGCAGAATGTTGGAGGGGATGTGGGAAAACAGGGACACTGATACATTGTTGGTGGAATTGTGAATATATCCAGCCATTCTGGAAAGCAATTTGGAACTATGCTCAAAAAGTTATCAAACTGTGCATAGCCTTTGACCCACTAGTGTTACTACTGGGATTATCTCCCAAAGAGATCTTAAAGAAGGGAAAGGGACCTGTATGTGCAAGAATGTTTGTGGCAGTACTTTTTGTAGTGGCCAGAAATTGGAACTATATGAATGCCCATCAATTGGAGAATTGCTGAATAAATTAAGGTATATGAATATTATGGAATATTATTGTTCTATAAGAAATGACCAACAGCATGATTTCAGAAAGGCCTGGAGAAACTTAAATGAATTTATGCTGAGTGAAATGAGCAGAACCAGAAGATCATTATATACTTCAATAACAATACTATATGATGATCAGTTCTGATGGATGTGGCCATTTTCAACAAGGAGATGACCCAAATAACTTCCAAAAGAGCAGTAATGAAGTGAACCAGCTATCCCCAGCAAAAGAACTCTGGGAGATAACTATGGACCACTACATAGAATTCCCAATCCCTCTAATTTTGTCAGCCTGTATTTTGGATTTCATTCACAGGCTAATTGTACACTATTTCAAAGTCCAATTCTTTTTGTACAGCAAAACAACTGTTTAGACATGTATACATATATTGTATTTAATTTATACTTTAAGATATTTATCATGTATTGGTCAACCTGCCATCTGGGGTGGAGGAGGGGAAAAATTAGAACAAAAGATTTGGCAATTGTCAATGTTGTAAAATTACCCATGCATATATCTGGTATATAAAAACTATTTAATAAAAAAAATTAAATTAAATTAAAAAATAAAAAATAATAATTATTTTTACTCAGACAGAATGTAATTGAGTTTAAATATTGCTGTGATATAGAAAATGAGGAACTGGTAGAATTAGGAAAATATGGAAAGACTTGGACTTAGGAAGGAAGCTGCTATTTACCTTCAAGGAAAGAAATGACAAGTAGAAATATGGACAGTGCAGTTTTACATATATACTTCTGAGTACATAGAGTATATATGTGTATGTTTAGATAGCTGTACATTGTATATGTAATATTTATTATCGAGGCATTCTTGAAATGGAAATTTATTGCTTTATTGCATCTTATCATTTTTTTGCTGTATATGTGTCATGTCCTTTTTTTTTCTTTTTCAAATAAATTTTAAAAATAAAAAAAATAAGGACAAATAGCTTGGCAGAAATGGGATTGTAGATATTATTTAGTGCAAAAACCAAATTTAAAATGGAGCAAAGAAACAAAAATTCTTTCTAAAATTGCTGATGCTCAGAAAGGCAAATATTTTAATATATGTACTTTTATCCTCTAAGACTTTACCTACTAAATGGAGAAACATCCTAATGAGTGAATTCCTATATTTTCTTCATAAATTATTGACAACAATAATTGGAAACAGTTTTTTTAGGTATTGAAATCTTCTACCTAGCAGGACATTTGGCTCCAGTATTCTTATTCTATGCCATGTCTGCTTATTATTAAGCCTACAACAGGATGGTATTCTGTTTTCCTTTCCTCATTCTTCTGAACCCATTCTCTACTTAAGCAATTAGCACCTAACTGTTTGAAGAAAATGGCTCATCGTTGATGACCACACTTACCACATTACCCAGCATACTCAGCTTGAATTATTTCTATGGTTCTTTGATGTTAGAACTTCACACCTTAGTAAATCAAATAAATATTTATTAAATCTTTGAGGAAAGAGATAAAGAGATAACATCCTTCATTATATATATATATATATAGATATAGATATAGATATAGATATAGATATAGATATAGATATATAGATATATATTAAGAAGTTCATGCTGTGCAGAGTGGAAGAGTGGAAAAAGTCTAAGAAACGTTATCTAAGTTCTAAAGAAAATCTGAACTAAATTAGTAATTTTACTGATAAGAGTAAATGTTAAATAAAGAAACTCTCTTCATCAAAGGGAGCTTTGTCAAATCACCTTCTTTGAAGTTTTTTCATAGAAAATTACTCAGAACAATTTGGAACTAGCCCAAAGGGCTATCAAATTGTACATACTCTTTGATGCAATATCTCTACTGGGCCTGTATCCCAAAGAGATCTTAAAGGGGAGAAATGGATCCAAATGTGAAAAAAATGTTTGTGACAGCCCTTTTTATGGTGGCAAGAAACTAAAACTGAGTGGATGCCCATCAGTTGGAGAATGGCTGAATAAGTTATTGTATATGAATGTTATGGAATATTATTGTTCTATAAGAAATGATCAGCAGGATGATGTCAGAGAGGCTTACATGAATTGATGCTTAGTGAAATGAACAGAACCAGGAGCTCATTGTACATGGCAAAAGCAACATTATATGATGATCAGTTTTAATGGATGTCATTTTTTACAACATTGAGGTGATTCAGCTCAATTCCAGCAGACTTGTGATGAAGAAAGCTACCTGCACATGTGGATCATAAAATAGTTTTTTTTTTCACCTTTTTTGTGTTGCTCACTTGCCATTTTTTTCTTTTTTTGCACTGATTTTTCTTGTGAATCATTATAACCATTGAAAATATGTATAGAAGAATTGTATATGTTTAACATTCATTGGGTTACTTGCTATCTAAAAGAAAGGATAAAGGGAAAGGAGAGAGTATAATGAAAATAAAAAGCTAATATAAAAAAAAGAAAATTACTCAGAGAACTCAGAGATTGTGACTTGGTACAGGTTCATATAGTACTGGTCAAGAGCAGAACATGAGCCAGGTTTTTTGAATAGCATAACTACTTTCTATCTATCACGTTATGGCAACTCTCATGCCTCCATTCCTTGTCAACACAATAGTTGCAATTATTAAGCCAGCATTCTCAGTTCCTAACTTTTCAGATTTATAAGTGAACTGAAACTTTAAAGCCATTAACTACATCAGAGTAGCATGTTCTCTGAAAAGAACACTATATTTAAGGTCTAATGGGGACTTCCGGCCAAGATGGCGGTGTAGAGGCAGACAGCTGCTTGAGCTCCGAATTTTCTCTCAGAACTTACTTCATGACAAGCTTCAGAGTTAATGCTTGACAAGAAAAGAAAAACATAAATAATCACCAACAGACGGCATCCTTGAAATTCACCAGAAAAGGTCTGTGTTTCCTCGGGGGAGGGTCAATCAGACTGTGGAAAGACTGAGGGCAGGCAAGCCAGACTGATACAGGCAGCTCACACAGCTCAGACAAGACGGGGAGGGGTACAATCTCTGCCATTTCTTTGAAAAGGCTTTTACCTCACTGTGGATACTCCCTCTTGGCAGCAAGCCAGGATCAGTGGAGAGGGTGTAAACACTGGAGATGAAGATTAAAACCCCGGAAAGCTAGGATCTCTCTGAACCTGGCCACACCCAACCCCCACCTGGACTGATTCAGCTCCTTCTCAGAGCCTCAGAGCTCAGACTCAACGCAGCCATCCCTGTCTTGTTAGTGCCTCAATGCTGACCTCCCCCCCCAGTCTGTAGAGGAAGCCCATTAATAACATCCAGCCCCATACACCCCAAAACAGACCAATTGTTTCTCTTGTCAATTTGTTTTCTTCGATTCTCGCTCTGACAAAATGAACAAAAAATTCAAAAGGGCTCTAACCATTGACAGCTTCTGTATGGAGAGAGAACAGACTTAAAATAGTGAGGAGACTAAAAACAGACTGTCCCCAGAGGAATCCCCTAAGGGGGATATGAGCTGCTTCTCAATACAAAAGAATCTCATAGAGGAAATCAAAAAGGTTCTCACAAGAGAGTTAGAAGAGAAATGGGAAGCTTGGCAAGACAGCCTGGAGAAATCATCCCACACATTTAAAGACAGAGTAGATAAAGAAATCAAATCATTGAGAAACAAGAATAGCTCTCTAAAAAATAAAATGGACAAAATGGAAAAAAATTCCATAGAAGATAAAAACTCAATTGGACAATTACAAAAAGATATAAAAAAGTGAATGAAGAAAATACATCATTGAAAATTAGACTCGAACAAGTACAAATGAATGACTCAAGGAGAAACCAAGAGGTAGTCAATCAAAACCAGAGAAATGAAACAATTGAAAAGAATGTCAAGTACCTTATTAGAAAGACAACAGACCTGGAAAACAGATCCAGGAGAGACAATTTGAGAATAATTGGACTCCCTAAAAAATGTGAGGAAAAAAAGAGCTTGGATACTATTTTCCAGGAAATTATCAAAGAGAACTGTCCAGACATTTTGCAAACAAATGGTAAAATAGACATTGAAAAAATTCATCTATCACCCACTGAAAGGGACCCTAAAATCAAAACGCCAAAAAATACAGTGGCCAAGTTCAAGGACCATCAGACAAAGGATAAAATACTGGAAGCTGCTAGAAAAAAGCAATTCAGATATGGAGGAGCCACAATAAGATAACCCAGGATGCAGCAGCTTCCACATTAAAAGAACGAAGGGTGTGGAACATGATATTCCAAAAGGCTAAGGAACTTGATATGCAGCCAAGAATAACTTACCCAGGAAAAATGAGCATCGTAGATGGCGGAGAAGAAACACACGACTCAGTGAACGTCCTCACTCCCTCACAACCAATTAGATAAATTAAGTCTCAAAATTAGCTCAGGACTGATAGATACCACAAGGACTGGAAGCACGACTTACCAGCTGAAGAGAATCTGGAGTTTCAACAGGAAAGGTCAGTTCTCAGGGGAGGAATAAGAAAGACCAGCACAGACGGTGGGGTAGGGGCACACTGCGCCCATTGCGCTGGGAAGGGCTCTGGGATCAGAGAAGCCACTGAGGTAAAGGAATCTGGCACAGGCTGTTAGCTCTTCTCTGCTAATTATTTAGCAGTTCAGAAGAGAAAGCCAAAATATTTTAAAACTCAGATTAGATTTTCCCCGATCCTGCGGGTGACTCGGCTGACACAGCACCAGGGGGTGTGGCCTCAGCTACCTCCTGAGAATAGTTAAGAGACTGACAAGTGGGTGGATACGGCCCAAGGCAACACACACTGCCTAGCTTAGCTGGAGGGAGTGGAACTCAGCTCCAGGAAGTCCCAGAGAAGCGGAACCTTTGAACTAGGGACCATGGTTTCTGGCAGACACTTCCAGTTTGAGCGCAGGGGCTTCTCACGTCACCTGCTGCAGACATTCACTCCACACCCGGACACATAGGCTGGGCTTCCTGCAGTCTTCACTATTCTACGCCCTCGAAGCACAGTAGTGCTAATCACCTCTGAGGCACCTCCAGGGAGGGGGTGGGGAACTCTCTCCCAGAGCTCTCTCTTAGCTCAGGCGCAGGAGCCAGCTGCATCCATCCGGTCTGGGAGGAAGCTGGTAAAGAAGTAAATAATTTCCTACCCCAGGGACAGACCCCAAAACATTTTTTAAGTATGAGCAAAAAAGCTAGAAAAACTATAGATTCCTTCTACACAGAGAAAGAGCGGGTATCCAACCCCGAGGAAGTTAACAGCAAAGATTCAGAAGATAACAACCTAAAGGGGAACGATTCCTGCCCCCCATCACATAACTCTCTCCTAGAAGAAGCTCTTAAAAAATTGAGGGAGATCGAAGAAAAATGGGGAAAAGAAAGGGAAGTTATGATAGAGAATAACAACGTCCTGAAATTGGAGTTGGAAAAAATAAAGAATTCACAGGAGATGCAGGGAAACAAAATTAGTGAATTAGAAAAGGTTAAAAAAACACAGGAAAGTAGGATTTCTGAATTGGAAAAGATAAAAAAGTCTCAAGAAAATAGAATTTCTGAATTGGAAAAAGAAAATAATTCTCAAAAAAAAAAATTAGGGAAATGGAAAAAAATTCAATAGAGCAAAATAATTCATTTAAAAACGAAATTGGGCATTTACAAAAAGAACTAAAAACTGTGAAAGAAGAAAATAACTCCTTAAAAGTCAGGATGGAACAAATAGAAATGAATGATTCACAGAGAACCCAAGAATCAGTCAAACAAAACAAAAAAAATGAGAAGCTGGAGAACAACGTCAAATACTTACTGGGAAAATCTATAGACCTGGAAAATAGATCTAGGAGAGATAATCTGCGGATTATTGGACTTCCAGAAAACTATGACCAAAAAAAGAGCCTAGATTCTATTTTACAGGAAATTATCAAAGAGAACTGTCCAGAGATAATAGAAACAGAAGGGAAAGTAGATGTGGAAAGAATTCATCGAACTCCTTCTGAAATAGACCCTTAAAAAAGAACACCACGGAATATAGTGGCTAAGCTGCAGAATTACCACACAAAGGAGAAAATCCTGCAAGCAGCTAGAAAAAAACAATTTAAATACCAAGGTGCCACAATAAGGGTCACCCAAGATCTGGCTGCCTCCACATTAAAAGATAGAAGGGCCTAGAACCTGATATTCCGTAAGGCAAAAGATCAAGGACTGCAACCAAGAATGAACTACCCAGCTAAGTTTAGCATCTTTTTCCATGGAAGAAGATGGTCATTCAATGAAACAGAGGAATTCTATATGTTTCTAAGAAAAAAACCAGACTTAAACAAAAAATTTGATCTACATCCACAAGACTGAAGAGAAACAGAAAAAGGTACACAGAACCCTTGAGAACTGTAACTCTGTTGTGGGTATATAAAAAATACTCAAGGATAATTTGATTTTACTGATATAAAAGAAAAAAAGGGGGGTGTAGTAAAGGGAAGGAGTGATAAAAAGAGGGAAACTACATCCCAGGAAGAGACATAGAAAATACACCATATCTGAGGGAACTTAGTGAGGGGGAGAATCATTGTGTGAATCTTACTCTCATCAGAAGAGGCTCAAAGAGTAAATAATTAACATATTTGTTTTTCAGAGAATTTTCTCTCGCCTCATTAAAAGGGGGGAGAGGAAAAGGGAAAAGGAAAAGGAGAATAAGTGAAGGGACTTGGAGGGAGGGGGGAGGGATCCTAAAAAAAAAAAAAAAAGAGGGAGGGTTGCGTGTCACAAGGGGGGTCGGTAAATTAAATATCGGGGAGGGGGATCAGGGGGGTCAAGGGAAAAAAGCATAATCTGGGGATAATATGATGGCAGGAAATACAGAATTAGTAATTTTAACTGTAAATGTAAATGGGATGAACGATCCCATCAAACGGAGACGGATAGTAGATTGGATCAAAAAGCAGAACCCTACAATATGTTGCCTACAGGAAACACACTTAAAGCAGGGAGATACATACAGAGTAAAGGTAAAAGGTTGGAACAGAGCCTATTATGCTTCAAGTAAAGCCAAAAAAGCAGGGGTAGCTATCCTTATCTCAGATCAAGCAAAAGCAGAAGTAGATCTCGTTAAAAAAGATAAGGAAGGAAACTATATCCTGCTGAAAGGTAGCATAAATAATGAAGCCATATCAATACTAAACATATATGCACCAAGTGGTATAGCATCTAACTTTCTAAAGGAAAAGTAAAGAGAACTGCAAGAAGAAATAGACAGTAAAACTATAATAGTGGGAGATCTCAACCTTGCACTCTCAGATTTAGACAAATCAAACCACAAAACAAACAAGAAAGAAATTAAAAAAGTAAATAGAACATTAGAAAAACTAGGTATGATAGACCTTTGGAGAAAACTGAATGGCAATAGGAAGGAATATACTTTCTTCTCAGCAGTTCATGGATCCTATACAAAAATTGACCATATACTAGGACATAAAGATCTCAAAATTAAATGTAGGAAGGCAGAAATAATAAATGCCTTCTTCTCAGATCACAATGCAATAAAAGCTACATTCAGTAAAAAGTTAGGGGTAAATAGACCAAAAAGTAATTGGAAACTGAATAATCTCATCTTAAAGAATGACTGGGTGAAAGAGCAAATTATAGAAACAATTAACAATTTCACCCAAGATAATGATAATGATGAGACATCATATCAAAATCTTTGGGATGCAGCTAAAGCGGTAATAAGGGGAAATTTTATATCTTTAGAGGCTTATTTGAAGAAAATTGAGAAAGAGAAGATTAACGAATTGGGCTTACAACTTAAAAGGCTAGAAAAAGACCAAATTATAAACCCCCAACCAAAAATTAAACTCGAAATACAAAAATTAAAAGGAGAAATCAATAAAATTGAAAGTAAAAAAACTATTGAATTAATAAATAAAACCAAGAGTTGGTTTTATGAAAAAGCCAATAAAATAGATAAACCTTTGGTAAATTTGATCAAAAAAAAGAAAGAGGAAAATCAAATTGATAGTCTTACAAATGAAAAGGGGGATCTTTCCACCAATGAAGAGGAAATTAGAGAAATAATAAGGAGTTACTTTGCCCAACTTTATGCCAATAAATTTGATAACTTAAGTGAAATGGATGACTTCCTCCAAAAATATAGGCTCCCTAGATTAACAGAGGAGGAGATAAATTGCTTAAATAGTCCCATTTCAGAAAAAGAAATAGAACAAGCTATTAATCAACTCCCCAGGAAAAAATCCCCAGGGCCAGATGGATTCACATGTGAATTCTACCAAACATTTAAAGAACAATTAGCCCCAATGTTATATAAATTATTTGAAAAAATAGGGGATGAAGGAGTCCTACCAAATTCCTTTTATGACACAGACATGGTACTGATACCTAAACCTGGTAGATCGAAAACTGAGAAAGAAAATTATAGACCAATCTCCTTAATGAATATTGATGCTAAAATCTTAAATAAGATATTAGCAAAAAGACTTCAGAAAATCATCTCCAAGATAATACACTATGATCAAGTAGGATTTATTCCAGGAATGCAGGGCTGGTTTAATATTAGGAAAACTATTAATATAATTGACCATATTAATAATCAAATTAATAAGAACCATATGATCATCTCAATAGATGCAGAAAAAGCATTTGACAAAATCCAACATCCATTCCTACTAAAAACTCTTGAGAGTATAGGAATAAATGGATTATTCCTTAGAATAATCAGGAGTATATATTTAAGACCGTCAGTAAGCATAATATGCAATAGAAATAAACTGCAACCTTTCCCAGTAAGATCAGGAGTGAAACAAGGTTGCCCACTATCACCATTACTATTCAATATAGTACTAGAAACGCTAGCCTCGGCAATAAGAGCCGAGAAAGAGATTCAAGGAATTAGAGTAGGAAATGAGGAAATTAAACTATCACTTTTTGCAGATGACATGATGGTATACTTAGAGAACCCCAAAGACTCTGCTAAAAAGCTACTAGAAATAATTCAAAATTTCAGCAAAGTGGCAGGATACAAAATAAATCCACATAAATCCTCGACATTTTTATATATCACTAACAAAATGCAACAGCAAGAGATACAAAGAGAAATTCCATTCCAAACAAATGTTGAGAGTATAAAATATTTGGGAATCCATCTACCAAAGAAAAGTCAGGAATTATATGAAAAAAATTACAAAACACTTGCCACAAAAATAAAATCAGATTTAAATAATTGGAAAGACATTCAGTGCTCTTGGATAGGCCGAGCGAATATAATAAAGATGACAATACTCCCCAAACTAATCTATTTATTTAGTGCTATACCAAGCAGACTCCCAAGAAACTATTTCAATGACCTAGAAAAAATAACAACAAAATTCATATGGAAGAATAAAAGGTCAAGAATTGCAAGGGAACTAATGAAAAAAAAACTCAGAGGAAGGTGGTCTAAGTGTACCTGATCTAAAGCTATATTATATAGCAGCAGTCACCAAAACCATTTGGTATTGGCTAAGAAATAGACCGGTAGATCAGTGGAACAGATTAGATACAAAGGATAAAAAAGGGTACATCTATAGCAATCTAATCTTTGACAAACCCAAAGATTCCAACATTAGGGATAAAAATTCATTATTCGGAAAAAACTGTTGGGAAAACTGGAAATTAGTATGGCAGAAATTAGATATGGATCCACACTTAACACCATATACCAAGATAAGATCAAAATGGGTCCATGATTTAGGCATAAAGAGGGAGATAATAAATAGATTAGAGGAACAGAGGATAATCTACCTCTCAGACTTGTGGAGGAGGAAGGAATTTATGACCAGAGGAGAACTAGAGATGATTATTGATCACAAAATAGAAGATTTTGATTACATCAAACTAAAAAGTTTCTGTAGAAATAATACTAATGCAAACAAGATTAGAAGGGAAGTAACAAATTGGGAAAATATTTTTAAAAACAAAGGTTCTGACAAAGGTCTCATTTCCAAAATATATAGAGAACTGACCATAATTTATAAGAAACCGAACCATTCTCCAATTGATAAATGGTCAAAGGATATGAACAGACAATTCTCAGAGGAAGAAATTGAAACTATATCCACTCACATGAAAGAGTGTTCCAAATCACTACTGATCAGAGAAATGCAAATTAAGACCACTCTGAGATACCACTACACACCTGTCAGATTGGCTAAGATGACAGGAACAAATAATGACAAATGTTGGAGGGGATGTGGGCAAATTGGGACACTAATACATTGCTGGTGGAGTTGTGAAAGAATCCAGCCATTCTGGAGAGCAATCTGGAATTATGCCCAAAAAGTTATCAAACTGTGCATACCCTTTGACCCAGCAGCGCTACTACTGGGATTATATCCCAAAGAAATACTAAAGAGCGGAAAGAGACATATATGTGCCAAAATGTTTGTGGCAGCTCTTTTTGTTGTAGCTAGAAACTGGAAGATGAATGGATGTCCATCAGTTGGAGAATGGTTGGGTAAATTGTGGTATATGAAAGTTATGGAATATTATTGCTCGGTAAGAAATGACCAGCAGGAGGAATACAGAGAGGATTGGAGAGACTTAAATCAACTGATGCTGAGTGAAATGAGCAGAACCAGAAGATCACTGTACACTTCAATACTGTATGAGGATGTATTCTGATGGAAGTGGAAATCTTCAACATAAAGAAGATCCAACTCACTTCCAGTTGATCAATGATGGACAGAGGTAGATACACCCAGAGAAGAAACACTGGGAGGGGAATGTAAATTGTTAGCACTACAATCTGTCTGCCCAGGTTGCATGTACCTTCGGATTCTAATGTTTATTGTGCAACAAGAAAATGATATTCACACACATGTATTGTACTTAGACTATATTGTAACACATGTAAAATGTATGGTATTGCCTGTCGTCGGGGGGAGGGAATAGAGGGAGGGGGGGTAATTTGGAAGGATGAATACAAGGGATAATATTATAATATATATATATATAATAAAAAAAAATAAAATAAAATTGGGGAAAAAAAAACACACAAAAAACAACAACTTAGAAATCATTCAATTCAGCTCCCTCATTTAGGAGATAAGGAAAGGCAGATTAAGTTGCTTCCCAAAGATACAGAAACAGAAAGTATCAGAGTCAGGATTTGTATTCAGATTCTATGACCCTGAGTTCAGAATTTTTTTTCCACTGAATCATAACGTCCAAGGTTTTTCCAATTTAAAATATCTACTCCCATGTGCATTCATTCAGTAAACATTTTCGTAGAGGGACAAGCTCTAAGAATTATAGCAAACAGCAATTTGGTAGTTCAATTTTCTGTGATTTCCTCTTCTGCCTAGACAATAAAATATATTTTTAACAAATAATGAAATATGCTGGAGGGAGATTTATTCCTTGTTTTTATGGATGCCTTAATGATTGGAAAAAATACAATTTGTCATGTATTATTCCCATCAGACTTTCTGTCAATGACTTAAAAAACTATCAGAAGAATCATCAAACTTTTTTTTTTAATAATGAATAATGAAGAAAAGAAATTGACATTAGTATAAGAGTGACCCACCAAAAGAAAGTTAGGTTCTTTACTCTGATCCACAGACTACAAATTCCTGGTAGAACCTGAAAGCAATTTTGAGGACTAATAGTCTATATGTACAATTTCTTTGCAATAAACCTCTCCAAAAAAGTGAAAAAAAAAAAAAAAAAAAAAAAAGAAAAATGAGCATCGTTTTCCAGGAAAGAAGACGGATGTTTAATGAAATAAATGAATTCCATCTATTCTTGATGAAAAAAACAGACCTACATAAAATGTTTGATCTTCAGATACAGAACTCAAGAGATTTCTAAAAAGGTAAAAAGAAATCTTGAGAACTATAATTCTGTTACAAAAATATGTTAAGAACATATGTATAATTTGTCCTGGAAACTAGAGGTGGAAAGGAAATTATATCATAAAAAAGGGTTAAAGTGGTGGTACTACATCTCATGAAGAGGCAAATGTAACCTATTATATCTGAGAGAAAGGAAGGAGGGAGGTGAACATAGTGTGTATCAATAGACATATTCGATTTATAGTGAAACTTCTTCCACTCCATTGAAAAGTGAGAGTGAAGGAGTAAACTTAGAGGAAGGGAATACAGAAATTGTGAGGAAAAGGGATAAAATAAGGGAAGTAACTTTAAGGTGGGGGAGGGAGAGCTGTGAAAAGCAAGTGGTGTTAACAAGTTTAAAACTGGGTAGAGAGGTAAGAGGGAAGGAAAGGAGAAAAGCACAAGCAGGGGTTAACAGGATGGCAAGCACTATAGAATTAGTCATTCTAACCATAAATGTGAATGGAGCAAACTGCCTCAGAAAGAGGAAACAGGTAGCAGATTGGATCATAAGTCAGAATCCTACTATATGTTGTTTACAGGAAACACACCTGAAACAGGTTGATACATTAAAACTAAAAGTAAAAGGGTAGAGCAGAATCTACTATGCTTCAGGCAAAGCCAAAAAAGCAGAGATAGGAATCCTCATCTCAGATCAAGCAAAAACAAAAATTGATCTAATTAAAAGAGATAAGGAAGGGCATTATATCCTGCTAAAGGGTAGCATCAATAATGGAGCAGTATCAATATTAAACATATACGCACCAAATGGTGCAGCATCTAAATTCTTAAAAGAGAAATTAAGAGAGCTGCAAGAAGAAAAAGACAGAAAAAATATAATAGTGGGAGATCTCAACCTTGCACTCTCAGAATTAGATAAATCAAACCACAAAATAAATAAGAAAGAAGTCAAAGAGGTAAATAGAATACTAGAAAAGTTTTATATGATAGATCTTTGGCGAAAGCTAAATGGAGACAGAAAGGAATATACTTTCTTCTCAGCAGTTCATGGAACCTATACAAAAATTGATCATATACTAGGGCATAAAAACCTCAAAATCAAATGCAGTAAGGCAGAAATAGTAAATGCATCCTTTTCAGACAATAATGGAATCAAAATTACATTTAATAAAAAGCCAGGGGAAAATAGACCAAAAAATAATTGGAAACTAAATAATCTTATACTAAAGAATAATTGGGTAAAAAAGCAAATCATAGACATAATTAATAACTTCACCCAAGAAAATGACAATAATGAGACATCATACCAAAATGTGTAGGATACAGCCAAAGCAGTAATAAGGGGAAGATTTATATCTCTACAAGCCTACTTTCATAAAATAGAGAAAGAGAGGGCCAATAAATTGGGCTTACAACTAAAATTACTAGAAAAGGAACAAATTAAAACCCCCCAGACAAACACAAAACATGAAATTCTAAAATTAAAAGGTGAGATTAATAAAATTGAAAGTTAAAAAAAAAAACAAAACTATTGAATTACTTAAAATTACTTAATAAAACTAAGAATTGGTTCTATGAAAAAACCAACAAAATAGACAACCCCTTAGTAAACCTGAATTAAAAAAGTAAAGATAAAAAGCAAATTGTTAGTCTTGAAAATGAAAAGGAAGAACTCACCACTGATGAAGAGGAAATTAGAACAATAGTTAGGAGCTCCTTTGCTCAACTTTATGCCGATAAATTCGATACCTTAAATGAAATGGAAGAATACCTTCAAAAATATAGCTTGCCCAGATTAACAGAGGAAGAAGTAGTCTAAATAGTCCCATGTCAGAAAAAGAAATAGAACAAGCTATTAACCAACTCCCTAAGAAAAAGTCCCAGGACCAGATGGATTTACATGTGAATTCCATCAAATATTTAAAGAACAACTAACTCCAATGCTATATAAACTATTTGAAAAAATAAGGATTGAAGGAGTCCTACCAAATTCCTTTTATGACACAGACATGGTACTGATACCTAAACCAGGTAGATCAAAAACTGAGAAAGAGAACTATAGACCAATTCCCTTAATGAATATTGATGCTAAAATCTTAAATAAGATATTAGCAAAAAGACTTCAGAAAATCATTCCCAGGATAATACACTATGACCAAGTAGGATTTATACCAGGAATGTAGGGCTGGTTTAATATTAGGAAAACTATTAGTATAATTGACTATATTAATAATCAAATTAATAAAAACATATGATCATCTCAATAGATGCAGAAAAAAGCATTTGATAAAATCCAACATCCATTCCTACTAAAAATGCTTGAGAGTATAGGAATAAATGGACTATTCCTTAAAATAATAACGAGCATATATTTAAAACCTTTAATAAACATCATATGTAATGGTGATAAACTAGAACCTTTCCCTGTAAGATCAGGAGTGAAACAAGGTTGCCCACTATTACCATTACTATTCAATAAAATACTAGAAATGCTAGCCTTGGCAATAAGAGCCAAGAAAGAGATTCAAGGAATTAGAGCAGGAAATGAGGAAATCAAACTATCAATCTTTGCAGATGACATGAGAACCCCAAAGACTCTGCTAGAAAACTATTAGAAATTATTCAGAATTTTACCAAAGTTGCAGGATACAAACTAAATCCACATAAATCCTCAGCATTTTTATACATTACCAACACAATCCAACAGCAAGAGATACAAAAGAGAAATTCCATTTAAAATAACTGTCGATAGTATAAAATATTTGGGAATATATCTACCAAAGGAAAGTCAGGAATTATATGAGCAAAATTATGAAACACTTGCCACAAAAATAATATCAAATTAAAATAATTGGAAAGACATTCAGTGCTCTTGGACAGGCAGAGTGAATATAATCAAGATGACAATACTCCCCAAACTAATCTATTTATTTAGTGCTATACCAATCAGACTCCCAAGAAACTATTTTAATGACCAAGAAAAAATAACAACAGAATTCATATGGAACAACAAAAGGTTGAGAATTTCAAGGGAAGTAATGAAAAAAAAAAAAAAAACTAAATGAAGGTGGTCCAGCTGTACCTGATCTAGAACTATATTATAAAGCAACAGTCACCAAAACCATTTGGTATTGGCTAAGAAATAGACTAGTTGATCAGTGGAATAGGTTAGGTTCACAGGGCAAGATAGTGAATAAAAATAGCAACCTAGTGTTTGACAAACCCAAACATCCCAACTTTTGGGATAATAATTCATTATTTGACAAAAACTGCTGGGAAAACTGGAAATTAGTATGGCAGAAACTAGGCATGGACCCACATTTAACACCACATACTAAAATAAGATCAAAATGGGTCCAAGATTTAAGCATAAAGAACGAAATCATAAATAAATTGGAGGAACATGGGATGGTTTACCTCTCAGACTTGTGGAGGAGGAAGGAGTTTGTGTCCAAGGGAGAAGTAGAGAACATTATTGATCACAAAATAGAACATTTTGATTACACCAAATTAAAAAGTTTCTGCACAAACAAAACTAATGCAAACAAGATTAGAAAGGAAGTAACAAATTGAGAAAACATTTTTACAGTTAAAGAGTCTGATAAAGGTCTCATCTCCAAAATATGCAGAAAATTGACTTTAATTTCTAAGAAATCAAGCCATTCTCCAATTGATAAATGGTCAAGGGATATGAACAGACAATTTTCAGATGATGAAATTGAAACTATTTCCACTCATATGAAAGAGTGTTCCAAATCCTATTGATCAGAGAAATGCAAATTAAGACAACTCTGAGGTATCATTACACACCTGTCAGATTGGCTAAGATGACAGGAACAAATAATGATGAATGTTGGCGGGGATGTGGGAAAACTGGGACACTGATGCATTGTTGGTGGAGTTGTGAAAGAATCCAACCATTCTGGAGAGCAATCTGGAATTATGCCCAAAAAGTTATCAAAATGTGCATACTCTTTGACCCAGCAGTGCTACTCCTGGGCTTATATCCCAAGGAAATACTAAAGAAGGGAAAGGGACCTGTATGTGCCAAAATGTTTGTGGCAGCCCTTTTCATAGTGGCTAGAAACTGGAAAATGAATGGATGCCCCTCAATTGGAGAATGGTTGGATAAATTATGTTATATGAATGTTATGGAATATTATTGTTCCATAAGAAATTACCAACTGGAGGAATACAGAGAGAATTGGAGAGACTTACATCAACTGATGCTGAGTGAAACGAGCAGAACTAGGATAAGAGATCATTATACACTTCAATAATGATACTGTATGAGGATGTATTCTGATGGAAGTGGATATCTTCAACATAGAGAAGAGCTAATCCAATTTCAATTGATCAATGATGGACAGAATCAGCTACATCCAGAAAAGGAACACTGGGAAATGAGTATAAAGGGTGAGCACTGTTTTGTTTTGTTTTGTTTTGTTTTTCTTCCCAGGTCATTTTTTAGCTTCCAAATCCAATTCTTCCTTTGCAACAACAACAACAACAAAATTAGGTTCTGCACATATATATTGTACCTAGGATATACTATAAAATATTTAATATGTATAGGAATGCCTGCCATCTAGGGGAGGGAGTGGAGGGAAGGAGGGGAAAAATTTGGAATAGAAGGGAATACAACGGATAATGTTGTAAAAAAAATTACCTATGAATATGTACTGTCAAAGAAAATGTTATAATTATAAAAATTAATTAAAAATTTTTAAAAAAGGTCTAATGATAATTCAATTCACACTTATTTACAAAGTATGAGACCAAGGATAAAACATTTAGACATTTCATACTTTGGCTTCTTCACATATAAAATAAAGGTTTTGGGATTTATGGCCTCTATGGATCCTTCCACTTCTAGGTTCTTATTTCACTCTTCTCCATCCCCCACTTTCCATTTTATTCAGTCCTTTCAGTTTTGTCTGTCATTATTGACTCTATTGATGGCTTTTTTGGCAAAGATCCTGGGCTGGTTTTCCATTTCCTTCTCTAAAATGTTTTTTTACAGATTTTACAGATGAAGAAACTGAGGCAAACAGGATTAAATATTTTACCAATATTACATCATTGGTAAGTGTTTGATGCCAGATTTGATCTCAAAAAAAATGAGACTTTCTGAACTCAGCACTTTATTTGCTGTACTTCCAACTGTCCATCTTACAGAAAAGGAAACTGTGGCCCCTCCAAATTGAAATGACTTTCTCAAAGCAGGTAAATATAATATCTTATACCAGATCCAGAAGACTTTCAGCTACATTAGAACATGATTCTAGGAACAAATATTCATGCCTACACTACAAAGAAATACTTAAAAGATCAGTTTTACAATAGGTAACTGCTACTTTCTTAAAGCATTTTTAATGTTCTTTAAAGATTTAAATATTTCAGTAAAAGATTTTGTATTCTCTTGGAGTCACTATAACCATGTGAAGTTGTGGAAAGTAAACAGCCCTATGATTTTATTTTTATGAATATTTAGAGGAGTATGAAAAACATTTTATTATGGACATCTTAATTCAAATTTGATTAATCCATTGTTTTGCGACAAGAGAGTTCTATGAAAAACCCTGATAGCTCAATAACATAAAAGCAAATCAAAGGGATTCTGGTGTGAGAGAAGAAGGCTTCCCTCAAGGAAACCTTTCTTGTACTTTTCTTGTACTGACTATTCAGACTGGACATATAAAGTGAACTGCAGGAAAAGTACAATAATGCATTGCACTGATCCTGAATACTCAAAACACACAGTACATGAGATTTTAGAGATGATTTAGCTCTAACCCTATACAGAATCTTAAAAAGATAGCCAACTTCCCCTGTCACCAATGAATGAATGCTGACAAATGTTCCCCTGGTCTCTGAGATTTTTTCAGCTCAAATTATTAAGCTTACCCACCTCTTACAATGAGTTGAAATCACCTTCTGTAAAATGTCTAATCATTAGTTCTCTCAATGAAATCTTTTCTTTCTCAATGTTTTTTTTTTTTCTTTTAGTTTGATTTTTTTGCACACATGACAAATATGAAATATACTTTTTTTTCTTTTTAGCTTTGGTCTTGAAAGTTATCTATTTCATTAACTCTCAGTATGTTTCTTTAAAAGACTATATCAGCTTAAAATAGGTTATTCTTGGTTGTAATTCTAGTTCCTTTGCCCTTTCAACAATCATATCTCAATTCCTCTGCTATTTAATGTGGAAGCCCATTAAATCATGTGTGATCCTGTAATATCTGAATCATTTCTTTCTGTTCACTTGTGATATTTCTTCCTTGATCTGGAAGCTATGGAATTTGGCTAAATATTTCTAAGACAATTCATTTTGGCATCTCTTTCAGGAGGAAAGGTATAGCGTTTTTAATTTTCTAATATGCCTTTTGGATCCAAGATATTTCCTTAATAATTTCTTGAATATTATTTCTAGGCTCTTATTTTGATTATGGCTATCAAGTAGTTCAATAATTCTGAAAGTATGACTTGAATTATTTTCAAATTAGTCTTTTTCAGATATTTTGTGTTTTCTTCTATTTTTTCATTATTTTAAATTTGATTGTTTTTTGATGTTTCACAGAATCATTAACTTACAATTGCTTGATTCTAATTTTTAAAGAATCACTTTCTTCTGTGAATTTTGGTACCTCATTTTGCATTTTCCTTCTTCTACTTCTAAAGGACTTCTTTTTCTTTTTTTTTCTTTTATTATTTTTTCTCAATAATATTTTATTTTTCCGAATACATATAAAATAGTTTTCAACATTCATTTTTTTAGCCTTTGTGTTTCAGGTTTTCTTTCTCTTCTCCATTTCCCCTCTCCCCAAACCAGCATTCAATATGATATAGCTTAAATGTGTCATCATTTTAAACATATTTCCATATTTGTCATGCTATGCAAGAAAAATTAGACCAAAAGTGAAAAAAAAGAAAAAAATAAACAAACAAAAGGTTAAAATACTATACCTTGATCCACATTCAGTCTGTTTAGTTCTCTCTGTGAATGTGGATAGCATTTTTCATCCCAAACCTATTGGGAGTGCCTTGAATCATTGCATTTTTGAGAAAAGCTATGTCCATCCCAGTTGATTATCAAATAATCTTGTTTTCTGTTCACTTCACCCAGCATCAGATTATGTAAATCTTTCCAGAGTTTTCTGAAATCATTCTGCTCATAATTTCTTATACTGCAATGTCATTCTATTATATTTATATAGCATGACTTAGACATTCCCCACTGATTGCTATCTATTCAATTTCCAGTTCCTTGCCACTACAAAAAGGGGTACACAAACATTTTTTGCACTTGGTCCTTTTCCCTCTTTTGTGATTTCTTTGGGATACAAACTCAATGGTAGGACTTCTGGATCAAAAGGTATGCAGTTTTAAAAAGTCCTTTGGGTATAGTTTGAAATTGCTCTCCAGAATTGTTGGATCATTTCACAATCCCACCAACAAGGCACAAATGTCCCAATTTTCCCACATCCTCTCCAACATTTTTCATTATCTTTTCCTATCATTTTAACCAATCTGAGATGTGTGAGTTGAGGCCAAAGACTTCTTTTCTGTAGTAAGTTTTATTCCTCTTTTACTATCAAGCCAACTCTGATTTTTTAGGTATTAATCTCTTCAGTATTTTTTGTGTATCTTTTAGCAACCTATTACTCCTCTGTTCATAAGTTTCCTAAATGACAGTACTTTATTTTCCTCTACCACTTTTATTTCTTTCTTAAACTCTTCCAGAAATTTCTTTGGGGTTTTTATTCATTAACATTTTTAAAAATTGAAGTTTTTCTTTTCATGTTATAGTCTTCTTTGGAGAGTTTTGTCTTGGTTTTTCTTGACACTAGGTTTTTATAATTAATTTTCTTTTTTGGTTGTTTTCACATTTTCAACCATTTTTGGACTTTTAAATTTATGTTAACATTGAGATCTGCTCACTTGGGGGTAGAATGACTTTGTCCCAATCTTCAGGCTATTTCATTCTATTTCAGAACTACATCAGAGGAACTTAAAGTTTTCAATTTTTTCAAGTGTGAACTGGGGATAGATACAGTAACTGTTTTTCTCATTTGTGTTCTCATCAGTACCCCAAAATGGCCCATATTCTCTGCAACCACAAGTGTTAATACTCCTATTATCCCTGCAGCTATGACCAGGTCCCATGTTCTCACTAATGCTTTTCTTGGCTTTGGGGATGTGTTCCCTGCTCCCTTGTGTGTCCATAAGGATTTGTCTCTCATTCTGGAGTTATGACCCAGACCTGTTAATTGGTAATGCAGTTGTCAATCAGTGGTGACTGCATACAGTCCCAGCAAAGGGCTCCCAGTAATTTTCTGATGAAGTGTTCAATCCTGTACCCTATATAGGCTGAGAGCTCCAAAATCTGAGAGTGTCCAATTTGGGATTGTCCCCAAGACCCACCTGGTGAGTTGTGTGCTCCTGGATGGCATCTACTCTGAGGTCACAGATTTTTTTCTGCTGACCTCTTAGTTTATCAGACTGGAAAAAAAATTTTCTCTTGAGCTTTTGCTGTCTGCTGCTCCAGAATTCAATTTGAGCATCGTTCTGAATTTGTTTGGAGAGAAACATTAGACAAGTTCTATTGGGCTACTAACTGTACTCTACCACTTTGCCATCACCTCTGCTCTGTGATTCTCTTAACTGTTTGTCTAATGACATAATTTATAAACTCTATCCACCATTTGACTTATCATTCCTCTGTATCTGTTTAAGATTTTCAAATTTTTTTCTTATGGAAAAACATGTGTCTATACTCGAGGCCAAAAGAGTTTTACTTACAACAGAATTTGTCTTTATACTGTACCTCCTCCAAATCAAAAAATGATGTGGTACTGAACTACACCATTACACCATTGTATGTCACCCACCATGGATTCTGATTGTGTGGATATGCTTCCATTGTACACAATTTAAAATGTAACAGCTTCTCATTGAAAATGTTGAGTGAGAAAGCTATAAATAGAAATGCAATGGAGGCTAGAAAGAGGCAACTGCATCTATAGCATTCCAGGGCTAACACAGATGGTATGAAATGAGTAAATTTTTCTATCATGATACTGAGGGATCAAGGGATAAAACTTCTAACACTAATATTAGAAAAATGCAAATAATTTTGAACTTCTATTTCATATCTAGCACATAAAAAGAAGAAAATGACAAATGCTGGAGTGGCTGTGAGCATGTGGGGGGAATGGTACACTAATGTAGTCTTGATGGAGTTCTGAATTGGTACAGCCATTTTGAAAAAAAACTATTTCGGAACTATGCCCAGAAAGTTGCCAACTTATCCTTGTTCTCATTTTATGACTACCCATACATATTTTGTAATTTTGTGGACCAAGATGCACATTCTGATAGACCAGCTCAGTGGGCTATCCATCCAATTTGACAACTTCAACCAAACAAAATTCAATAAAGGGAAACTGAACATGAGGTGGCTTATTTTATTCTTCATAACAAGGTCAGCCCCTGCTGCCTTGTCATGCTATCAAATGTTTTACAGATTGCCTGGAGGTATTTAAATTAGAATTATACAGAATTTCAGTTCCCTTTACTAGACTTTGATTGAACGCCAGCTATTTGTCAGTCAGAATACTCAAGAGACATTTTATTATTCACTAATAGGTGCATTAGAGTAATATAAAATAATTGCAAACAGAAAGTTTAACAGAGTGGAAAAAGAAACTATGACTACTTATTTATTAATGATGATGGATTTTTTTAAAGTAGGAGGACATTGTTAGATTTCTTATACTTCTAATTAGAATATCAATATATGACTGAATTACTTATAAACTAATATGGGTTGTTACTAAAATGTCTCCCAAAACACAAACAATGTAACAATGGATAAGTCATTTTATCTAGCTAAACTTATATTTCTTCATCTGTGAAGAAATGAATCTTATTCTATTGAAATTGATATTCAAAGATGTTATAACTGCAAAACATCTGAAACAAGATGTAAAACATAATGAAAGTAATGTGATATAGAAGGATAACTGAATTTTAAATATGAAGACCTGAATTCAATCATCACCCTTGCTTTTCAATATCTTCTATCATTTCTCTGAGACAGTTTTCTTTAGCGCTCACTCAATCGACAAATCAATTTATTAATATATACATATATGTATACATACACACTCATACAAACATAAAACAACTGGCTCTTCATGTCAGGCACTTTGTTCATTTCTGGAATTAGAAGTAGAAAAATCACCAAATTAATAGACTTTGCCTTCTGGTGGGAGGGAAGAATGGGGAGACAACATGAATTTATATAATACAAGACAATCTGGCCAGGAAGGTCAAGCAACAGTCATATTATGAAAAAATTCAAATAAATATCACCTGTGTTGATTTTTGAAGAAACTATTGTTTTTACGAGTCAGAGGTAAGGAAGGAAGTTCTTTCCAGGTTTGAAATATGGTGCCTATGAAGATAATAACAGGATGGACTGAATTTTCTTTATAACAAATTATAACAAGACCTACTGGGCTGGACTGCACAGTGCTTTAAGGATAGTAATATGCCTAGAAAGGTGATTTGGAGTCAGGTCATGAGTAGTTGATATTTGATCCTAGAAGTAAAAAGAAACCTTTGGCAATTACTGTGTTGTGGAGGAAAATAATTTTAGGATGATCATTTGGCAGCTATGTGGAAGATCAATTGGAAGAAGGCTTGACTTGAAGCATAGAGACAAATTAGGAAGCAATGGAATAAGCCATTTGAAATATGATTTGGGCCTATATATAGTGAGATAGATTATGCTATAATTCTTTTTTATTTATAGAGTAAGTAAGTATACCATGGAGCAGATAACTTAAAACAATCTCAGAATAGAGCATCCTATGATCTCTTTGAGAAGTCCTATTTTTGTGAATAAAAATGAGCATTTTTGTGGCAGTCCTCTTTGTGGTGGCCAGAAACTGGAAACTGAATGGATGTCCATCAATTGGAGATTGGCTGAATAAATTGTAGTATATGAATATTATGGAATATTATTGTTCTGTAAGAAATGACCAGAAGGATGATTTCAGAAAGGCCTGGAGAGACTTACATCAACTGATGCTGCATGAAATGAGCAGGACCAGGAGATCATTATATACTTCAACAACAATACTATATGACGATCAATTCTGAAGGACGTGGCCATTTTCAACAAGGAGATGAACCAAATCAGTTCCAATAAAGCAGTAATGAACTGAACCAGGTACACCCAGCGAAAAAACTCTGGGAGATGACTATGAACCACTACATAAAATTCCCAATCCCTCTAATTTTGTCTGCCTGCATTTTGGACTTCCTTCACAGGCTAATTGTACATTATTTCAAAGTCTGATTCTCTTTTTATAGCAAAACAACTGTTTGGACATGAATACATATATTGTAATTAATTTATACTCTAATACATTTAACATGTATTGGTCAACCTGTCATCTGGGAGGGGAGGAAGGAGAGGAAAAATTAGAACAAAAGGTTTGTCAATTGTCAATGTTGTAAAATTACCCAAGCATATATCTGGTAAATAAAAACTATTAACATATTTTAAATGGGCATTTTCAATATCAGTTTTATTAATAGTTGTCTTTGGTACAACACTTTAAAGTTTGTAAATTCTTTTACAGATATCATCACTTTTTATTCTTGCAAAATAGCTGTGTGTTACAAGTTATTATTACCTTCATTTTACTAATGAAGAAACAGGCATGCCAGACAGAATAAATGGTTTGCTCAGTGTTACATGAATTAAGTTTTGGAGACCAATTTTGAACATATTGTCCTAACTTCAGGTATAGTGTTTTTGTCCACTTTGTCATCTATTGGTTTCTTAATGGTATAGCTTTTATTAGTCTGCAACAGCAATGCTTTATTCATACAATTATGGAATGTCAGAGTAAGGGAGAACCTCAAAGTCATGTAGCCTAACCAATACTCAGAAAAGAAACTTTATTACAATATAATCAGTAATCATTTTATTTATGGTTGAAAATTTACTTCTTTGACTTAAAAAAACACATTATACTGAAATTACATATTATCCACACCCAAATGAAATTTTACTCATTATTATAAAATAATACCCTGGGGATATTTAAATAGTTTTTGAAGAAATTACTTCAATTTATCTTCTTGTTGACATTCGTGATATCAGTTTTGCTATATTTCTCAGGCAATATAAAAAAGTGAAAACGTGATTGGAAATGTTTTCATATTTCACTGTGTTGAAAGATAGCTTCACCTAACATGTGGGTAATAATAATAAAAAACATTCCCACATCTCTTGTAGGCTTTGTTTTCCTGTTTCTTTTTTTGAGTACGCCAAATGCTCAGAAGGTCAGAAAAAAGGAATATATGTACAAGCTGTCAAAAGTACGAGAAAGGAGAGAGAGTTTCTACTTAGAGTCAAAGAAACAAATAATTCCAGATAATCTCTGAGTCTATAAGAAAACAAGAAAAACAAACAAAAGGAGCTCTAGGACATAGCTGTACGTAGATTCTTTCTGTCACATACCTATGTATATGTATTATTGTTTGTTTATTTTTCTTTGTATTCTCTATGTTCTAATAGATTGTAGAAATGCTAAAAAATATAATTCACTGGATTTCAGCAAAGCAATTGAAAATATCTTCTTTATATGTCAGAGTCATGTCCAAAATAACCAATCTTTTTTGTCTTTTCTTTTAGAAGGAATGGATTATGTTTAAGTCAAGTCATGTACTTGTACTGTCATTTCCTTAGCTTCTTCAGAAAGAGAGAATGGCCATATCCATTCATGCTTACCCTAGATGAGGTTAGGAATGGATACTGTAATTTGTGGATTAAGCCATTGGAAAAATTATGAAATCTTGTAGATATAATGCTCAATAAAACAGCAATCAGAAGTACAATCACTTTCAAGGAACAAGTTAGACATTAGAACAATAATTCATGGAATAACAAAACAAACACAGCAGCAGATATTATATAGAGAGCAGTGATTCCTGAAACTCTTAGAAGTACAATTTCTTTTTCTAAATCACGTGTTGTTTTAGTGATCAGAATTGGGAAATAAATGATCAAGGAAAATCCCAGTAAGGCACCCCTTTCCATATCAGTTAACATATAAGAATAGAGGGAAGTGTGCAAATACTGAAGCACACACACACACACACACACACACACACACACACACACATACATACATACATACACACTCTCCATATCTATAAGTATATCAATATCTATAGAGATAGCTATATCTCTATAGATATAGATATATCTGTATATATAGATATATAGATATAAGTATCTATATATCTTTATATAGAGAGTAGTTTCTTTCTGTCATAAATATGTATATACATGTACATATATATGACAGAAAAAAAAACTACTTAGAGCTTTGTCCTAGAGCTCCTTTTGTTTGTTTTTCCTTGTTTTCTTATAGACTCGTATCAGTGATTATCTGGAATTATTTGCTTTTATGGATGGCATATTTTTGATTAAGCCATGCTTGTTATGGGCCAGAACTCTGAACTTGAAACAAGGATGCTTACAAGGTGGAATTGAGGAGACAATAGTAATCTAGCTTAGCATGGTTCAATATGATTGATTTAATCTTACAACAAATAATGGTTTTCTAGTGATATAATGATTGGTTTATATTCAGTGTAGAGCATATAAACTAGAAGCCTCAGCCAGGATTCATTGGGAGAGAGGCAGAGGCAGAGAAAACAAAGGACTAGCGGCAGGAGCTTAAGCTTTCAGAACCAAGGAGTGAAATTCAATTCAATCTTCTATCTTCCTGGTGGCTAGACTGGCCTCCTGCACTTTCCCCACTGAGACCAAGGCCAGAATGAAAGACTCTCCAGAAAGCTGCCCAGCCCCAGGAAAGATATAATAAAGGATTTGGACTTTAATCTCTGCTACTCTTATGTGATTACTGAACTGAAATGAAAGCTGCTCCCAGAGACCCCAAGAAAACCAAAACAAAGAACATTACACATGCTGGCTGTAATAATTAATATTTCATTTTTAGTTTGTTGATCATTTTTTTGCCAATAAGTTAACTCAAACTCATTTGACTATGGTTCGGCTTCTGTTCTGTTCATTTTTTTGAAAAATATAAAATTGCAGGGAAGTAGTATTTTGCTTTGTAAAGGAATACATTTAGAATTGGGACCCAATTTTATATCTCAGCTTTCTCACAACACATATATTTATGGGACAATTGCTTGCTTTTTTTTGACAACTTGTTTCTCATTTATGAAATCATGGGTTAGGTGATTTATTTTTTACCTTTTTTATTGAAGTAAATACAAAAAAAATTAAGAAAAAAAAATAAAATAGAAAAAAAAATGAAAATACCCAGCAGAACTTATGACATCAAGGAGAATTCAAAACATATGACAATAAATTTCCATTTCAAAAAAGCATTTATAGTAATAGATGATATTAATGACAATCCATCTTTTCTTTCTTCTGAGTTATTCTTTTCTCCTCTGCTGTGCACTTTTTGTTTTATTCTTTTCCCTGCTTTCATCATTCTCTCTCCCATGCAGGTTGCAATAAAGCATGGATATATTTATGTGTGTGTGTTTGTCTCTGTGTGTGTGTGTGTGTGTGTGTGTGTGTGTGTGTGTGTATAATGTATCAAAACAAATATTAACATATGACTGACATATAATGTAGATTTCTCTCTTGATTGAATCTATATCTGACTTTAAGATAAATGATTACTAAGCCTTATTTTTTTCTCAAAATCTACTCTTGATCCTTGTTGTAGTGTTTGCATATATATATATATATATATATATATGTGTATATATATATATATATATTGAAAAAGAGAAAAACCATGGGAGAAATAAAAAACAGAAAAAAAGAAGTGAACATAGTATGAATTGATTGACATTCACTCTCCTTAGTTCTTTTTCTGCATTCAGATGGCATTTTTTGTCCAAAGTCTATTGGGATTGTTTTGGATCACTGAACCACTGAGAAGAACCAAGTTTTTTCATTGTTGATCACACACTGTCATCATTGTATATGATAACAGCAAGAATTGGCTTTTCCCCTGATATTTGCCTCCCAACATGATTCATGAAGTAATGTGTATTAAAATTAAATAAATTTGCTAGAAAAAATAGCAAGGCAAGTTAAGAAGCAGAATCAAAGTAGACAAGTTAGTAGGGATAGAAAATAAGAGATACATGCAAACAATAAAACAGGATCAGAATTTTTTTAGCCAATCTCAGAGATGTGAGGTGGTATCTAAGAATTGTTTTTATTTGTTTTTCTCTGATCAAATGTAATTTAGAAAACTTTTCATATAACTATAGATGACTTCAATATCATTTGAAAATGGTCTGTTCAAATCTTTTGACCAACTGGTGAATAAATTGTACTCTCATAAATTTGACACAGTTCTTTATATATTTTAGAAATGTGATCTTTATCAGAAATACTGGCTGTAAAATATTTTCCCCCAATTTTGTACTACTCTTTTAATCATGTTTCTGTTACTTTTATTTGTGTAAAACCTTTTATAATTCAATATAATCAAAGTTGTACATTTTGCCTTTCAGAATGTTTGCTAGTTCTTTGGCCATATATTCCTCTCTTCTCCAAAGATCTAATAGGCAAATTATCCCTTGCTCTCCTAATTTTTTTATGGTATCAGGATTAGGTGATTTCTAACATACCTTTATCCTCTAAACAATAATTATTTCTTGTTTGAAAATACAATCTCTTTTCATCTCTAAATCTATAAAAAGAAAAATTGACATTGGTTCAGCAATCATATATATCAATTATTTAAATTTCTAAGGAGATAGCCTACTAAACTAGGTAATTTGCACTTATTAATGGCGGTATTCTATCACTATCACATGCCTTGTAGAGCAGGCAGCATTATTTAATGTATAGAAAGCTAGCACAAGAAGCGGACCCAAAATGGCGAAGATGCTAGACAGAACTTTCTAAACTTTCTAATTCCCTTTCTACCAAGTATTTAATTCAACCTCAAAAACAGCACTTGATGGGTAAAACCCAGGAAAATTGGAAATACAAAAACTCACCATCGGAAGAGAATCTGGAATATCACCAGAAATGGTTTGACCTGAGGTGGTGGGAGCAGACCAGTGCAGTGAAGGGATAGAAATGGGAGAGCCGCCTTCTGTGATTGAAAGGTTTACATAGAGTTCTCTGCCACAGCCTGACTGCTTTGCTTTGGTGGCAGAGTAGGGGACCAACAAAGAAGTTGGAGCCTGGGGTAGTGGGTACTCTGAGGGACCAAAGCCTGAGAGGATGTGGCTGCACCCAACCATGACAGGAAGTAATCTAGGGAAGACCATAACACAGCTCATCTAAGCATTTGGTAGTGAGGGGCTCATGGTGGGGGGGCAGTCACACACTACAGAGGCACCACCCAGGACAGCCTTTCATCTGTATAGTGAGGGGCTCAGCCAGGGGTAGTGGAATTTCCCAGCCCAACTGCACTCCCCAAGCAGAGATACTTCTGGTGGGTGAGGGACAGGAGGATTACAAATACTCAAAGTGGGTGTTTGGGGGGAGCAGTGATACCTTTGCTCCTTAACCACTAGCCCCAAGGCAGTCACTAATCCTCACAGTGGGGCTCCTGGCAGGGCACTTACACAGCCCAGCCAGATACCCAGACCCACTTACTTCCAGGTGGAGCTAGTACCAGAGCTCTCCTGCAGCTTGACCTTCCTTGCACCCCAGTGAGAGGGCAAATATTGCCCATAAACCCATCTTCGCTCTGCAGTGGAAGCTGGTAATCTTCTTGCAGTGAAGGCAGACCTTGAGGCTTAAAAAATATAAGCAAAAAAATGAAGAAAATGATCCATAGCTTCTATGCAGAAAAAGAGCTGGTTTCCAACCCTGAGGAGGCTAATAGCAGACAACCTCCAGACAATACCCCAAATAATGCTCTCCTAGAAGAAACTATTAAAAATCTTAAGAGAGAATTAGAAGAAAAATGGGGAAAGGAAAGAGAAGCTATGCTAAAGAATAACAATGTCCTGAAATGTGAATTGGAAAAGGTAAACACTTTTTTGAAATGTGAAATGGAAAAGGTAAAGAATTCATTAGGAAGTGCAGGGAAACAGAATTAGGGAATTGGAAAAAGGAAAGAAATCACAGGAAAGTAAGATCTATGAATTGGAAAAGAAAAACAATTCCAAAGAAAGTAGAATTTTTGAATTGGAAAAAGAAAATAACTCACTAAAAACAAATTTAGTGAAATGGAAAAAAAATTCCATAGAGCAAAACAACTCATTTAAAAACTCAATTGGACACATACAAAAAGAAGTTTAAAAAAAGCTAATGAAGAAAATAACTCATTAAAAATCAGAACTGAACAAATAGAAATGAATGATTCAATGAGACACCAAGAATCAGTCACACAAAGCCAAAAGACAGAAAATCTGGAGAAAAATATAAAATATCTACTTGCCAAAATGACATACCTGGAAAATAGATCTAGGAGAGATAATCCTCAGATTATTGGTCTTCCTGAAAATTATAATGAAAAAAAGAGCCTAGATAATATATTATAGGAAATCATCAAAGAGAGCTCCCTGGAGTTAATAGAACTATAAGGTAAAATAGACATTGAAAGAATTTACCTAACACCTTCTGAAAAAGACCCTCCCAAAACCAAAACAAAAAAAAAAAAAAAAAAAAAAAAAAAAAAAAACTCCATGGAACATTGTGGCCAAATTTCAGAACTATCAGACTATCAGACTAAGAAAAAAATATTACAAGCAGCCAGGAAAAAAACAATTCAAACACTAATGTGCCACAATAAGGGTCACTCAAGATCTGGCTGTCTCTACATTAAAGGATTGAAGGACCTGGAATCTGATATTGCAAAAGGCAAAAGACCTTGGAATGCAGCCAAGAATAAACTACCCAGCTAAGTTGAACATTTTCTTCCATGGAAGAAGATGGGCATTTAATGAAACAGATGAATTCCATATATTTCTAAGGAAAAAAGTAGATCTAAAGAAAACATTTGATCTTCAATCGTAGGGCTCAAGAGAAGCAGAAAAAGGTAAAAGGAACTCTTGAAAACTGTATTTCTGTTGTAGATATACATTAAGACTACATGTATAATTTGATTTTAAGTATATAACAGGGGCAGCTAGGTGACGCAGTAGATAGAGCACCAGTCTTGAATTCAGGAGGACCCGAGTTCAAATCTGGTCTTAGACACTTAACACTTCCTAGCTGTGTGACCCTGGGCAAGTCACTTAACTCCAGCCTCAGGGGGAAAAAAAGATATAACCCAAAAAAAAAAAAAAAAAAAAAAAAAAAAAAAAAAAAAAGGTAGAAATGGAAAGGGGATAGTGTCAGAAAAATAGGAAAGGGGAGAAAAAAAAAAAGAGGGAAACTATATCCCACAAAGAGGCAAAGAAAACCTATCATATCTGAGGGAAATTAGAGAGGGGGAGAAACATTGTGTGAACCTCACTCCCATCAGAATTGGCTCAAAGAGAAAATAATTGACATATTAGTTTTACAGAAAATTCTCACCTCATTAAAAAGAGGGAGAGGAAAAAGGAAAAGAAAAAGAGTAATGAGGAAAGGGAACAAAAAAGGGAAAGGGATTTAAAGGGAGGCGGGAGGGATACTAAAATGGGAGGGCTACATGACACAAGTGGGGCCCATAAGTTTAATACTGCGGAAGGGGTTTGGTGGGGGTAAGGGAAAAAAAAGCATAATCAGGGGATATTATGATGGCAGGAAATAAATAATTAGTGATTTTAACTGTATATGTGAATGGGATGAACTATCCCATTAAGAGGAGGCAAATAGCAGACTGGCTCAAAAGTCAGAACCGTACAATATGTTGTCTACAGGAAACAAATTTAAAGCAGGGAGATACATACAGAGTAAATGTAAAAGGATGGAGCAGAATCTATTATGCTTCAAATGAAGTCAAAAAAGCTGGGGTAGCCATCCTTACCTCAGATCAAGCAAAAGCAAAAATTGATCTAAGCAAAAGAGATAGGGAAGGAAACTATATCTTGCTAAAGGGTAGCATAGACATTGAAGTAATTTCCATACTAAATATATATGCACCAAGTGGTATAGCATCTAACTTCCTAAGCTATTTCTACTTTTAAAAATGTTTTAAAAAAACATATCTATCTTATGTTATCTTCAAAAATTTGTTTTTTTTTATCTCTTTTTTTCTGTCATTCTTACATATCCCAACCTTTACAATCATAGAAAGATTATTCTCTACTAACCTAATTATCTTTTCTTCTTAAATTGTTGCTTTTTTATTTTTTATATCCCCAATATTCACAAAAAGTTGATCCTTAAATATTCTATACTTGATCATTCTTTCCTCTTTTTAGTTTTGTATTCTTTCAAGCAACATTTTCTTAAGTATAGAGAAAAATCAAACAAGAAATGAGAACTATTTTGGAAGACAATAATGGAATAAAAGTCAATTGTTAAATTTATTATTTAAGATCTACTACATTATATGGATAAAGAGCTCAACTATATTATGGGAATGGTCTCTACCTACAAATAGCTTATATTCCACTGGGTACAATAAATTATTTACAGATAGGTAAATATGCAATTTATACAAAAAATAGGAAATATCTTACTCTAATCCGCCTTTAAATATCAAGCCTAAAGAAAAAAATTAAAGTCTGCTATAATGTGAGTACTTTAATTATTTTTCATGAGCAACATTAATTATTTCACTTGTATTTCCTTTAGAGGCAGAAGAAGGATAAATTATTTTATTTTGGTCTTTGCTATATCTTCACATTAGCCTGGCTTTTATCAATCTATATCTCTTACAGAATTTAAATATGTCACCAAGGAGAAGCTAGGTGGCACAGTGGATAGAGTACCAGCTCTGAAGTCAGAAGGACCTGAATTCAAATCTGGTCTCAGACACTTAACACTTCCTAGCTGATTGACCCTAGGCAAGTCACTTAACAGTGACAAATATAGACTAACATGAAGGACAAAAGTGAATACAGGATTTTGATCAATTGATACAGAGATTGTCAAAGCAAAAATAATGAAATTGCAAAAAAGGGATAAAACTCATAATTGGAAGATCTTTGGATATTTACCAATCAAAGTCATGACAACTTCATGATCACCCATTCCCTACCAAGATTTTTCAGAAAGCTGGGAATATGCAAAGGGCTGCAGTATTTTCATAGAGATTAGAAAAAAATTTATTTACCTTAGAATCAAAAATCAGAGTCTAGAGGACATGTGAAAAATAAAGCATGAATACCTATGAATACTTTTGTTGCTATCTTGCTAAATGTAATCCCATTTTAAATGGGAGTAAAGGGGGGGCAGCAAAGGGAGATAAGGGGAAGCCGAGATGGTAGAGAGGACACAGTTTTTTTTCTGACCTCTTCCCACAATGATTATTCACACTAATGATCAAATACAGCCTCTGAAAGAGTTCTGAATTGTCAGAACACACACATATTTGGAGTGTAACAAATTACCAGCAGAAGTTAATTCCAAAGATATCCAGAAAAGGTCTGTTTCAATTAGGCACAGAGGGAAGTTGACCAAACACAAGCAGGCTGAGCACAGCCACCAGGTGCAGTCAAAATACATGAGGGGAGGGGAGGAGGGGGAAGGAAATTCTCAGCATGGCAGGGAATCTACGGGGAGAATCTACCACAGTATTGGTCACTCTGCCCTGGCTGCAAGCCAGTAGATCAGCAGAGAAGTTATAAAAACATTCAACACAGATGCAAAAGGTAAAGAGTGAACCCCCAAACCCTGAATCTCACAGGATCTAGTTACACCCCCTCAGCACCAGAAATCAGTCAGTGCAGCCACTGCTGCTTGTAGAGTAAGCTTGGACAATTTCCTTTGCTCTAAAGGCAGATGTCAACTAATTACAAAAAAAAAAAAAAAAAAAAAAAAAATGAATAAAAAAGCAAAAAATAATTCTGACCATAGATAGTTCTTATGGTAAAAGAGAAAACCAGATTTCAAACCCTGAGGAGAAAAAAAGCAGATCGTCTCCAGATGTAGTAACAAAAACTAATATAGCCTATTCCCCACACAAGGTTCTCCTAGAAGAAATTGTAAAAGATCTTAAAGTAGAGGTTGAAGAAAAATGGGGAAAAATGAAAACTTTACAAGAGAGTTGGGAAAAGAAACACAAAAATTATCTAAAGAAAATTCATTATAAAATAAACCTAATGAAATGAAAAAAAGATATAACTACATAAAAAATAGAGTTAACAAAATGTAAAAAGAAAACAACCCCTTGAAAAAGAGAATTTGTGAAATGGGAGAAGAAAATAAGTCCTTAAAAACAGAATTTGTGAAATGGAAAACAACTATTAAAATTAAATCGGGCAAATACAAAAACAAACAAAAAAAGTAAATGAAGAAAATAATTCACTAAAAATCATAACTGAACAAAAGGAAATGAATGACGCAATGACACATCAAGAATCAGTCAAATAAAACAAAGAGAGAAAGAGAGAGAGAGAGAGAGAGAGAGAGAGAGAGAGAGAGAGAGAGAGAGAGAGAGAGAAAATAGAAAATATCATTTTGGGAAGATACTACCTAAAAAAGAGATCTATGATAAACAATCTAAGGATTATTTGACTGATGGAATACCATGATGAAAAAAAGACATAGATGTTATTTTTTTTTCAGGAAAAATCAAAGAGATATATCCTGATGTCATAGATTCAGAAGGTAAAAAGCAATTGAAAGAATTCACCAAACAGCTCCTAAAAGAGCCCCAAAATTAAACTCCAAGGAACATCATGGCTCAATTCCAGAACTATCGGATCAAAGAAAAATATATTGCAAGCAGTCTGAAAGAACCATTCAAATACCAAGAGGCCACAATAAGGATTACCCAGGACATAGCAGCTTCTATATTAAAGGATCAAAGAGCCTAGAATTTGATATTTTGAAAAGGAAAAGGAACTTGGAGTGCAGCCAATAATAAACTACCCCACTAAACTGAACATTTTCTTTCAGGGAAGAAGATGGACATTGAAAGAAACAGGTAAATTCCATTTATTTTTTCCTGGGGAGTTGATTAATAGCTTGTTCTATTTCTTTTTTCTGAAATGGGATTATTTAAGCAATTTATCTCCTCCTCTGTTAATCTAGGGAGCCTATATTTTTGGAGGAAGTTATCCATTTCACTTAAGTTATCAAATTTATTGGCATAAATTTGGGCAAAGTAACTCCTTATTATTTCTCTAATCATTTCACTCTGAGATTTCTTCTGCAGACATTCTGTCATCATCTGATTTGGTAGTTTGGTGTTCCATGTCTCTAACATGGCTTTCTAAGTTCAAATTTCTTTTCTGTTTCTTGTTGATTTTCTTTCCTTTTCTTTTTTTTTAAATTTTAATGGTCAAGCTCAGCTCCTGTGCTCTTGGAATAAAGTACACACCAACCAAATTTACTGGGTAGCTCTGCCCCTTGGTTTTGAACACAGGTGCCCTCTGCATTTGCTGGAAGGGTAGCTTTATCTGCTCTTTCCTGGAATTTGCCTTTTAAGCTGGGACTGGAGGCTGTTCCCACTAGTCTCCTTTTTTTTTTTTTTTTTTTTTTTTTTACTGTGTCAGGACTGAGGATCTCAGTTGCTGATCTTCTTTGAATAAGACCTTCTTATTGGCTTTCCCAGATTCTATATGAACTGGGTTGACCTTATTTGTAGTTTTTTTAGTCTTTCTTGAGTTGGAGAGTTTTTTCATTCTTATAGATTCTGTTCAGAGCATTTGTTTCATGTGGTTTCATTTTCTTTTTCTTTTTTTTAATTATACTTTTTATTTATGAGATATATGCATGGGTAATTTTCAATTTGGAATTGACAATTGCCAAACTTTTTGGTCCCAATCTTCCCCACCCTTCGCCCCACCCCCTCCCCCAGATGGCAGATTTACCAAAGGTTTATCTATTTTATTGGCTTTTTCATAAAACCAATCTGCTATCCGTCTCCGTTTGATGAGAGCGTTCATCCCATTCACATTTACAGTTAAATTACTAATTCTGTATTTCCTGCCATCATATTATCCCCAGATTATGCTTTTTCCCTTGACCCCCCTGATCCCCTTCCCTGATATTTAATTTAGAGACCCCCCTTGTGATGCGCAGCCCTCCCTTTTTTTAGTATCCCTCCCCCCTCCCTACAAGTCCCTTCACTTATTCTCCTTTTCCTTTTCCCTTTTCCTCTCCCCCCTTTTAATGAGGTGAGAGATTAGGGGTGTTTAATTTGTTATTTTTCTAGCTTTTTAGTGGCAATCCCAATTCATTGATCTTCTCTTTCTCTACACTATGCAAATATTTATCTAGAGAGATAAAATCTCCCCTTATTACAACTTTGTCTGCATCCCACAAATTTTGCTATGCTATCTCATTATTGTCATTCTTTTGGATGAAATTTTAAATTGTGTCTGTGATTTGCTGTTTCAACCATTCATACTTTAGAATAAGATTATTTAGTTTCCCATTACTTTTTGATGTATTTTCCTCTGGCCTTTTATTGAATGTAATTTTTATTGCATCATGATGTGAAAAAATGCATTTTCTATATTTGCCTTTCTACATTTGATGTAGAGGTCTTTATGTTCTAATATATAATGACTTTGTATAGGTTCTATGGACTGCTGAGAAGAAAGTGTACTCCCTTCTGTCTTCATTCAATTTTCTCCAAAGGAGTTCGATGAATTCTTTCCACATCTACTTTCTCTTCTGTTTCTATTATCTCTGGACAATTCTCTTTGATAATTTCCTATAAAATAGAATCTAGGCTCTTTTTTTAGTCATAGTTTTCTGGAAGTCCAATGATCCGCAGATTATCTCTCCTAGATCTATTTTCCAGGTCTATAGATTTTCCCAGTAAGTATTTTACGTTATTCTCCAGATTTTCATTTTTTTTTTTTTTTTGTTTGACTGATTCTTGGGTTCTCTGTGAATCATTCATTTCTATTTGTTCCATCCTGAATTTTAAGGAGTTATTTTCTTCTTTCACAGTTTTTAGTTCTTTTTGTAAATGCCCAATTTCATTTTTAAATGTATTATTTTGCTCTATTGATTTTTTTTTTCCATTTCCTAAATTTTGGGGGGGGAATTATTTTCTTTTTCCAATTCAGAAATTCTATTTTCTTGAGACTTTTTTATCTTTTCCAATTCAGAAATACTACTTTCCTGTGATTTTTTAGCCTTTTCTAATTCACAAATTTTGTTTCCCTGCATCTCCTGTGAATTCTTTATTTTTTCCAACTCCAATTTTAGAACGTTGTTATTCTCTGTCATAGCTTCCCTTTCCTTTCCCCATTTTTCTTCAAACTCTCTTAGCTTTTTAATAGTCTCTTCAAGGAGAGAGTTATGTGATGGGGGGACAGGTATCGTTCCCCTTTAGGTTGTTATCTGCTGACTCTCTGCTGTTAACTTCCTCGGGGTTGGATACCCGCTCTTTCTCTGTGTAGAAGGAATCTATAGTTTTTCTTGGCTTTTTACTCATACTTAAAAATCTTTTGGGGTCTGTTCCTGGGGTAGGAAATTATTTATTTATTTCTTTACCAACTTCCTCCCAGACTGGATGGATGCAGCGGCTCCTGCACTTGAGCTATGAGAGAGCTCTGGGAGAGAGTTCCCCACCCCCTCCCATGAAGTGCCTCACAGGTGATCCACAGGATTGTGCTGTGAGAGCGCTGTGTCCTAGTGGCTTCCCTGAGGTTTGAGACTGAACAGTAAAGGCGACACAAAGCCCAGCCTATGCGTCCTGGTGGGGCATGGATGTCAGCAGCAGGTGAAATGAAAAGCCCCTGCGCTCAAACTGGAAGTGTCTGCCAGAAACCACAGTCCCTAGTTCAAAGGTTCCACTTCCCGGGGCTGAGTTCCACAGCCTCCAGCTGAGCCAGGCATTAAGTGTTACCTTGGGCCGTATCCGCCCTCTTCTCAATCTCTTAAGTAGTCACAGGTGAAAGCTATGGGCCACACCCACAGTGCCGAGATCTGCTGAGTCACCTCTGGGATCAGGGAAGATCCAATCTAGCTTTGAATTTTTAAAGTGGCTTAGATTTCTCTTCTGAACTGCTGTATTATAAGCAGAGAAGAGCTAACAGACTGTGCCAGATTCCTGTATCTCAGTGGCTTCTCTGATCCCAGAGCCCTCCCCAGTGCGATAGCACCCAACCGTCTGTGCTGACCTCTCTTCTTCCTCCCCTGGCAACTGACCTTTTCTGTTGAAACTCCAGATTCTCTTCAGCTGGTAAGTCGTGCTTCCAGTCCCTGTGGTATCTATCAATCCAGCGCTATTTCTGAGGCTTAACTTATCTAATTGGTTGTGAGGGAGTAAGGACGTTCACAGAGTTGCGTGTATCTTCTCTGCCATCTTGGCTCCGCCCCCTAAGCTTATTACTTATCATCTTTTTAAAGAAATAAAATTCTTTTTTGATATTTTTTTTCAGTTTCAAGTTCTTTCTCTCCCTCCAGTCCCTCTCCCACCTATAGAGAAGGCAAGCCACATTATAATTATAATGCATGATAAATAGTTCAAAATATGTTTCTATTTTATCCAGGTTCCAAAGAAAAAGCAAGAAAAATACAGTTTTAAAATATAATCTAATCTGAACTCAGTGCTGTCTTTGTAGGTGAATAGCATTTTTAAACATGGAATCCTCAAAATTATTGTGGAACATTCTGTAGAGCAAAATAGTTAAATATTCCTCCTCTCCCCCACTCTGGTTGAGGTTTTCAATACCTCTCTCCTAGACTATTAGATAAATTCCATGAAAACAGAGCCAAGATGGCAGAAGGTCAAGAAGTTTTCTAAGCTCTCTCCAGTTTCCCTGAAAAACAACATTAGTTCAAGCCTTTAAATGAATTTTTGAGCAACATAATACACAAAAAAAATGGAGTGAAACAATTTTTGCAGCTCAAGTTAACTTAGAAATATTTCAGGAAGGGTCTGTCTTACTAGGGTAACAGGGAAACATAACCCAGGGCAGACAGAGTCTGAGCACATCAGCAGGACTTTCTTAGAAACAGTACAGATTAACATCTGAGGCCCCTTTGTTCTGGCCCAGCAGGCTAGTAGTACAGCAGAAAAGGTGTGAAGCCTCTAGTTCCAGCACAGTAGGTAAATTGCTAGCACTGGAACATAGGGCAGAATGGTCTTTACTAGGCTGGGCAACATCAATGAAGGAGGCAAGCCACCTAGATATCAAATGCTTGCATGGAAAAAAAAGGCAGTTACCAGGCCTTTGGTGCCAGGCATTAAACACTGATTAAAACATCCCCATGCATCAGGAACAAAGCTAAATTTTAAAGATTGGTAAAGAACAAAACACACACACACACAAAAAGCCCTAAGCATAGATCTTACAGGGAAGATCAAAATACTATCTCAGTAGAGGTAACAGGGTCCAATTGTCTCCATGTGAAATCTCAGAGGAGATATGAATTGTTTTCAAATTCAAAGAGCCTTCTTGGAAAAGCAAAATATAGATTTTTTAAAATCAAATAAGATAGTAGAAAAAATGTGAAAATAAATGGGAGGAGAATTATGAAAAAAGAATAAACAATTTGGTAAAAGAAACTCAAAAGAGGGAGTGGAGCCAAAATAGGGGAGAAGAGACACATTTTTTTTTTTTGAGCTATCCTGATATTCATCAAATTAATAGCAAAACACCAAAGCAAATCTCTGAACAGTCTTTGGAGTGACAGGACCCACAAATATATTGAGTACAATAGATTTCCAGCAGAAAGTAATTTGGAAGATTTCAGAAAAGATCTGTTTCAATCTGGCATGGAGGGAGGTGGGCCAAGCACAGGCATCGCAGCACAGGTATCATAGTGCAGGTAATTGCAGAGTTTCAGAGAGATGTGGGTTGTACATATTGGGGAATCTACAGCACTGCTGCCTACTCTGCCCTGGTTGCAAGCCAGTAGACCAGTTAGTTGTAGACATCCAATACAACTATAAAAGGAAAATAGTGAGTCGCTAAACTGAAAAATATTGAGGTACCTGGCCATTTCATTCAGAACTGGAAGTTACTCAATACTGACACAGCATAGCCACTGTTCCTGGCAAGGAAGCTTGGATAATATCTACCCTAAAAGCTGACCTCAACCTAAAAAAAATGAGTGCAAAAGCAAAAGATGATTTTCTGTAATCTCTTTTCTAATATTTTATTTAGATTTTTGCATCAATATTCATTAGGGCTAGTGGTCTATAATTTTCTTTCTCTGTTTTCTTTCTACCTGGTTCACGTACCAATACCAGGTCTGAGTCATAAAAGGAATTTGGTAAGAGTCCTTCATTCCCTATTTTTTCAAATAGTTTATAAACTATTGGAGTTAATTGTTCTTTAAATGTTTTGTAGAATTCACATGTAAATTAATCTAATCTTGGGGATTTTTTTGGGTAGTTGATTATTAGCTTGTTCTACTTCTTTTTTGAAATTGGAACTATTTAAGGAATTTATATCCTCTTCTGTTAATCTGGACAATCTATATTTTTGTATATATTCTTCCATTTCATTTAGATTGTCAATTTTATTGACATAAAGTTTGGCAAAGTTAACTCCTCTTCATTAGTGGATAGTTTTCTCTTTTTCATTTTTGAGACTAACAATTTGCATTTATCTGATCAATAGTAATTTAGAGTACCTTTATATATGACTAGAAATAGTTTCAATTTCTTCATCTGAAAATTGTCTGTTCATATTCTTTAACCATTGATCAATTGGAGAATGGCTTGAATTCTTTTAAATTTAAGTCAGTTCTTTATATATGTTAGATATGAGGCCTTTAGGAGAACCTGTTTATGTACAAATGTCTTCACAGTTTATTGCTTCCCTTCTAATATTGTCTGCATTAATTTTGTTTGTCCATAATCTTTTTTACTTAATATAATCAAAATTATAGATTTTGTGATCAATATAGATCTCCAATTTTTCTTTGGTCACAAGTTCCTTTCTTCTCCACAGATTTAAGAGGTAAACTATCCTATGTTTTTATAATTTATTGATAATATAATTCTCTAAAATTAAATTTTATCAAATAGTGAATTCTTATTCCAAAAGCTGGGGTCATTGGGTTTGTCAAACACTAGATTACTATAATCATTGACTATTTTGTCCTATGAACCTAACTTATTCCGTTGATTTGACTACTCTATTTTTTAGCCAGTAACAAGTGCTTTTGATGACCACTGCTTTATAATATAGTTTTAGATCTGATATAGTTAGGCCACTTTCATTTGCATTTTTTTGAAATTCTTGTTTTTTAAATTATAACATTTTATTGACAGAATATATGCTTGGGTAATTTTTACAACATTATCCCTTGCACTCATTCTATTCCGACTTTTCCCTTCCCTCTCTCCATCCCCTCCCCTAGATGGCAAGCACTTATACATGTTAAATATTTCATAGTATATATTAGATACACTATATGTGTGCAGAACCAAACGGTTCTCTTGTTGCATGGGGAGAATTAGATTCAGAAGGCAAAAATAACCTGGGAAGAAAAACAAAAATGCAGTTCACACTCATTTCCTAGAGTTCCTCTTCTGGGTGTGGTTGATTCTGTCCATCATTGATCAATTGAAACTGAATTAGATCTTCTCTTTGTCAAAGATATCCACTTCCAACAGAATACATCCTCATATAGTATTGTTGTTGAAGTGTATAATGATCTGATTCTGCTCATTTCACTCAGAATTAGTTCATGTAAGTCATTCCAAGACTCTCTATATTCATCCTGCTGGTCATTTCTTACAGAACAATAATATTCCATAACATTCATATACCACAATTTACCCAACCATTCTCCAATTGATGATTATTGATTCATTTTCCTGTTTCTAGCCACTACAAAAAGGGCTGCCACAAACATTTGGCACATACACTAACCCTTTCTCTTTTTTAGTTCTTTGGGATTATAAGCCCAGTAGTAGCACTGCTAAATCAAAGGTATGCATAGTTTGATAACTAACTTTTGGGGCATAATTCCAGATTGCTCTCCAAAATGGCTGGATTCATTCATAACTCCCCCAGCAATGCATCAGTGTCCCAGTTTTCCTACATCTCCTCCAACATTCATCATCATTTTTTCCTGTCATTTTAGCCAATCAGACAGGTGTGTAGTAGTATCTCAGAGTTGTCTTAATTTGTATTTCTCTGATCAATAGTGATTTGGAACACTTTTTCATATGAGTGGAAATAGTTTCAATTTCATAATCTGAAAACTGTGTGTTCATGTCCTTTGACCATTTATCAATTGAAGAATGGCTTGATTTCTTATAAATTACAGTCAATTCTCTACATATTTTGGAAATGAAGCCTTTATCAGAACCTTTAACTATAAAAATGTTTTCCCAGTTTGTTGCTTCCCTTCTAATTTTATTTGCATTAGTTTTGTTTGTACAAAGGCTTTTAAATTTGATGTAATCGAAATGTTCTATATTGTGGTCAATAATGATCTCTAGTTCTTCTTAGGTCACAAATTCCTTCACAAGTCTGAGAGGTAAATTATCCAATATTCTTCTAATTTATTTATTATCTCATTCTTTATGCCTAAATCATGGACCTATTTTGATCTTATCTTGGTATATGGTGTTAAGTGTGGGTCCATGAATAATTTCTGCCATACTAATTTCCAGTTTTCCCAGCAGTTTTTGTCAAATAATGAATTATCCCAAAAGTTGGGATCTTTGGGTTTGTCAAACACTAGATTGCTATAGTTATTGACTATTACGTCTTGTGAACTTAACCTATTCTATTGATCAATTAGTCTATTCCTTAGACAATACCAAACAGTTTTGGTGACTGCTGCTTTATAATATAGTTTTAGATCAGGTACAGCTAGGCCAACTTCATTAGATGTTTTTTTTTCATTAATTCTCTTTAAATTCTCGACCTTTTGTTCTTCCATATGAATTTTGTTGTTATTTTTTCTAGGTCATTAAAATAGTTTCTTGGGAATCTGATTGGTATGGCACTAAATAAATAGATTAGTTTAGGGAGTATTGTCATCTTTATTATATTCAGTTGGCCTATCCAAGAGCACTTAATATTTTTCCAATTGGTTCGATCAGGCAAGCTAGCTTTTTGGGTTATAGTTCCACTCACTGTATTTTTAGTTTCTCTGCTTGTCTTGAAATGCCTGAGATCACACCCCACCCCTCTCAGTTCTGCTTAACTGTAAGCTGTCTGCCTTACCCTGCTGTGTTGCTGCTGTCTGCCTTCAGTTTATGCCCGATCTAAAACTAAAACTGTTCCTGTAAGCAACAACCAACAGACCTTTTCTGGTGAATTTGGAGGATGTCTTCTCTTGGCAATTATTATTATTATTAATTATTATTATTATTATTATTATTATTTTATTTATTTTTTTTTTTTTAGTCAAGCACTAATTCTGAGGCTTGTCATGAAATAAATTATTCTGAGAGAAAATGTGGAGCTTAAATAGATTTGTGTGTCCTCTTCACCAAATTGGCCAAAGTCCCATTTTTTGAAATTCTTGGCCATTTATTTTCCCAAATAAATTTTATTGTTATTTTTTTCTAGGTCAGTAAAATAGTTTCATGGGAGTTTGATTAGTATAGTACCAAAGAAACAGATTAGTTTATGTAATGACCTATCCAAGAGTACTTATATTTTTCCAATTGTTTAGAACTGACTCTATTTGGGTTGAAAGCATTTTGCAGTTTTGGTCATATAGTTCCTGACTTTTCCTTGACAGATAGATTCCAAATATTTTAATCAATTAATAATTATTTTAAATGGAATTTCTGTTTGTATCTCTTGCTGTCGGATTTTGTTAGTGTTAATCAAAAATGCTGATGATTTATGTGGATTTCTTTCATATCCTGAAACTTTGCTAAATTTGTGAATTGTTTCTAATAGTTTTTTTAGTTGATTCTCTATGTATCATATCATCTGCAAAGAGTGATAATTTGGTTTCCTCATTATGTACTCTAATTCCTTTAATCCCTTTTTCTACTCTTATTGCCAAAGCTAGAATTTATAATAGAATATTGAATAGTAATCCCTGATATTATTGGGAATGTTTCTAGTTTATCACTATTTATATATGAGCTTGCTGATGGTTTTAAATAGATAGTACTGACTATTTTTAAAAAAAATTCCATTTATTCCTATACTCTCTAGTGTTTTTAATAGGGATGGATGTTGGATTTTATCAAATGCTTTTTCTGCATCTAATGAGATAATCACAAAGCTTTGTGAGTTGGTTATTGATATAGTCAATTATGCTAATTGTTTTCTTAATATTGAACCAAATCTGCATTGGTCGTATAAATTCTACTTGGTAATGGTGTATTAAATATTGTCAGGATGACACTTTATAATCTCTTTGCTAATATTTTTGAGATATTTATATCAATATTCAATAGGGAGATTGGTCTATAATTTTCTTTCTCTGTTTTCATCCTACCTGATTTAGGTATCAGTAGCATATCTGTGCCATAAATATAATTTGGTAGAACTCCTTCTTTATCTGGCCTTTTTATTGAATGTAATTTAATTACATAATTATCTGAAAACCTACACATATTATTTCCACCTTTCTTCATTTTATTTTGAGGTCTTTGTGATTTAATACATAGTAAATTTTTGTATAGGTTTCATGAACTGCTTAAAATAAATTGTACTTATTTATTTCTCTATTAAATTTTCTCCAAAGATCTATCATGCCTAAATTTTCTAGTATTCTATTTACATCTTTAAATTCTTTCTTATTTATTTTGTGGTTTGATTTATCTAGTTCTTTGAGAGCAAGGTTTGGATCTCCCACTATTACAGCTACTCTGTCTATTTCTTCTTGCAATGCTCAAGTTCTCCTTTAGCAATTTAGATGTTATACCACTTGGTTCATATATGTTTAGTATTGATATTGCTTCATTATCTATGGTAACTTTTAGCAAGACAGAGTTTCCTTCCTTATCTCTTTAAATTAGATCAATTTCTGCTTTTGCTTGAATTGAAAGGAGGATGTCTACCCCTGCTTTTTTAATTCACCTGAAACATAATAGATACTGCCCCACCCTTTCACCTTTACTCATTATCACTCTACTTTAAATGTGTTTCTTGTAAACATTATATTGTAGTTTAATTCAGTCTACTATCTGCTTCTGTTTTATGGGAGATTTCACCCCATTCATATTTACAGTTACACTACTAATTCTGTATTTCCTGCCATCTTATTTACTTCAAATTCTATTTTTCTCTTTCCCTCTTCCCCAGTTTTTTACTTATGATCACCATTTGCTTCAAGCAGCCCTTCCCCTTTAGAGCCCCTCCCTTTTTTCTTATACCTTTCCCCTACTATTTTTGTTTTCCCTTCTATTAGCCTACCCCTTCACTTTTCCCCTTTCCTCTCCACTTTTTTTATAAATTGAGAGATGATTGTCTGTGAAACCAAATATCTCTCATATTCTCACTTTGAAACAAATATAAAGAGAGAAAGATTCACACAATATTCTTCTCCCACACTTCTTTTCCTCAATTATAGTGTTTTCTTTGCCTCTTCATGAGATGTAATTTGTCTTCATTTAACTCCACTTTCCTCTTTTTCCAGTACAATTCTCTTTCCATCTCTAGTTTCTTTTTATATTATAACAATAAAACCAAATTATACATGAAGTCTTATATATAAACATAGCAGATAGACAGGTCTCAAGAGTTCTTTTCTTTTTACCTTTTTATGCTTCTTTTGAGTTCTATATTTGGTGGTCAATTTTTTTTTCCTTATTTGCTCTTTTTATCAGAAATAAATGAATTCACCTATTTTGTTGAATGTTCATTTTCTTCCATGAAAAAAACAAACAAACAAAAAAAACGATGCTCAGTTTAGAGGGATAATTTATTCTTGGCTTCATTCCAAGTTCCTTTGCTTTTCAGAAATCAGATTTCAGGCCCTTCTATCCTTTAAGGTGGATGCTTCAAGGTCCTTGGTAATCCTTATTGTGGCTGCTCAGTATTTTTATGGTTTCCTTCTGACTTCTTGCAAAATTTTTGATCCAACATATCTGAAATTAACTATGATATTCCATAGAGTTTTAAATTTGGTTTCTCTTTCAGGAGGTATTCTGTGAATTACTTCAATGTATATTTTACCTTTTGATTCTATGACATCAGGCCAGTTTTCTTTGATAATGTCTAGGCTCTTTTTTTTCATAATAGTTTTCAGGAATTACAATAATGCTTAAATTGACTCTTCTAGATCTATTTTCTAGGTCAGTTGTTGTCCTAAACAAATATTTTACTTTTTCCCCTATTTTTTCAATGTTTTTTATTTTGCTTTACTGATTCTTGATGTGCTACTGAGTTATTCATTTCCATTTATTCAGTTCTGATTTTTAGTAAATTATTTTCTTGATTTACTTTTTTAGTTCTTTTTGTATTTGCCTAATTGAATTTTTAAATGAGTTGTCTTGTTCTATAGATTTGTTTTCCATTTCCAAAATCCTGTTTTTGAAGGAGTTATTTTCATTTTTCCATTTCACAAATTATGTTTTTCAGGGAATTGTTTTCTTTTTTCATTTTGTCAAATCTACTTTTACAAAATTATATGCCTTTTTCATTTCACTAAGTTTATTTTGTAATTAATTTTCTTTATATAATTTGTGTTTCCTTTTCCAAATCCTCTTTCAAAGTTTGCATTTCTTTTTCTTTTAGCTCTCTTTTAAAGTCCTTTTTAATATTTTCTTGGGGTGCATTGTGTGATGGGGACCAATTTATATCCCCTTTTGTGGCTTCATCTGGAGACAATCTTGTTTCAGTCTCCTCACAGTTTGAAATCAGTCTTCTCTTTCACCATAAAAACTATCTATTGTCAAAGTTCTTTTTATTTTTTTAATAATTTTTCAAATAAAAATTGAGATCTGCTTTTAGGATAAGGGAGATTGTTCAAGCTTCCTGTGCAAGCTGCAATAACAGTTGTACTGAGTCATTGATGGCTAACTTCTGGTGCTTGGTGGGCTTGGCCAGGTCACATGAAATTCTAGTCTTTTGGAGTTTGCTATTTACCTTTTTTATTTGTGTTGTATGTTTTATAACTTTTCTGCTGATCTACTGGCTTGCAATGAGGGAATAGTAACCAACACTGCTGTAGATTCCTTTTAGAGGAAACTTGGACAATCTCCCTTGCCATAAAAGCAGATCTCAATTTTGTCTCCATAAGTAAAATATACTTCTTTCTGTCTCCATTCAATTTTCTCTAAAGATCTATCATACCTGACTTTTCTAAAATTCTGGATTTACCTCCTTAACTTCTTTCTTATTCATTTTGTTGCTTGATTTATCTCATTCTGAGAGAACAAGGTTGAGATATCCCTGTGGTATACTTTTGCTGTCTCATTCTTCTTTTAATTCTCTTAACACTTCCTGTAGGAATTTGGATACTATACTACTTACTTTATATATATTTAGTACTGATATTATTTTATTATTTATGGTACCCTTTAGCAAGATGTAGTTTCCTTCCTCATCTCTTTTAATTAAATCTATTTTTATCTGACTTGATCTGAAATCAGGATTACTACCCATGCTTTTTTACTTTAGCTAAAACACAATAGAATCTTTCCCAGCCTTTTCCATTTACTCTGAATACATTACTCTGCTTTAAATGTATTTCTTTTAAACAATAAATTGTAGGATTCTGGCTTTTAATCCAATCAATTGTCTGCTTCCATTTTATAGGAGAGTTCATCCCATTCACATTCACAGTTAAAATTGCTAATTCTGTATTTCCTGCCATCTTGTTTCCCCCCAGTTATACTTTTATTTTTTCATCCCCCTTTCCCTTCTCCTCGTTATTTTGCCCTCCTTCAAACAGCCCTACCCTTTCTTAGTCCCTCCCCCTTTCTTATCCCTTTCCCCATGTACTTCTGGTCTACATTTATTTAGCTTCCCCCTTTTCTTTTCCCTTTCCTCTCTTACTTCCCTAAATGGTGAGGGAACCTTGTCTGTGAACTTAAATGTATCTGATATTCTTTCTTTGAGAAAAATGTGATGAGAGTAAGATACACACAATACTCATGCCCCTTCCTTTTTTCCTCTATTGTAATACATTGTTTTTGCCTCTTCATAAGGCTTAATTCACCCCATTTTAAATCCATCTTCCTCTTCTTCCAGTAGAATCATGTTTCCTCCTGTACTTCTCTTGAGTTCTGTATTTGTAGACCAAATTTGCTATTCAGTCTTTTTATTAGAAATAAATGAAAACCCATTTGTTTCATTGAATGTTCCCCCTTCCCTCCAAATGTAATGCTCAGTTTTTCCAAATAATTGATTTTAGGCTGCAACCCAAGTTACTTTACCTTTTGGAATATCAGATTCCATGTAGATCTATATTTTAAAATGGAAGGTGTTTGTTCCTGGGTAATCCTGATTGTGTCTCTTGGATATTTGAATTGTTTCATTCTGGATACTTGAAAGATAGTCTTTGATAATTTGATAATTCTAAAAGGCACCAAGATATGCCATGGATTTTTCATTTTGGGGCCTCTTTTAGGAGGTGATCAATTAATTCTTTCATTGGCTATTTTACCTCCTGGTTCTAGGACATCCGGGCAGTTTTTGATGTTTCCTGAGAGACAATGCCTATTTTTTTTTCTCTCAAAATTGTTTTCAGGAAGTCCAATAATTCTCATATTGTCTCTACTAAACTTTTTTTCCAGGTCAGTTGTTTTTACAGTGAGGTTGTTTTGTTTTTTTTTTTTTTTGTTTTTTTTTCATTCTTCTTAGGATTCTTACAAGGTGGTAAGTCACTGGAATGGATAGGACAATGATTATCTGATTTTGCATGGTACTTAACAGTTATTTAGTTCAGTAATGTTCTTACTAGAATTCTACAAGATTCACATTTTTAAGACAGCATATTTAAAAGAAGCTCCCACAAACACAGGGAGAACCCAGAAGCCCACTCTCTTGGAAGTGGAGTTCATTCCAACTTCCACCTTTATGCTTGCAAAGAGATTCACAAATCAGAATGAAGGAAGACAGAGAAGTGGTGGCAGGCTGTCTTGTGGAGAATACTGCAACCAAGATCTGGAAGGCCTCCAGAAAACTAGCAGAGCCCCAAGTGAAGGAGATAAAATTTGGAAAGAGACGGTAAAGGATTTGGATTCCTGGCTGCATTTGGGATTATTGAACTGAACAGAAACTAAGGCTGCCTCCAGAAGGTTCCCAAGAAACCTGCTAATAGAGAACATTTATATTTTAGAGAAGAGAACATTACACATTATTTTGGTCTTCTTTGACTGATTCTTGATGTCTCATTGAGTCATTCACTTCCATTTCTTCAGTGCTTATTTCAGTGAATTATTTCCTTCAGTTTGTTATCTTATATCCTTTTGAATTTGGCCAATTGAAATTTTAAATGAGATGTTGCATTGTTCATTATATATTTTTTTTCTATTTCACAAATTCTGTTTTTCAACTAATTGGTTTTATTTTCATATATATTTTGCAAGGAGTTATATGCTTTTTCTATTTCATCAAATCTATTTTATAAGAAGCTTTATTCAGATATTTTCTGTTTTTTTTTTACTTTTTCAAACTCTCTTGCCAACTTCTCATTTCTTTTCCCCATTTTCTTCTCTCTTTTAAGATCCTTTTTGAATTTTTTCAAGAGAATTTTGTGAAATGTGGACCAACTCATATCACTCTTTGCGGCTTTATTTTATGATGATTTGCCTTTATTATCTTCAGGGTTTTAAGTCTGCTCTTTTCTTTCTGCATAAAAGCTATCTGTGCTAAGAATTATTTTTTGCTTTTTTGCTCATTTTTTAAAAGTTGGAGTCTACTCTTAAGGTAACAGAGGACAGCTGCTTTAGTTTGCCCTGGGACCATTGCTGGCAACTGACTTCTAGTTCTGGGTAGGTGTAGCCAGGTCAGGTGTGTGTGTGTGTGTGTGTGTGTGTGTGTGTGTGTGTGTGTGTGTGTGTGTTTGGTTGTTGTTGTTGTTGTTGTTTTTGTTTTGTTTTGTTTTGTTTTGTTTGCTTCTGGGGTTTGGGGATTTAGAGGCTCACTATTTGCCTTTTATATTTATTTTGGGTGTCTTACAGCTGATCTGTTGATCCACTGGCTTGTAAGCAGGACAGAGTAACCTAAGAGCTTCACAGTAGATTCTGAAGTGCAGGATTCCATAAAGCCCTGGCTCTTTTCTTCCAGCTCATTGTGCTACTTGTACTTGGCAGTCTCTCCCTTTGCCTAATTAAAATAGACCTTTTCTGAAGTTCTTCTAAAATACATTTTTCTGGAAATTAGTTATACTCCAAAAACTTGTGAATTATGTAACTCCAAAATTAGTTGAAGTTTTTTTTATGTTAATCTGAGGAATACTTGGAGAAACTCAGATAAAGACAGATCTACTATCTGCCACATTTGCTCAGGCCCTTTTCTACTATATATTTAATAAATTAAGAATATTGGAGATCAAAAAGGAATTTAGACATCTACCACAATTATTTAACATGGTGCCCTTTACATGCTAGATGTTTCATATCAGTCTCCTGAAATAAAATGAAATAAATCCAATTTCATAGTTATAATAAAAACTTTCTAGTATAACTCATGCATGAAATATGCTAATAAAGGTGTATCTTATTCAAAATGATTGTTGTTGTTGCTGTTTGTCCTTTGTTCTCAAAGAGGGTCATGACATCAAGAAGATGGTGCTATGACTTGTAAGTGAATTAGATTTAAATGAAGGTGGGCTGTATAAAGTACTTTCTCCTCTAGCACCATCTGGTCCAGTGGACAGATATAGATTAGGAAGACTAGAAATGGCCCATTCAAAATGGACATAATTTATGAAAACTGTGGTAGTTTAGTATATTATAAACCCACATATGGCAGGATTCTTAAATCAGAAAATCAAACAATGATAAGAAGCATTTGCTTGAGGATCACTCTGAGTAAGAAAAAATTCCCAATTTGGTGGGAGTATATTGCAAACCACACAACTAGAATGAGATAATTAATTCTGGAACAATTTACAAGCCTGGTATGTAATCATGATACAGTATTCACAGGAAATATCTAGTAGCTGGACAGCTAAATGAGTTCATCTTCCAAAATGCAGAGTACCATCACAACCCCAAAATGATATAATAAAACTATAAGCTGTCATTTTAAAAAACCTAACAAAATTTAGACAAACAAGCTAAAGAGAGCAGAACATCACATCAATTATTTTAAATATAAGTTAAATGAAGTAATTGTAAAACCAAGAGAAATAAGAGATCTTATAATCTACTGGGAAAAGCTCTATATTTTTGCCAAACTAGGAACACAAAAGAGTTAGGAACATGCTTTCAAAAATATAAATATTCAACAAGCAAAACAGCAAATAGAAATATTAAATAACTAATTGAAGAAACTGACAAATAAAGTTAAGTTTTAAGCTACAAAATAAACAGATATATACATAAAAACAAGGAGAGACATACATATAGACTAATAGACATAGATATGCATACACATCTGCATGGAAAACAATGTAAAAGCACAACACATTTCACAGTTATTATATAACCAATATTTCTCTATTCGATTTTAAGAATATTTCCCCTAAAATTGAGAACAGTTTAAATTATTGGAGGAATAATCAGTACAGAAGCTTTGACCATGTTCAATATAATGAAAATTACAATACACTCAAAGTTAATTTATAAATTTAATGTTCCAATCTAAGTATCAAAGAAATACTTTATGGATTTGGATAAAATTATAACATTTAATGAAGTAAGAGAAGGTTAAAAAAGTAGCAATGAGAGCAGAATAACATTTTCAGTCTTCTACATATTAAAATGCAGTAATAGTAAAAATCATTGGAGACTAGAAACTAAAACCAATGGATCACACTAGAGAGGAAAAATAAACTATAATTGAACTCATTAACTTATTCAGTAAACCTTAAAATATAAATAACATAATGAAGAATTCTCTGTTGGATAAGAACTACTAAAAAACTATAGACTGAGAGGAATTAGTTTTTTTATAAATATTATACATAATATTCCATAAAATCAAATACACACACGTATATGTAACCTAAAAATTAAAGATCATATCCTAAAATAATTGGAAAATAATCAGACTCTGGAAGGGCATGAATTCTTATTCAACCCAGGGATAGAGAATATTTTTAAAGTATATTATAACTTTAATGCTATGAAATTAAAAAGAAAAAAAAAAAAACTTTTGCATTGCTCTAAAGTTGTGAATTGGCACAGCCATTATGAAAAATGATGTGGTATTATAAAAACTAAATGGCTAACAAAATGGCAAAATGCTTCATATCTTTAAGCCAATTATTTTTGGTTTTGTTTTTGTTTTTAATTAAAGAGGCAGACCAGGATGATTTCAGAGAGGCCTGGAGAGACTTACAGGAACTGATGATAAGTGAAATGAGCAGAATCAAATGATCATTACACATGGCAATAAATCAGACTATATGATGATCAATTTTGACAGACATGGCTCTCTTCAACAATGAGATGATTCAAAGCAATTCCAATTATTCAATGATGAAGAGAGCCATCTATAGTCAAACAGAGGACCATTGGGAGCTGAGGGTGGACCACAATGTAGTATTCTCTCTCTTTCTGTTTTTATTTGCTTGCATTTTGTTTTCTTTCCCAGTTTTTTTTTCCTTCTTGATCTGAATTTTCTTGTGCAGCAAGATAACTATAAATATGTATATATATATATATATATATATTGGATTTAACATATATTTTAACATATTTAACAACTATTGGACTATCTGTCATCTAGGGAAGAGAGTGGGGGGGGAGAAGGGAATAATTTACAACAGCAGGCTTTGCAAGATTCAGTATTGAAAACTTACCCATGTATATGTTCTGTGAATAAAAAGTTTTAATAAAAATAATAATTAAAAGGGCAGGACTCTCAGAAGAAAGACCTTATATCCTAAAACACAAGATACCAAGGGAAAGGAATTGCAGAATGTTCTAGTCTTCTTTATTCATGGAAAATAAATGATTGCTTCTAAACCCAAAGGGTAGAAATGTAATGCCTTATTATTAAAATTCCACTTGTATCCAATACTCTGTTAAATAATTGAGATGATATTTTTTATGAAATTTGAGTTTAAAGAACAATATCAGTGAAAGGACACACAAAAACAAAACAAAACAAAAATTCCTTGCATTGTGTTCAGAGGATATTACAGGTAATTCATGAGTGAACTAATTTGTTTTGGAGGCTATTAATCATTTAATCCACTCCATTTCCAACTTGATTCTAAGTTGGTAATATTAAAAATGATATAGAAAGAATTAATTATGAAGGAGAGAAAGAAAGAGAGAGAGAGAATTTGAAATCTTATATCTACTTCTTACTTCAATTATGAGCTTAATCAGCAAATATTATAATTACTTATGAAGTGTCCAGAACAAAGAGCAAGAATTGTTAAAATGAGACAATTTCCTTCAAGAAACTCAGGTACTTATACACTCTTATGCAATACCCAAACCCACACCCACATACTGATCTATATCCTCTGTGTATTTATCTTTTATTTCTACTTTTGCCTAGAAGATAATCTCCTCCCTATATCCATTTTCTTCCATTCCTTCAAATGCCAGTTGTCCCCAGTTTGCCTTCCTTTTCCAGGACAGTAGACTTTTCACACACAAAATTCCCTAGATAGGTTTTATCCACGTAATTTTATCATCTTCCTTTATAACATTCATCAGTGGAGTGCACTTTTACTTCCAAAACTAAGGCTTTATGTTTTTCTCTCCATTTTACATCTTTCTCCCTCACTTCTTATTCATTCTCCTATAGGTCCATTTCTTTATTAGACCACAGAAGTTAACTTCCTCTCATTGCTAGCATTTGATTTGACCCGTGTACATCACTCACTTTTCTCTACCCTCTCATATTTGTATGTAGTCCCACAAAAGAAACATTAACCTATAGACCCAATATTTCCAGATTATTTTCATATGCCTTTGTCTGCCTCTTCACTGATACCTTGATGAAATTTTTGCCTTTACCCTTGTCTGTTTGTCTCCATTTTTTCAATACCATTTTCTTTATTCCCAGTACCTCAAGAAAAAATTTTGGCATTCACTTTTACAAGCTTTTAAGTTCTGAATTTTTCTCTATCCCTTCTTCCTCTTCCTTCTTCCAAAGATAGTGGGCAGATTGATATAATTTATACATGATATACTATCAGGAAAAAGGTATTTCCACATTTTTCATAGTTGTTGGGAAATATCAGATCAAAAGAAAAAAACAAAAAATAAAGGAAGTTTTAAAAAGTATCAGAATTCATTAGTTCTTTATTAGATTATTGATAGCATTTTATTTTGTGAGTTCTTTGTTTTTTATCTTGGATAATTATATTGCAGAGAAGAATTGAGTCAGTCACATTTGGTCATCACTTCATGTTGCTGATACTCTATAAAGTGTTTCCCAGAGTTTGCCCAGTTTATTTTGCATGAGTTTGTATAAGACTATTCAAATTTTCCCCTGGAAAAAATTTCCATTTTTCCTGGTCATCATTTCTTGTTATGCATTATTCCATTATATTCATATAGAACAACTTGTTCAGCTGTTCCCCAAGTAATTGTTTTCCCCTTAATTTCACATATTTTGCCACCATGTAAAGTGCTGCTATAAATATTTTTGCACATGTAGATCCTTGTCCATTTTTACAATATCTTTGGGATACAGATGTAATAGTGATATTGCTGAGTCAAAGGTTATGGGAAATTTTTTTCCCTTTGGGTATTGTATTGCTGTCCAGAATGATTGGATCAGTTCACATCTCAATCAACAGTGCTTTATTGTTATAATTTTCTCATATATTCACTAACAACTTATCACTTTCCTTTTTTAGATTATATTGGCCAATCTGAAATGTATAAGGAAGTACCACAGAGTTGTTTTTACTTCCATTTCTCTGATCAAAAGTGTTTTTGAACACTTCTTAATTTACCTATGGATAATATTAATTTCTTCTACTGAAAACTGCTTGTTCATATAATTTGATCATTATCAATTGAGAGATAACTTGTATTATCATAAATTTGACTCATTTCTCTATGTGTTTGAGAAATGAGGCCTTTGTCAAAGACACTGGCTTTGAAGATTTTTGCTTTTCTTCTAAACTTGCTTGCATTGTTTTTGTTTATACAAAAGCTTTATAACTTAATATAATTAATATTATCTATTTTGCATTTTACCATGTTTTCTATCTCTTGTTTCATCATTAATTTTCCCTTGTCCATAGATCTAACAGGTGGCACTTTTAGTTTGTAATTGATGTGACTCTTTCAGTTTAAATAATGCATCTTTTGTGACTTATCTTAGAGTACAGAATGAAGTATTTGATCTGTACTTATGCTGCATCCCACTGTTTTCTATTTTTCTTGAGTTTTTGTTGAATGGAATGTTTCTATCTGAAAATCTGGGTCTTTGGGTGTATCAAACACTACTTTATTATGGTCATTGACTACTGTGCCTTATGTAACAAATTTATTCCACTGACTCACCAATTCAAGTTTTAGCAAGTACCAGACAATTTTGATCATTCCCTTGTGCACATTTAGAAGAAAAAAAAAAGTCCCATACTGATGTTTCTGTTATCATTCTTTAACTGCAGCTAGCCATATTTATTCACTTTTATAATGTTATTATTTAGAGTGTTCCAGAAGCAAATACTCTATTCACTTATGGTTTTCTTTCTTTTTTGCTGCTTAATAACATATATATATATATATATATATATATATTTTTTTTTTTCCCCCCTGAGGCAATTGACATTAAGTGACTTGACCAGAGTCACACAGCTAGGAAGTGTTAAGTGCTGAGTCCAGATTTGTACTCATTGACATTAGGGCTGATGATTCCACAGCACCAACTAGCTGCCCCCTGATTAATAATATTTTATCTTTTCAAATTACATGTAAATATAGTTTTAAAATTTATTTTTATAAGATTTTTATTTGTATTTTCTCTCTCTCTTCCCTTCCCCTCCCCAAGACTGCAAGCAATATCATATAGGCCAATGTGTACAATCATATTAAATATAGTTCCATGAGTCTTGTTGTGAAAGAAGAATCAGAACAAAAGAAAAAAAAAAAAAAAACTATGAGAAAGCAGAAACGACAGCAATAAATGAGAAATAGCATGTATTAAATTGCATTCAGTACCTTCAGGCTCCATAATTCTTTCTCTGGATGTGGATCAATGTTTTCCATCATGTGTCTTTTGCAATTGTTTTAGATCATTTTTTTCCTAAAATGAACAAAATCTCTCTATCAAATGTGATCATCACACAATGTTGCTGTTATAGTGTGCAATATTCTCCTGGTTCTGCTCATTTCACTTAGCATCAGTTCATAAAGTCTTTCCAGATTTTTCTTAAATTCACCTGCTCATCATTTCTTGATGCATAATCATATTCCATTATATTCACATACTATTACTTGTCCAGCCATTCCACAATTTGTAAGGATCCACTCAATTTCCAGTTCTTTGATACCAGAAAGAGAACTGCTACAAACTTCATTTGAACATATGGGTTCTTTTATCATTGTTAAGATCTATTTTAGATAGAGATCTCAGCAGTGGTATTGATGGGATGTCTGGTAGCTAATTGGGTCTTGACAGGAGAAAGCCTGAATTACTGTCCAAACTCTTGAGGCAAGCAGAGAGGAGAAACTGATAGCCTTATTTCTTTAAATGGACCTTTTGATTTTAATTAGATACTAGTATCCTCCCCCTCCTGCTATTTCTTCTTTTTCCCTATTCTAATACTTAAGTAATTCCTTAATTGTATTAATTTATATGTATAGAATGTTTCTTTAGGAATTGAATCAGGAACATAATCATTGTAATATTCCATTAGTTGCTCTCCTATTAGTTTCCACTTGTATGGCTCTACTTCTTCTTCCTTAGGGAACCAAGGAGATGTGTATTTTAATGTTATGAAGAGTTCAATGATCTGCTTCCAAGTTACAATCAATCCTGGTTTCTTTCTTTCTTTTTTTTTTTTAGCTTAACTATACACTCTATAAATTTCCCTTGGGATGGGTTGCAAGGTTCTGGTTAGTTTTCTGGAGGAAACCAGACTGACATGGTCTGTCAGTCTATGTTGATGGATTTATATATACCTATTTCAAGTGAGTACCTTCAGAAACCTGCTAATCTGGTTTGACTTTCCATTTGCCTTTGGTATTTTCACCTCCCTTCCTGACAAATCAGGGATGGCATGATCACTTCCTTTTTTTTTTGGTGTTTTAACCCCCCCTTTCTGAGAAGTCAGGGAAGGCATTATCACCTCCTTTTTTGGGTTCTCACCTCTCTGAGAAGTCCTAGAGGGCTTGACCACCTATGTTTAAAACAAAAGAAAGTGGGAGATATAAAAGGCAAGAACTCAATATGATTGATTTAATCCTACAACAAGGTGTTAACTCATTGGAATTGATAAGACAATGGTTACCTAGTTTAACATATGAATTCTCTAGTTCAGTATGGTTGATTTAATCTTACAACAAATAATGGTTCCCTAATGATATAATGATAGGTTTATACTCAGTATATTATAATTATATAATTATAATAGAGTATATAAACTGAAACAAACTCAGGTAGACACAGACTTCAAGACAGAGACTATCCTGGTGCCTCTCCTGCTTCCTAAACTGAAACCAAGACACATTCTGGAGGGCCCCCACAAAGGTACTCTGGACCCCAGGCAAAGGAGACTCATTGTGAAGGAGATAATAAAGACTTTGGACTTTATGGATGACTATTCTCATGGTGATTATTCTGATGAAAACAAGGCTGGTCCTGAGACCTCCAGAAAGTTAACCAGAACCATACAATATTGAGTTGTGCCAATTACATTACTTTGTCAGAAGAATGCTGAAGCTAGCTTGCACTGGCTTTAGCAATCCGATTGTTAAATTTTCATTGCCTCAAACACAAGCAAACATTAAAAATTAAGGATTGGTTTATTGTGTTGCTAATAGTTTGTTAAAATGTAAGAAAATATAAAAAATTGAAATAAAAACACCTTGAGAGTTTATTTGTTTTCAACATAATACCCTGCTTGAAATATTTCTTTAATTGTTTTGTTCTTCAAAAATATTATTCCATTACCTTCTGAGGCTTTATTTGGATTCAGATTAACTTTGTGCTATTAAAATTTTTATTTTTTTTTATATTGAAATTTTTTTTCTCCTAGTCAAAGGACTAAGTTTCAGAGGACTTTAAAAGGCAAATACAATTTTATATTTGAACTTGAAGATGAGAGAAACTGAAATTTATTGTTTTCACATTTAAAGTTTTTCTTGTTCTGGGAGACATGCAATTTTTAATATGTTTCTCTATATTCTGCTTTGAGATTAGTATGTTTTGCATGTTTAGAAATTGTTTTGTTTTAACATTCTTGCTATTTGTTTCCCTTCTTCTTTATAATAAGATTTGATTTATTTTGTTTTGTTTGAAAGATTAATTAATATTTTTAATATTCTATCTTCTTGTTGTTGTTGTTTACTGCAAGTAAAGACCATCAGTTCAGCTTTCATGATTCTTGGGAACATCCTTTTGTGATTTTCTTCTGTTGTTCCCCATGGAGTATTTTGCCTCATAAAACATTTTTTTCAATTTCATTTGTCTTGTAAAATTCATTTAGAAATGCTTGAAGAACAGGTAAGTGTACAGTGGATAGACTACGGGCCCTGGATTCTAGGAGGATTTCAGTTCATATCCAACCTCAGACACTTAATACCAATTAGCTGTGCTATCATGTCCCTTACTCCTGCACTGGAAAATGTATTTTTCATCAATCTCAGTCCCTAATTCAAATGACTTTTGTTGACATGTACCTTGCTCCATCTAGGGCACTGTCCCCATATTAAACACACACACACACACACACACACACACACACACACACACACACACACACACACTTTCCACAGACATAGAGGTGTCAGTTTTCTAGGAACTGCACTCCTTAGGACTTGTCCCCCGTGGACATCATTGTTGGAAAATCTTATCATTTAATAATATTGAAATATACTTCACATTTCATCTGTAGCTGCTCCCTTTATTATTGATTTAAGGAGACTTAAATTTGAAAAACCTTCATTTAAGGAATAAATCCAACATCATTTCCCACCAGCTGCACTTCTCTGTATTTCTTTGGTCTATTCCATCATGCCCTCAGGAATCTTATCATTGAAATATCTATTTCATCTACTACTTTCAACTTTCTTTTGTTTAGTGTATTCATTAGATTTTGAATTCTTTAAGGGTAAGTATTCTGTTTTTTTCCCCTAACACTTGGAATAAAATCTGGCACAATTTAGTGTAGAGGGCTAAAACTCTGAAAAGGTATACTTGTATCTGAGACTCCAGAGCACTTAAGGCTGGTGCTTACTGAATGTGTGGTGGTGAGGTAACCATTGACAAGGATTGGAGGGCTGAGGGACAGAGGTCAAGGTCATTGGGCTGCAGGACAAGAAGAGATAGGCTTGAGGTTCCAGAAACCAGAGTCCAGGATTCATGTTATGCAAGGTGTGTGGCAGCTTGCCTGCCTCCTTCACTTCTCCCGCTAAAGACCAAGAACTTGGATTGATCCTGACTCTGACCGATTCTGAGGACCTCCAGAGAGATAACGCAGAGAGTATAATTTAGGTACTTAATAAGTGTGGTTTTTGATTGATTGCCATAGGTATCACTTTTCTTTAGTTTTCTGAGTACTGTTGCTGAATACATGCTTCTACTTTCTTATAAGTGTACTGCTTCTGTATTTTTGGTGGTGTTAAATACAAACTAGTCTCTATCCAAAGAGAAAGAAAGAACAAAACGGGAAATTTTTATTAAATACAAATTTAGTTCCTTTTTTGGACTTTTACTTATTCCATGGGTTGCCAAAAGCAAAAAGATCATTTTTTATGTATAGCCTTTTTGTGATGAACTTATTCCCAGTTTGCCTGCTCTTTTGAAAATTAACACAACTTATCACAGGAACTATTGTCATTCTGAACATTTCCAGCATGTCAAAGAATGCCAGAGTTTAGGCTACTCTATTATTCAAGAATCTATATTCACCTCAATGACCGTTTAAACATACAAAGAAAGGAATGCACAAGTTTTAGCTAAATAGGACAATTTATCTGGATCAATGGGAATAAAATAATTTTTAGGATATTCATCTAGAAAGGTAAGCTATTGCCTGACTAGTAATAGCTTTGTGCTGCTTATGAAGTGTGACTCTAAAGTAATGAGACTAATTTCCATCTATTTCTTCCAGAAGTAAGTCTTAATGCTTTGTGGATAGATATTGTGTAAATGGCTTGACATTTATCCCCTGTTCTGCTTGGATTAACCATGCCTCAGCTCCTCTCCATTAGCTAGGATAATGAAGTGTGGTCTCTGCAAGATTTCTCTAGGATTTTCTTTTTCCCTGCAGTGTATCTATCCTGCAGTTATGTTTTGGTAGCTAAATTGATTCATTAGAAAGTTAATTTTTTGAAAATAAATAGTTGATATAGCAGAGGACAAACGTAAAAGTAGATAGATTTGTATTAAAATACTGGGTAAAGTCTCAGGCTATCAGTGATATAATAAGCCATACAATGAGATAATCAATCAGATATTAATTTCCTGAAGAACACTGTGCTAAGTGCTGGATGTCTCTCTGTTTCTGTCTATCTGTGTGTGTCTGTGTATGTGTGTGTGGTGCATTAGATATTTTCAATATGTACCTGTTCACCTACAGAGATGGATCACAGTATCATCTTCTGTTTTCTTCCTCTCAAGAAATGCTTTCTGAAAAAAAAAAAAAAGATCTGAAAATTCATTCATTTTAATTATAGAAATGTATTACTGTGTTAACTGATCCCATGGGGATTTGGATTTAACCTGAAGCAACACCTAATGTCAAGTGAATGAATCCCCTATTTGTAGAATTTTAGGCATCAACAGACACTTATCTGAAGGTTTTTTTTGTTTTTTTGTTTATTTTGTGGATAAAGAAGGAGGGACAATGTTTCTTCCTTACTCTTCTGAAATAATACAATAAGTAGGTGCTATGTCATGATTGGATCTGGATCCCATCAATCTCTTTGCTGACTTCTGTCATTGGGGAAGCACTGTTTGGTCCTTTTATATTGTGCAGACCTGCATTACATCAGAGAATAAACATGGATTATGTCTTTGGTTTCAGCAAACAATAGAACCAATTGATTAAAAAAATAGCAGCTGTAGGGTAGAAATGCAATACTCCAGAAGTTGTAGGTACAGTACCTTCAAAATAAGGCTTCTTTTTTCCTTTGATTATTGTCATATTGGCAAAGGCTTAAGATAAAGCTACCTTAACTAAGCCCAGCTAAGAACTCTGGAAAAAAAAAAGTCTGCATAATTGTCTTTGATTACAGAAACTACTTACTCTGCTCTCAGATGGGGAGAGGGGTGATATATCATTTTATCTGCTTTGTAACATCTCTTTGTGAAACAGTTTTAACCCACATTTATTTCTCAAAGGTGCTTTTTTGTCTTATTTTGAAAAGAGAAGCCAAAATTGTTGCTTTTAAAATAAAAGTGTTAACTCACAAATTTAATAAGTCACATGTTCTATAAAAGCAAGAGAGGCAAATGAATATTAAATGCTTATTCCTGGAAAATGTGTTTGCTCATTAAATTTGACAGTCATTGCTTATGTGGTAAGTGTTGTGAATGCCAAGAACTCTTTGGCTTGGGTTGCCAGCCACAGGTCCATTATTTTAATTGCCTTTAACCTATAATCAATATTTACTGCTTTCCATAGAAAGAGAGTGCATAGCTAAGCAGTATGAAAAAGTGAGTTTATTTTACTGCAACTAAGTTTCTACTTTTACATATTTAAGACAATATTAAATGCATCCTCTCGGTATCAATTCCTTTATCAAAATGTTTCTTACGACTTATTTTGCAAAACTTTAACAATATCAGCCAAATCACATCTATTTTTTGTCTAAAACAATTTGAATTTGCAGTTAAATGGGATGCACAGATCTTGCTGTATCATAAATGATATCCACATCACTTTATTGTTATGGCTAGAAGATGGAGGCTCTGATTGTTAATGATATTCTTTTGGAAATGGCATAAAAAGAATAAATGATTTCAAATATCTTATTGCCTTGTTTGCTTTTTGATGGTCCTAATTTTCATTAATTCTCCCTCTTTTCTAAGATCTTTTTTTACAGTTACTCTCTTGGTTTAGCACTCAAGCAGATGCACACATATGTTAATATATCCATTTATATTGTGCCATTATTAACTGAGCTCCAGCCAGGAGGATCCAACTGCTTTTGGAGTTGATACCAATATTTCTTTGTGGCAAAATAACTAAACTGTCTCTTCCCATGAGACTAGTGGTGCCCTTAAGACTCAAATCCATTACTTTGCTGAGCTACCTGAATAATATATGCTCATAAATAAAATATATGTGCATCCCACTATAGCTTATACTTTATAATGTTTAACAGATTGGCATCTGGTTTCTTAAGCAGTTTACCCAGTGCCACCTATTAGATCTAATGATCATTAAGTTTATGAACAAAATCACCAACAGAGAAGCTATAGAAAATTTCTCTTCTTCCAATAGTAAAGTGGTGCTCATTATGAGCAAACTCTTCAGGCTTAAAATGTGTGAAGAGTTAAATTACAGGATAATATATCTGAAACCATTACATGATATCTTACATTACATGTCTTCAGGCAACTTGGAATAAATGGGTAAGGTAGGAAACGTGGCTATATAATCACGGTCTCTTGGCTGCTAAGAAAATGAATCAATTTTTATCTTAAAAGCTCAAGTCAAAACAATGTCTCAGAATCAATGTTGCAAACAATGAAAGATTCTTTAAGTTTGGTTATAGGTACTAGGAACTCTGAGATAGGTCACATAAATGCCAGACTACTCCTGATAGTATCCCACCCAAACAGACCAAATATCTATCTTGCAAGACCATAACATTTTACTCATTGGCCTTTATCAGTTGAGCATTTCCCATAATATAGTTCCCAGGCATCAACAGTTGCATATTTATATATACTTTCTATAGTATATTTTAATGAATCTCTAACGATACTGAACATACAGAAGACCATAACCATCTCCAGCTCTTTCTACCCACTTTCTTATCCCTAGCCACTTCAACCTTCACTGAAAAATGCCCATGTCAAATATACTCCTTCCACATAGACTTCTAATACCCAGGCTAAATAAATAATAGATATTCTTTAATTTTGGAACTGTTTCTCCCATGCTCTTTCAATATTCTGGTATTCCCTAAGAACTAGGTTGTACTAGACTGCAATGCATTTCTGTTCATCTTTTCTTATACTTGGTGCCCTGTTCTTCATTCCCTCTATAAAAAAACCTGGGTCTAGAGGAAGAATCAGGATATTTTAATTATTTTCTCTCAGTGTTGTTTCTAGACTCTCTACCAATAACATGCACTGATCTATATTCCTTTGAGGATCATTCTATCCAAATACATCACCCAATATAGAGCCTTATCTTTTTGGATCCACTGGACTATTTCCTTTTTTCTTCAATGAGTTCAATGCCTTCTACTCCACCGTAATATCCTTTCTTATATCAGAACAATTATATACACGTATGTATATTACATGTGTATACATGCACATATTATATATGTTCTTTCTGCCAATAACCTACTATCCCAATTCCTTGATGCACTCCAACACTCCAATTCAAATACTCATATTAATATATCTGACATCATTTATCACAAACCTATCCCATTTATATTATTAAGAATTCTGATGTTCCTTTATATAATTATAATGTTTTTTATATTTCTATATATTACTAGACCTCAATCCTCCTAAACTATTTTTGTTCCTTTACTGAACTCAAAGCTCTTCACCATTTAGTAATTCCTCAGATTATTAGCTAAAGAGTTCTAACAGCAATGTTCTCCATTGTCATACTCAACTATTCACCCTTTGCCAAACTTCAATACTAAATCACTCCTTCATGTAGTACTAGGGAGGGTGGCAGTGAAGAAAAGATGGAAGGAAGGAAGAAACGAAGGAAGGAACGAAGGAACAAAGGAATGAAGGAACGAAGGAACAAAGGTAGGAACGAAGGAAGGAAGGAAAGAACAAAGGAAGGAAGGAAGCTATATACCACAATTATCAGAGTATCAACTTGTCTAATCAAACAAGCTGTTGATGCTGAAAATATAGAAAGTGGAATCTGGGCACTGCCTATTACCATGCTCTTTTTATGTTTAAGTAATAAAAAGCAATCAAATTTTGGCACATGAATATAATGAACATCATAGATCTAAAATAAATTATGAATAGGGAGAACACAGAAGCATTTGAAATCTTCTATAACCTGATTTAGATTTTTATAAATAAAAAAATGTTTACTTTTTTTTTTACAATGTAAACAAGAAAGAAAAACAATAACAAACATGCGTTCATAGGGAACAAATTTTTCCTTGGAGATTTGATGATGACAACAACCACCACAAACAACCAAACAAAAAAAAATGTCCCCTTCCATTCTTTGAGGAGAACTATAGCTCTGGAATAATACACATGCTATCAGACCTGGTGTCTGTATTGATTGGTTTATATATATATATATATAGATATAGATATATATATAGATATAGATATAGATAGATATATATATAGATATAGATAGATATATATATAGATATATATATCTATATATATATCTATATATATATCTATCTATATCTATATCTATATATATATATATATATATATATAGCATATTATCATTTCAAAGCAAGCTTTATAGGATAATGGAGCAAAGAAAAGGGAAGTATATATGAAAGGAAAACAAAGGTAATATAAAAACCAAAGTGGGGGGGGCTAAGAGGAAAAAATAACTACCACAATGAGGCAAGCCAAAAGTATTCAAAAACCACCTGAGCCAGCAAACATTTTGTCTTCTTCCCAATCAATGGCAGTGGACAGTCAAGTTTAAAATATAAACTCATTTGCAAATCTAACAGAAAAGAAGACTGCTGGAGTACAGCAATAAAATTTCACAGAAGATGAAAATATGAAGAGAAAAATGCCTTTGCAAGTTACATCCAAATAAACTAGATAATTATCAAGGCATTTTGAGATAAAAGTAGAAGCAGGATAATGAACAAGAAAAATGGAACAAATATGACAACATTTTATAATAAAGTATTTTCTTCATAATTAGAGTTATCAGAAAGTGAAATGAACTATTTTGCCAGGTTGTAGTTTTCTCCTCATTGGAAATCTCTTAGCAGGGGCTGAATGACTATTTAGAAGTATATTATAGTGGGAATACTGTTTTGAAAATGGGCTAAACTAGATAGATGCTTGCTGAGACTTCTTAAAATTATTATATTCTGTCATGCTGCTTCAGTAGAAGCAGAATAATCACTTTCATGTTTTAATGCATCATGATAAATGAAATATGAGAAATATTACTAAAAGAGAGAAGAATAAGAAAAGATTACTAAGTCCAAGGAGTCATAGAAGAAATCTTTCTAGAAATGAAAACGTTTTCTAGTCCTTGAGAAGTCATTTCAAAATGTAGAAAAAAAGTGAGGAATGGTATTTTCACAATTAAAAATTGTAATATCAGTAAAAACTACCAACTCATATGATTATATTACCATATATGTAAAGTCTTTTTTTAAACAATTAATGTCAACTTATATTTCAGAAGAGAAAGCTGCACCCAGGAAAATCTTTGAGGAAAGAAAAATTACTTTCGTCATTTAAAACTTCTAAAAATTTTGTTATTTGTCCTTCCTTTTTTTAAAGTTTTATTTTAATAGTTTTTATTTACCAGATATATGCATGGGTAATTTTGCAAGACTGACAATTGCTAAACCTTTTGTTCTAATTTTTCCCCTCATTCCGCACCCCCCACAAACAGATGGCAGGTTGGCCAATACATGTTGCATGCGTTAAAGTATAAATTAAATACAATATATGTATACATATCCAAACAGTTGTTTTGCTGTACAAAAAGAATCAGACTTTGAAATAGTGTGCAGTTAACCTGTGAATGAAATGCAAAATGCAGGAGGAAAAATTTAGAGGGATTGGGAATTCTATGTAGTGGTTAATATTCATTTCCTAGAGTTCTTCTGCTGGGTGTAGCTGGTTAAGTCAGTTACTGCTCTATTGGAACTGATTTGATTCATCTCATTGTTGAAAATGGTCGCATCCATCAGAATGGATCATCATATAATATTGTTGTTGAAGTATACAACAGTCTCCTGGTCCTGCTCATTTCACTCAGCATCAGTTCATGTAAGTCTCTTCAGGCCTTTCTGAAATCATCCTGTTAGTTATTTCTTACAGAATAACAATATTCCATAATATTCATATACCACAATTTATTCAGCCATTCACCAATTGATGGACATCCACATAGTTTCCAGTTTCTGGCCACCAGAAAGTGGCTGCCACAAACATTCTTGCACATACAGGTCCCTTTCCCTTCTTTAAGATCTCTTTGGGATATAAGCCCAGTAGTAACACTACTGGGACAAAGGGTATGCACAGTTTGATAACTTTTTGAGTATAATTCCAAATTGCTCTCCAGAATGGCTGGATATATTCACAATGCCATCAACAATGTATCAGTGTCCCTGTTTTCCCATATTCCCTCCAACATTCTGCACTATCTTTCCCTGTCATCTAGCCAATCTGACAGGTGTATAGTGGTATCTCAGAGTTGTCTTAATTTGCATTTCTCTGATAAATAATAACTTGGAGCATCTTTTCATATGACTAGAAAGAGTTTCAATTTCTTCATCTGAGAATTGTCTGTTCATATCCTTTGAATATTTATCAACTGGAGATTGGCTTGATTTCTTATAAATTAGAGTCAGTTCTCTATATATTTTGGAAATGAGACTTTTATCAGAACCTTTGACTGTAAAAATGTTTTCCCAATTTTTTGTTTCCCTTCTAATCATATCTGAATTAGTGTTGTTTCTACAAAAACTTTTAAATTTATAATCAAAGTGTTCTACTTTGTGATTAATAATGATCTCTAGTTCTTCTTTGGACATAAATTCATTCCTCTTCCACAGGTCTGAGAGATAAACTATCCTATGTTACTCTAAATTTATTAATAATCTCATTATGACTAGGTCATGAACCCATTTTGACCTTGATGTATGGTGTTAAGTGTGGGTAAATGACTAGTTTCTTCCATATTAATTTCCAATTTTCCCAGCAATTTTTGTCAAACATTGAGTTCTTATCCCAAAGGCTGGTGTCCTTGTGTTTGTCAAACACTAGATTGTTAGAGTTATTGATTATTTTGTCTTTTGGACCTAAAATATTCCACTCGTCAACTAGTCTATTTCTTAGCCAATACCAAATGGGGTTGCAACTTAAAAAGCTAGAAAAAGACCAAATTAAAAAGCCCCAATCAAATAATAAATTTGAAATTATAAAATTAAAAAGAGAAATTAATAATATTGAAAGTAAAAATACTATTGAAATAATACAAGCTATTAATCAACTCCCTAAGAAAAAATCTCCAGGACCAGATGGATTTTCATGTGAATTCTACCAAATATTCAAAGAACAATTACCTCCAATTTTATGTAAACTGTTTGAACAAATAGGTAATGAAGGAGTCCTACAAAATTCCTTTTATGACATGGACATGGTACTGATAGCCAAACAAGATAAGTTGAAAATAGAGAAAGATAACCATAGACCAATCTCCCTAATGAAAATTGATGATAAAATCTTAAATAAGATATTAGCGACAAGACTATGGAAAATTATCCTCAGGATAATACATCATGATCAAGTAGGATTCATACCAGGAATGCAGGGCTGGTTCAATATTGGGAAAACTATCAGTATAAGTGACCATATTAATAATCAAATTAACAAAAATCATATGATCATTTTAAACTAATGGGCAGTTGCTAGGCCACACAGCTGAAGCAGTGCTAACCACCTCTGAGGCATTTCCGGGGAGGGGGTAGGGAAAGTCTATCCCAGAGCTCTCTCTTAGCTTAGGCACAAGACTTGCTACATCCATCCAGTCTTGGAGAAAGCTGGTAAATAAATGAATAAATAAACTTCTTACCCCAAGGGCAGACCCCAAAAGATTTTTAACAATGAGTAAGAAGCTAAAGAGAATGATTGATACCTTCTACACAGAGAAAGAGTGGGTATCCAACCCCAAGGAAGTTAACAGCAGATAGTCAGCAGATAACAATCTAAAGGGTAATAATACCTGCCTCCCATCACATAACTCTCTCCTAGAAGAGACTATTAAAAAGTTAAGAGAGTTTGAAGAAAAATATGGAAAGGAAAGAGAAGCTATGATAGAGAATAACAACTACCTAAAATTTGAGTTGGAAAAAATAAAGAATTCACAGAAGGAGCAGGGAAACAAAATTTGTGAATTAGAAAAGGTTAAAAAATGTCATGAAAGTAGGATTTCTGAATTGGAAAAAGAAAATAATTCACTAAAAAAAATTAGGGAAATGGAAAAAATTCAATAGAGCAAAATAATTCATTTGAAAACTCAATTGGGAATATACAAAAAGAATTAAAAAATGTGAATGAAGAAAATAACTCATTAAAAATCAGGACGGAACAAATAGAAATGAATGATTCATTGAGAACCCAAGAATCAGGCAAACAAAACAAAACAAAACAAAACAAAACAAAAAAAAAAAAAAAAAAAAAAAAAAAAAAGCTAGAGAATAAGCTCAAATACTTACTGGGAAATCTATAGACCTGGAAAATAAACGTAGGAGAGATAATCTGAGGATCACTGGAATTCCCGAAAACTATGATGAAAAAAAGAGCCTAAATTATATTTTACAGGAAGTCATCAAATATAATTGTGCAGAGATAATAGAAACAGAAGGGAAAATAGGTGTTGAAAGAATTCATCGAACATCTTCTGAAAAAGACCCTAAAAAAAGAACTCCACGGAATATTGTGGCTAAGCTGCAGAACTACCAAACAAAGGAAAAAATGTTGCAAGCAGCTAGAAAAAAGCAATTCAAATATCATGCCACAATAAAGGTCACTCAAGATCTGGCTGCCTCCACATTAAAAGATCAAAGGGCCTGGAACCTGATATGCTGAAAGGCAAAGGCACAAAGACTGCAACCAAGAATAAACTACCCAGCTACGTTTAGCATTTTCTTCCATGGAAGAATATGGTCATTTAATGAAACAGAGGAATTCCATTTGTTTCTAAGAAAAAAAACAGACATAAACAAAAAATTTGATCTACATCCACAAGACTGAAGAGAAGCAGAAAAAGTTAAAAAGAACTCTTGAGAACTGAATCTATGTTGTGGATATACAGAGAGTCCACATGGATAATTTGATTTTACTGATATAATATAAAAAAGGGGAGTAGTAAAGGACAGGGGGTAGTATCAGAAAAAAGGGGAAGGAGTGCTAAAAAGAGGGAAACTACATCCCAGGAAGAGACAGAGAAAATCTACCACATCTGAGGGAATTTATAGAGGGGGAAAAACATTGTGTGAATCTTACTCTCATCAGAATAGGCTCAAAGAGTAAATAATTGACGTATTTGTTTTTCAGATAAGTCTCTCTCACCTCATTAAAAGGGGGGAGAGGAAAAGGGAAAAGGAAAAGGGGAATAATGGAAGGGTACAAGAAAAGGGAAGGAATTTAAAAGGAGGGGGGAGGGATACTAAAAAGGGAAAGCTGTGCATAACAAGTGGGGTCTATAAATTAAATATTGGGGAAGGGTCAAGGGGAAAAAGCATAATCTGGGGATAATATGGCACGAAATAGAGAATTAGGAATTTTAACTGTAAATGTGAATGGAATGAACTCTCCCATCAAATGGAAATGGATAGCAGACTGGATCAAAAGTCAGAACCCTGGCAATATGTTGTTTACAGGAAACACACGTAAAGCAGGGAGATACATACAGAGTAAAGGTAAAAGGTTTGGAGCAGAATCTATTATGCTTCAGGTAAAGCCAAAAAAACAGGGATTGCCATCCTTATCTCAGATCAAGCAAAAGCAGAAATTGATCTAATTAAAAGAGATAAGGAAGGAAATTATATCCTGCTAAAAGGTAGCATAAACAATGAAGCCATATCAATACTAAACAAATATGCACCAAGTGGTATAGCAACTAACTTTCTAAAGGAAAACTTAAGAGAGTTGCAAGAAAAAATAGACAGCAAAACTATAATAGTGGGAGATCTCAGTCTTGCACTCTCAGATTTAGACAAATCAAACCACAAAAAAATAAGAAAGAAATTAAAAAGGTAAATAGAACATTAGAAAAACTAGGTATGATAGAACTTTTGTGAAAACTGAATGGTGATAGAAAGGAATATACTTTATTCTCAGCAGTTCATGTAAACTATACAAAAATTGACCATATATTAGGACATAAATATCTCAAAATTAAATGCAGGAAGGCAGAAATAATAAATTCCTTCTTCTCAGATCACAATGCAATAAAAACTACATTCAATAAGAATTTAGGGCTAAATAGACCAAAAAGTAATTGGAAACTGAATAATCTCATCTTAAAGAATAACTGGGTGAAACAGCAAATTATAGCAACAAATAATAATTACACCCAAGATAATGACAACGATGAGACATCATAACAAAATTTGTGGGATGCAGCTAAAGCGGTAATAAGGGGAAATTTTATATCTGTAGAGGCTTATTTGAACAAAATAGAGAAAGAGAAGATTAATGAATTGGGCCTGAAACTTAAAAAGCTAGAAAAAGACCAAATTAAAAACACCCAATTAAAATTAAATTTGAAATACTAAAATTAAAAGGAGAAATCAATAATGTTGAAAGTAAAAAAAAAAAACAAAAAACTATTGAATTAATAAATAAAACAAAGAGTTGGTTTTATGAAAAAACCAATAAAATAAATAAACCTTGGGTAAATGTAAACAGAAAAAGGAAAGAGGAAACTCAAATTGTTATTCTTACAAATGAAAAGAGGGATCTTTCCACCAATGAAGAGGAAATTAGAGAAATAATAATGAGTTACTTTGCCCAACTTTATGCCAATAAATTTGATAACTTAAGTGAAATGGATGACTACCTCGAAAAATATAGGCTTCCTAGATTAACAGAGGCGGAGATAAATTGCTTAAATAGTCCCATTTCAGAAAAAGAAATAGAACAAGCTATTAATCAATTCCCCAGGAAAAAAATTCCCAGGACCAGATGCATTTACATGTGAATTCTACCAAACTTTTTTTAAATTTTTTTTTTATAATTTTTTCACAGTTTATTTTCATGAGTAATTTTTAAAATAATATTATCCCTTGTATTTATTTTTCCAAATTATCCCCTCCCTCCCTCCACTCCTTCCCCCCGATGGCAGGTAATCCCATACATTTCACATATGTTACAATATAACCTAGATACAATATATGTGTGTAAATACCCTTTTCTTTTTACACATTAAGTATTAGATTCGAAAGGTATAAGTAACCTGGGTAGATAGACAGTAATGCTAACAATTTACATTCACTTCCCAGTATTCCTTCTCTGGGTGTAGTTATTTCTGTCCATCATTGATCAACTGGAAGTGAGTTGGATCTTCTTTATGTTAAAGATATCCACTTCCATCAGAATACATCTTCATACAACATTGAAGTGTACAGCGATTTTCTGGTTCTATTCATTTCACTCAGGATCAGTTGATGTAAGTCTCTCCAAGCTCTCTGTATTCCTCCTGTTGGTCATTTCTTACAGAGCAATAATACTCCATAACATTCATATACCATAATTTACCCAACCATTTTCCAAATGATGGATATCCATTCATCTTCCAATTTCTAGCCACTACAAAAAGTTATTAGAAATAATTCACAACTTTAGCAATATTGCTGGATACAAAATAAATCTACATAAATCCTCAGCATTTTTATACTTCATCAACAAAATGTAACAGCAAGGGATACAAAGAGGAATTCCATTCCAAACAAATGTTGAGAGTATAAAATATTTGGGAATCCATCTGCCAAAGAAAAGTCAGGAATTATGATCAAAATTACAAAACACTTGCCACAAAAATAAAGTCAGATTTAAATAATTTGAAACACATTCAGTGCTCTTGGATAGGCCGAGCAAATATAATAAAGATGACAGTACTCCTCAAACTAATCTATATATTTAGTGCTACACCATTCAGACTCCCAAGGAACTATTTTAATGAACTAGAAAAAAAAAAAACATCAAAATTCATATGGAAGAATAAAAGGTCGAGAATTTCACGGGAACTAATGAAAAAAAAAAAAAAAACTCAGATGAAGCTGGTTTAGGTGTACCTGATCTAAAGCTATATTATATAGCAGCAGTCACCAAAACCATTTGGTACTGGCTAAGAAATAGACCATTCAATCATTGGAACAGATTAGGTTCCACGGACAAAAAAGGGTACATCTATATCAATCTAGTTTTTGACAAACCCAAAGATACCAACATTTGGGATAAAAATTCATTATTTGAAAAAAAAAATTATTGGGAAAATTGGAAATTAGTATGGCAGAAATTAGATATGGATCCACGCTTAACACCATATACCTAGATAAGATCAAAATTGGTCCATGATTTAGGCATGAAGAATGAGATCATAAATAGATTAGAGGAACAGAGAATAGTCTATCTTTTAGACCTATGGAGGAGGAAGGAATTAATGACCAGAGGAGAACTAGAGGTCATTATTGATCACAAAATAGAAGATTTTGATTACATCAAACTAAAAAGGTTTTGTACAAACTATACTAATGCAAACAAGATTAGAAGGGAATAAAAAATTGGGAAAACATTTTTACAGTCAAAGATTCTGATAAAAGTCTCATTTCCAAAATATATAGAGAACTGACTCTAATTTATAAGAAATCAAACCATTCTCCAATTGATAAATGGTCAAAGCATATGAACAGACAATTCTCAGATGATGAAATTGAAACTATATCCACTCATATGAAAGAGTGTTCCAAATCAATACTGATCAGAGAAATGCAAATTAAGACAACTCTGAGATACCACTACAAACCTGTCAGGTTGGCTAAGATGCCAGGACCAAAAAATGATGAATGTTGGAGGGGATGTGGGAAAACTGAAACACTAATATATTGTTGGTGGAGCTTTGAAAGAATCTGGCCATTCTGGAGAGCAATTTGGAACTATGCCCAAAAAGTTATCCAACTGCGCATAGCCTTTGATCGAGCAGTGCTGCTATTGCTTATATCCCAAAGAAATACTGAGGAGGGGAAATGGACCTGTATGTGCCAAAATGTGTGTGGCTGTTCTTTTCATAGTGGCTAGAAACTAGAAGATGAATGGATGTCCATCAATTGGAGAATGGTTGGGTAAATTATGATATATGAAGGTTATGGAATATTATTGCTCTTTAAGAAATGACCAGCAGGATGAATTCAGAAAGGTTTGGACTGATGCTGAGTGAAATGAGCAGGTCCACATGATCACTATACACTTCAACAACAATACTGTATGAAGATATATTCTGATGGAAGTGGATATTTTCAACATAAAGAAGATCCAACTCACTTCCAGTTGATCAATGATGGACAGAAACAACTACACCTAGAGAAGGAACACTGGGAAGTGAATGTAAATTGTTAGCACTACTGTCTATCTAACCAGGTTATTTATACCTTAGGAATCTAATACTTATCGTGCCACAAGAAAATTGTATTTACACACATATGTTGTATCTATGTTATAGTGTAACACATGTAAAATGTATGGGATTATTTGTCATCTAGGGGTGGGAGTACAGGGAGGGAGGGGAAAATTTGGAAAAATGAATACAAGGGATAATGTTATTAAAAAAAATTACTCATGCATATATACTTCCAAAATTTTTTTTTATAATTATAACATTTTAAAAAAATAAACAAATTTTAAAAAATAATTTTTGGGAAGTTAAATAGTCCTCAGATTATCTCTCCTAGATCTATTTTCCAGGTCTGTTGTTTTAGTAAGTTAGATATATGACATTTTTCTCCAGATTTTCATTTTTTTGGTTTTGCTTGACTGATTCTTGCTTGCTCAATGAATCATTCATTTCTATTTATTCAGTTCTGTTTTTTAAAATAATTTTTATCATATATTTTTATAATATTATCCCTTGTATTATTTTTTTGAAATTATCCCCCCTCCCTCTATTCCCTCCCCCAGATGACAGGCAATCCCATACATTTTACATGTGTTACAATATAACCTAGATACAATACATGTGTGTAAATACCATTTTCTTGTTGCACAATGAGCATTAGATTCTGAAGGTACATGTAACCTGGGCAGACAGATATTAGTGCTAACATTCCACTACCATCAGAATACATCCTCATACAGTATTGTTGTTGAAGTGTACAATGATCTTCTGGTTCTGCTCATTTCACTCAGCATCAGTTGATGTAAGTCTCTCCAGGCTTCTCTATATTCCTCCTGCTGGTCATTTCTTACATAGCAATAATATTCCATAACCTTCATATACCATAATTTACCCAACTATTCTCCAACTGATGGACATCCATTCATCTTCCAGTTTCTAGCTACAACAAAAAGAGCTGCCACAAACATTTTGGCACATATAGGTCTCTTTCCGCTCTTTAGTATTTCTTTGGGATATAAGCCCAGTAGTAGCGCTGCTGGGTCAAAGGGTATGCACAGTGTGATAACTTTTTGGGCATAGTTCCAAATTGCTCTCCAGAATGGATTCTTTCACAACTCCACCAACAATGTATTAGTGTCCCAGTTTTCCCCCATCCCCTCCAACATTCATCATTATTTGTTCCTGTCATCATAGCCAATCTGACAGGTGTGTAGTGGTATCTCAGAGTTGTCTTAATTTGCATTTCTCTGATCAGTAGTGATTTGGAACACTCTTTCATGTGAGTGGATATGGTTTCAATTTCTTCATCTGAGAATTGTCTGTTCATATCCTTTGATCATTTATAAATTGGAGAATGGTTCGGTTTCTTATAAATTAGGGTCAGTTCTCTATATATTTTGGAAATGAGACCATTGTCAGAACCTTTCCTTTTAAAAATATTTTCCCAATTTGTTACTTCCCTTCTAATCTTGTTTGCATTAGTATTATTTGTACAGAAACTTTTTAGTTTGATGTAATCAAAATCTTCTATTTTGTGATCAATAATGATCTCTAGTTCTCCTCTGGTCATAAATTCCTTCCTCCTCCACAGGTCTGAGAGGTAGACTATCCTCTGTTCCTCTAATCTATTTATTATCTCACTCTTTATGCCTAAGTCATGGACCCATTTTGATCTTATCTTGGTATATGGTGTTAAGTGTGGGTCCATATCTAATTTCTGCCATACTTATTTCCAGTTTTCCCAACAGTTTCTTCCGAATAATGAATTTTTGTCCCTAATGTTGGTATCTTTGGGTTTGTCAAAGTTTAGATTGCTATAGATGTACCCTTTTTTGTCCTTTGTATCTAATCTGTTCCACTGATCTACCTGTGTATTTCTTAGCCAGTACCAAATGGTTTTGGTGACTGCTGCTATATAATATAGCTTTAGATCAGGTACACTTAGATCACCTTCCTCTGAGATTAACAGAGGAGGAGATAAATTGCTTAAATATTCCCATTTCAGAAAAAGAAATAGAACACTATGTTCAAGTAGGATTTATTCCAGGAATGCAGGGCAAAGGGGCAGGATACAAAATAAATCCACATAAATCCTCAGCATTAAATGTTTGGAAGAATTCACATGTGAATCCATCTGGTCCTGGGGATTTTTTCCTGGGTAGTTGATTAATAGCTTGTTCTATTTCTTTTTCTGAAATGGGACAATTTAAGCAATTTATCTCCTCCTCTGTTAATCTAGGGAGCCTATATTTTTGGAGGAAGTCATCCATTTCACTTAAGTTATCAAATTTATTGGCATAAAGTTGGGCAAAGTAACTTCTTATTATTTCTCTAATTTCCTCTTCATTGGTGGAAAGATCCTCCTTTTCATTTTTAAGACTAACAATTTGATTTTCCTCCTTCCTTTTTCTGTCAGAATTACCAGTGGTTTATCTATTTCATTGGCTTTTTCGTAAAATCACCTCTTAGTTCTATTTATTAATTCAATAGTTTTTTTTTACTTTCAATATTATTGATTTCTCCTTTTAATTTTTGTATTTCAAGTTTAATTTTTGGTTGGGGGTTTATAATTTGGTCTTTTTCTAGCCTTTTAAGTTGTAAGCCCAATTCGTTAATCTTCTCTTTCTCTATTTTCTTCAAATAAGCCTCTAAAGATATAAAATTTCCCCTTATTACTGCTATAGCTGCATCCCAAAGATTTTGGTATGATGTCTCATCATTGTCATTATCTTGGGTGAAATTGTTAATTGTTTCTATAATTTGCTCTTTCACCCAGTCATTCTTTAAGATGAGATTATTCAGTTTCCCATTACTTTTTGGTCTATTTACCCCTAACTTTTTACTGAATGTATCTTTTATTGCATTGTGATCTCAGAAGAAGGCATTTATTATTTCTGCCTTCCTACATTTAATTTTGAGATCTTTATGTCCTAATATATGGTCTATTTTTGCATAGGATCCATGAACTGCTGAGAAGAAAGTATATTCCTTTCTATTGCCATTCAGTTTTCTCCAAAGGTCTATCATACCTAGTTTTTCTAATGTTCTATTTACTTTTTAAATTTCTTTCTTGTTTGTTTTGTGGTTTGATTTGTCTAAATCTGAGAGTGCAAGGTTGAGATCTCCCACTATTATAGTTTTACTGTCTATTTCTTCTTGCAATTCTCTTAACTTTTCCTTTAGAAAGTTAGATGCTATACCACTTGGTGCATATATGTTTAGTATTGATATGGCTTCATTATTTATGCTACCTTTCAGCAAGATATAGTTTCCTTCCTTATCTTTTTAAAGGAGATCTACTTCTGCTTTTGCTTGATCTGAGATAAGGATAGCTACCCCTGCTTTTTTGGCTTTACCTGAAGCATAATAGGCTCTGTTACAACCTTTTACCTTTACTCTGTATGTATCTCCCTGCTTTAAGTGTGTTTCCTGTAGACAACTTATTTTAGGGTTCTGCTTTTTGATCCAATCTGCTATCCGTCTCCTTTGATGGGATCGTTCATCCCATTTACATTTACAGTTAAAATTACTAATTCTGTATTTCCTGCCATCATATTATCCCCAGATTATGCTTTTTCCCTTGACCCCCCTGATCCCCCTCCCCGATATTTAATTTACAAACCCCCCTTGTGACACGCAACCATCCCCTTTTTTTTTTTAGTATCCCTCCCCCCTCCCTCCAAGTCCCTTCACTTATTCTACTTTTCTTTTTCCCTTTTCCTCTCCCCCCTTTTAATGAGGTGAGAGAAAATTCTCTGAAAAACAAATATGTTAATTATTTACTCTTTGAGCCTCTCCTGATGAGAGTAAGATTCACACAATGATTCTCCCCCTCACTAAGTTCCCTCAGATATGGTGTATTTTCTATGCCACTTCCTGGGATGTAGTTTCCCTCTTTTTGTCATTCCTTCCCCTTTTTCTGAACCGACCTCCTTGCCTTTACTACACCCCCCTTTTTTTCTTTTATATCAGTAAAATCAAATTATCCATGAGTACTTTTTATATACTCACAACAGAGTTACAGTTCTCAAGGGTTCTGTGTATGTTTTTCTGTTTCTCTTCAGTCTTGTGGATATAGATCGACTTTTTTGTTTAAGTCTGGGTTTTTTCTTAGAAACATATAGAATTCCTCTATTTCATTGAATGACCATCTTCTTCCATGGAAAAAGATGCTAAACTTATCTGGGTAGTTCATTCTTGGTTGCAGTCCTTGATCTTTTGCCTTACGGAATATCAGGTTCCAGGCCCTTCTATCTTTTAATGTGGAGGCAGCCAGATCTTGGGTGACCCTTATTGTGGCACCTTGGTATTTAAATTGTTTTTTTCTAGCTGCTTCCAGGATATTCTCCTTTGTGTGGTAATTCTGTAGCTTAGCCACAATATTCCGTGGAGTTCTTTTTTTAGGGTCTATTTCAGAAGGAGTTCGATGAATTCTTTCAACATCTACTTTCCCCTCTGTTTCTATTATCTCTGGACAGTTCTCATAAAACTAAAAAGTTTCTGTACAAATAATACTAATGCAAACAAGATTAGAAGGAAAGTAACAAATTGGGAAAATATTTTTAAAAACAAAGGTTCTGACAAAGGTCTCATTTCCAAAATATATAGAGAACTGACCCTAATTTATAAGAAACTGAACCATTCTCCAATTGATAAATGGTCAAAGGATATGAACAGACAATTCTCAGAGTAAGAAATTGATCAGGGAAATGCAAATTAAGACAACTCTGAGATACCACTACACACCTGTCAGATTGGCTAAGATGATAGGAACAAATAATGATGAATGTTGGAGGGGATGTGGGGAAACTGGAACACTAATACATTGCTGGTGGAGTTGTGAAAGAATCCAGCCATTCTAGAGAGCAATCTGGAATTATGCCCAAAAAGTTATCAAACTGTGCATACCCTTTGACCCAGCAGCGCTACTACTGGGCTTATATCCCAAAGAAATACTAAAGAGCGGAAAGAGACATATATGTGCCAAAATGTTTGTGCAGCTCTTTTTGTAGTAGCTAGAAACTGCAAGATGAATGGATGTCCATCAGTTGGAGAATGGTTGGGTAAATTGTGGTATATGAAGGTTATGGAATATTATTGCTCTGTAAGAAATGACCAGCAGGAAGAATACAGAGAGGCTTGGAGAGACTTACATCAACTGATGCTGAGTGAAATGAGCAGAACCAGAAGATCACTGTACACTTCAACAATAATACTGTATGAGGATGTATTCTGATGGAAGTGGAAATCTTCAACATAAAGAAAAACCAACTCACTTCCAGTTGATCAATGATGGACAGATGTAGCTACACCCAGAGAAGAAACACTGGGAAGTGAATGTAAATTGTTAGCACTAATATCTGTCTGCCCAGGTTACATGTACCTTCGGAATCTAAAGTTTATTGTGCAACAAGCAAATGATATTCACACACATGTATTGTATCTAGGTTATATTGTAACACATGTAAAATGTATGGGATTACCTGCCATCGGGGGGAGGGAGTGGAGGGAGGGCGGGGATAATTTGGGAAAATCAATAAAAAAAAAAAAAAAAAAAAAAAAAGAAAATACTTGCTCTGTGATAGAGGGTAAGTTTCTTTGAAGGGAGAGAAATAAAAGCAAATCCTAATTTTTCAAAAAATAATTTAGTACTGAACAAATAGAAATTAATGATTCATTGAGATATCAAGAATCAGTCAAGCAAAAAACAAAACAATGAAAAATCAGAAAAAAGAAATAAAAGTTAAATATCTACTTGGAAAATCAACACACCTGGAAAATAGATCTAGGAGAGATAATCTGAGGATTATTGGACTTCCCATAAAGTATGATGAAAAAAAGAGCCTATATACTATTTTACAGGAAATCATGAAAGACAACTGCCCAGAGGTAATAGAACCAGAAGGTAAAATAGACATTGAAAGAATTCATCAAACACCTTCTGAAAAAGACCATAAAATAAAACCTTTCAGGAATATTGTGGCCAAATTTCAGAACTATCAGACTAAAGAAAAACAATATTACAAGCAGGCAGGAAAAAAACAATTCAAATAACAAGGTACCACAATAAGGGTCACTCAAGATCTGGCTGTGTCCACATTAAAGTACTTTTCTTTTTTCCAATTCAGAAATCCTACATTCTTGAGACTTTTTTATCTTTTCCAACTCAGAAATCATACTTTTCTGTGATTTTTTTAACCTTTTCCAATTCACAGATTTTGTTTCCCTGCATCTCCTGTGAATTCTTTATTTTTTTCCAACTCAAATTTCAGGACATTGATATTCTCTATCAAAGCTTCTCTTTCCTTTTCCCATTTTTCTTCAAACTCTCTTAACTTTTAAATAGTAGAGAGTTATGTGATGGGAGGCAGGTATCGTTCCCCTTTAGAGACCCCTGCTGACTTTCTGCTGTTAACATCCTTGGGGTTGGATACCAGCTCTTTCTCTGTGTAGAAGGAATCAATAGTTCTCTTCAGCTTTTTTACTCATTGTTAAAAAATCTTTTGGGGTCTGCCCTTGGGGTAAGAAGTTTATTTATTTGCTTATTTACCAGCTTCCTGCCAGACCAGATGGATTTTTTTTCCAAATTATATTTTTATTTTTTATTCCCTCCACCCCCTCCTCTAGGTGGCAGGCATTCCCATATATATATTAAATATCTTATAGTATATCTTAGGTACACTATATATGTGCAGAACCACACTTTGTTGTTGTTGCAAAGGAAGGATTGTATTCGGAAGGTAAAAATAATCTGGGAAGAGAAACAAAACAAAACAAAAAACAAACAAAAAATGCTCTCAATTTACACTCATTTCCCAGTGTCCATTTTCTGGGTGTAGCTGATTCTGTCCATCACTGGTCAATTGGAATTGGATCAGCTTTTCTCTCTGTTGAAGATATCCACTTCCATCAGAATGCATCCTCATACAGTATCATTTTTGAAGTGTATAATGATCCCCTCGTTCTACTCGTTTCACTCAGCATCAGTTGTTATAAGTCTCTCCAAGCCTCTCTGTATTCCTCCAGTTGGTCATTTCTTACTGAACAATAATATTCCATAACATTCATATGCTATAATTTACCCAACCATTCTCCAATTGAGGGGCATCCATTCATTTTCCAGTTTCTAGCCACTATGAAAAGGGCTGCCACAAACGTTTTGGCACATACAGGTCCCTTTCCCTTCTTTAGTATTTCCTTGGGGTATAAGACCAGGAGTAGCACTGCTTGGTTAAAGGGTGTGCACAGCTTGATAACTTTTTGGGCATAATTCCAGATTGCTCTCCAGAATGGTTGGATTGTTTCACAACTCCACCAACAATGCATCAGTGTCCCAGTTTTCCCACATCAGCTCTAACATTCATCGTTATTAGTTCCTGTCATCTTAGCCAATCTGACAGGTGTGTAATGATATCTCAGAGTTGTCTTAATTTGCATTTCTCTAATCAATAGTGATTTGGAATACTCTTTCATATGATTGGATATAGTTTCAATTTCATCATCTGAAAATTGTCTGTTCATATTCTTTGACCATTTATTAATTGGAGAATGGCTTGATTTCTTATAAATTAAAGTCAATTCTCTGTATATTTTGGAGATGAGGCCTTTATCAAAACCTTTAACTGTAAAAAATGTTTTCCAAATTTGTTACTTCCCTTCTAATCTTGTTTGTATTAGTTTTGTTTGTGCAGAAACTTTTTAGCTTGATGTAATCAAAATTTTCTATTTTGTGATCAATAATGGTCTCCAGTTGTCCCTTGGACACAAACTCCTTCCTCCTCCGCAAGTGCGAGAGGTAACCCATCCCATGTTCCTCCAATTTATTTATGATTTCGTTCTTTATGCTTAAATCTTGGACCCATTATGATCTTATCTTGGCATGTGGTGTTAAATGTGGGTCCATGCCTAGTTTATCCCATACTAATTTCCAGTTTTCCCAGCACTTTTTATCAAATAATGAATTATCCCAAAAGTTGGGATCTTTGGGTTTGTCAAACACTAGATTACTATAGTTATTGACTATTATGTCTTGTGAACTTAACCTATTCTATTGATCAATTAGTCTATTCCTTAGACAATACCAAACAGTTTTGGTGACTGCTGCTTTATAATATATTTTTAGGTCAGGTACACCTAGACCAACTTCATTAGATTTTTTTTTCATTTATTTATTCTCTTTAAATTCTCGACCTTTTGTTCTTCCATATGAATTTTGTTGTTATTTTTTCTAGGTCATTAAAATAGTTTCTTGGGAGTCTGATTGGTATAGCACTAAATAGATAGATTAGTTTAGGGAGTATTGTCATCTTAATTATATTCGCTCAGCCTATGCAAGAACACTGAATGTCTTTCCAATTATTTAAATCTCAATTTATTTTTGTGGCAAGTGTTTCATAATTTTGCTCATATAATTCCTGACTTTTCTTTGGTAGATGGATTCCCAAATACTTTATGCTCTCAAAATTTGTTTGGAAAGGAATTTCTCTTTGTATCTCTTGCTGTTGGATTATGTTGGTAATGTATAAAAATGCTGAGGATTTATGTGGATTTATTTTGTATCCTGCAACTTTGCTAAAACTCTGAATTATTTCTAAGAGCTTTTTAGCAGTCTCTTTGGGGTTCTCTAAGTATACCATCATGTCATCTGCAAAGAGTGATAATTTGATTTCCTCTTTTCCTACTCTAATTCCTTGAATATCTTTCTCGGCTATTATCACTGAGGCTAGAGTTTCTACTACTATACTGAATAGTAATGGTGATAGTGGGCAACCTTGTTTCACTCTTAATCTTACATGGAAAGGTTCTAGTTTATCGCCATTACATATGATGTTTACTGAAGGTTTTAAATATATGATCGATATTATTTTAAGGAATAGTCCATTTATTCCTATACTCTCAAGCGTTTTTAGTAGGAATGGATGTGGATTTTATCAAATGCTTTTTCTGCATATATTGAGATGATCATATGGTTTTTGTTAATTTGGTTATTAATATGGTCAATTATACTAATAGTTTTCCTAATATTAAGCCAGCCCTGCATTCCTGGTATAAATCCCACTTGGTCATAGTATATTATCCTGGGGATGATTTTCTGAAGTCTATTTGCTAATATCTTATTTAAGATTTTAGCATCAATATTCATTAAGAAAATTGGTCTATAGTTTTCTTTCTCAGTTTTCGATCTACCTGGTTTAGGTATCAGTACCATGTCTGTGTCATAGAAGGAATTTGGTAGGACTCCTTCAATCCCTATTTTTTCAAATAGTTTATATAGCATTGGAGTTAGTTGTTCTTTAAATGTTTGGTAGTATTCACATGTAAATCCATCTGGTCCTGGAGATTTTTTCTTAGGAATTTGGTTAATAGCTTGTTCTATTTCTTTTTCTGAGATGGGACTATTTAGGCTACTTACTTCTTCCTCTGTTAATCTGGGCAAACTATATTTTTGAAGGTATTCTTCCATTTCATTTAAGTTATCGAATTGATTGGCATAAAGTTGAGCAAAGTTTCTCCTAACTATTGTTCTAATTTCCTCTTCATTAGTGTTGAGTTCTCCTTTTTCATTTATAAGACTAACAATTTGCTTTTTCTCTTTCCTTTTTTTAATCAGTTTTACTAAGGGTTTGTCTATTTTGTTGGTTTTTTCATAGAACCAACTCTTAGTTTTTTTAATTAATTCAATAGTTCTTTCAATTTTATTAATCTCACCTTTTATTTTTTGAATTTCAAGTTTTGTGTTTGTCTGGGAGTTTTTAATTTATTCCTTTTCTAGTAATTTTAGTTGCAAGCCCAATTCATTGGCATTCTCTTTCTCTATTTTATGCAAGTAGGCCTATAGAGATATAAAACTTCCCCTTATTACTGCTTTGGCTGTATCCCACACATTTTGGTAGGATGTCTCATTATTGTCATTTTCTTGGGTGAAGTTATTAATTATATCTATGATTTGCTGTTTTACCCATTCTTTAGTATAAGATTATTTAGTTTCCAATTATTTTTTGGTCTATTTTCCCCTGGCTTTTTATTAAATGTAATTTTAATTGCATTGTGGTCTGAAAATGACGCATTTATGAAATGCCTTCCTGCATTTGATTTTGAGGTTTTTATGCCCTTTTATATGATCAATTTTTGTATAGGTTCCATGAACTGCTGAGAAGAAAGTATACTCCTTTCTGTCTCCATTTAGCTTTCGCCAAAGATCTATAACATCAAACTTTTCTAGTATTCTATTTACCTCTTTGACTTCTTTCTTATTTATTTTGTGTTTTGATTTATCTAATTCTGAGAGTGCAAGGTTGAGATCTCCCACTATTATAGTTTTGCTTTCTATTTCTTCTTGCAGCTCTCTTAATTTCTCTTTTAAGTATTTTGATGTTGCACCACTTGGTGCATATATGTGTAATATTGATACTGTTTCATTATTGATGCTACCCTTTAGCAGGATATAATGTCCTTCCTTATCTCTTTTAATTAGATCAATTTTGTTTTTGCTTGATCTGAGATGAGGATGGCTACCCCTGCTTTTTTGGCTTTGCCTGAAGCATAGTAGATTCTGCTCCACCCTTTTACTTTTAGTTTGAATGTATCACCTTGTTTCAGGTGTGTTTCCTGTAAACAACATATAGTAGGATTCTGACTTTTAATCCAGTCTGCTAACTGCTTCCTCTTTATGAGGCAGTTTGCCCCATTCACATTTATGGTTAAAATGACTAATTCTATATGGGTTGCCATCCTATTTACCCCTGCTTATGCTTTACCCCTTTCCTTCCCTCTTACCCCCCTACCCAGTATTAAACTTGTGAACACCACTTGATTTTCACAGCCCTCCGTTTTTAGTATCCCTCCCCCACCTTAAAGTTCCTCCCCTTATTTTACCCCTTTTCCTCATAATTTCTGTATTCCCTTCCCCTTAGCTTACTCCTTCCCTCTTACTTTTCAATGAAGTGGAAGAATTTTCACCATAAATCGAATATGTCTATTGATACACACTATGTTCATCTCCCTCCTTTCTTTCTCTCAGATATAATAGGTTACCTTTGCTTCTTCATGAGATGTAGTACCACCACTTTACACTTTTTTATTATATAATTCACTTTCCACTTCTAGTTTATAGGACAAATTATACATATGTTCTTTACATATTTTTATGGCAGAAGTATAGTTCTCAAGATTTCTTTTTACCTTTTTAGAAATATCTTGAATTCTGTATTTGTAGATTAAACCTTTTATGTAGGTCTGGTTTTTTCATGAAAAATAGATGGAATTCATTTATTTCGTTAAATTTCCATCTTCTTTCCTGGCAAACAATGCTCATTTTTGCTGGGTAAGTTATTCTTGGCTGCATAGCAAATTCCTTAGCCTTTTGGAATATCATGTTCCAGGCCCTTAATTCTTTTAATGTGGATGCTGCTAGATCCTGGATTATCCTAATTGTGGATTCTCCATATATGAATTGCTTTTTTTCTAGCAGCTTCCAATATATTTTCCTTTGTCTGATGGTTCTTGAACTTGGCCACTATATTTCTTAGCATTTTGATTTTTGGGTCCCTTTCAGTAGATGATTGATGAATGTTTTCAATGTCTATTTTACCCTCTCTTTCTAAAAGATCTGGGCAGTTCTCTCTGATAATTTCCTTGAAAATAGTGCCCAAGCTCTTTTTTTCCTCATATTTTTCAGGGAGTCCGATTATTCTCAAATTGTCTCTCCTGGTTCTGTTTTCCAGGACTGTTGTCTTTCTAATAAGGTACTTGCCATTCTTTTCAATTGTTTCATTTCTCTGGTTTTGCTTGACTAACTCTTGGTTTCTCCTTGGGTCATTCATTTCTACTTGTTCAAGTCTAATTTTCAATGATGTATTTTCTTCACTCACTTTTTTTATATCTTTTTGTAATTGTCCGATTGACTTTTTATCTTCTATGGAATTTTTTTCCATTTTATCCATTTTATTTTTTAGAGAGCTGATTTCTTTATCCAGCTCACTAATCCTGTTTTCCTTGGAGTTGTTTGCCTTTTCTAATTCACTAATTTTGTTTCTCAATGATTTGATCTCTTTATCCACTCTGGATGACTTCTCCAGGCTCTCTTTCCAAGGTTCCCTTTCCTTTTCCCATTTCTCTTCTAGCTCTCTTGTGAGAGCCTTTTATATTTCCTCTATGAGGTTCTTTTGTATTGAGCAGCAGATCCCATCCCCCTTAGGGGATTCCTCTAGGGTCAGTCTGTTTTTAGTCTCCTCAGTATTTGAAGTCTGCTCTCTTTCCATACTGAAGCTGTCAATGGTTAGAGCCCTTTTGAATTTTTTGTTCATTTTGTCAAGAGCAGAATGGATGAAAACAAATTGACAAGAGAAAACAATTGCTCTGTTTTGGGGGGCATGGGGCTGGATGGAGTTAATGAGTTTCCTCTACAAACTGGGGGAAGAGCAGCACAGAGCCACTAACAGAACAGCGATGGCTGCACTGCATCTGGGCTCTGATGCTCTGGGAATGTGCTGTCACTCCAGGTGGGGGTTGGAGGTGGCCGGTTCTGATAGACTCTAGCTTTCCGGGGTTTTAATCTTCACCTCCGGTGTTTACACCCTCTCCACTGCTCCTAGTTGCTGCCAAGATGGAGTATCCACACTGGGGTAAGAGTCTTTTTGCAGAAATGGCTGAGATCATACCCCTCCCCCCTCCAGTCTGAGCTGTGTGAGCTGTCTGTCTTGCTCTGGCTGCCTGTCCTCAGTCTGCACCCAGTCTGTTAGACCCTCCCCTGAGCAAACACTGACCTTTTCTGGTGAATTTCAAGGATGTCTTCTCTTGGTGATTATTTGTGGGTTTCTTTTCTGTTCAGGCATTAACTCTGAGGCTTGTCATGATGTAAGTCCTGAGAGAAAACTGGCAGGTCAAGCAGCTGTCTGCCTCCACACCGCCATCTTCGCCAGAAGTCCCCCAGTGTTCTTTCTCTGGGTGTAGCTGTTTCTGCCCATCATTAATCAACTGGAAGTGAATTGGATCTTCTTTATGTTGAAGATATCCACTTCAATCAGAATATATCTTTATACAGTATTGTTGTTGAAGTGTATAGTGATCTCCTGGTTCTGCTCATTTCACTCAGCTTCAGTTCATGTAAGTCTCTCCAAACCTCTCTGTATTCATCCTGCTGGTCATTTCTTACAGAGCAATAATATTCCATAACATTCTATACCATAATTTACCCAACAATTCTCCAACTGATGGACATCCATTCATTTTCCAGTTTCTAGCCACTACGAAAAGAGCTGCCACAAACATTTTGGCATATACAGGTCCCTTTCCCCTCTTTAGTATTTCTTTGGGATATAAGCCCAGTAGTAGCACTGCTGGGTCAAAGGGTATGCACAGTTTGATAACTTTTTGGGCATAGTTCCAAATTGCTCTCCAAAATGGCCGGATTCTTTCACAACTCCAGCAACAATGCATCAGTGTCCCAGTTTTCCCACATCCCCTCCAACATTCATCATTATCTTTTCCTCTTATCTTAGCCAATATGACAGGTGTGTAGTGATATCTCAGAGTTGTCTTAATTTGCATTTCTCTGATCAGTAGAGATTTGGAACACTCTTTCATATGACTGGATGTAGTTTCAATTTCATCATCTGAAAAGTGTCTGTTCATATGCTTTGACCATTTATCAATTGGAGAATGGTTTGATTTCTTATAAATTAGAGTCAGTTCTCTATATATTGTAGAAATGAGACTTTTATCAGAATTTTTAACTGTAAAAAATATTTTCCCAATTTGTTACTTGCCTTCTAATCTTATTTGCATTAGTATTGTTTGTCCAGAAACTTTTTAGCTTGATGTAATCAAAATTTTCTATTTTGTGATCAATAATAATCTCTAGTTCTCCTCTGGTCATAAATTCATTCCTCATCTACAGGCAGGAGAGGTAGACTATTTTCTGTTCCTCTAATCTATTTATGATCTCATTCTTTAAGCCTAAATCATGGACCCATTTTTTTCTTATCTTGGTATATGGTGTTAAGTGTGGGTCCTATCTAATTTCTGCCATACTAATTTCCAGTTTTGGGATGAAGGTTCCCAAGTGTCTGTGGCCCTCTTCAGTATTAGATGTTGGTCAATATTTAGTTTTTGCCTTGCTATTTTACAATTTTCCCATCAGATTTTGTCAAATAATGAATTCTTATCCCAAAAGTTGGGGTCTTTGGGGTTGTCAAACACTAGAATACTATATTCATTGGCTATTTTGTCCCATGAAACGAACTTATTCCATTGACAGACTATTCTATCTCTTAGCCAGTATCAATGGGTTTGATGTCTGCTGCTTTATAATATAGTTTTAGGTATGGTACAGCTAGGTCCCACTCATTTGCACTTTTTTCATTAATTCCCTTGAAATTAATTTTTAATTAAAGTTTTTTTTTTAATTTTCAAAAGATATGCATGGATAATTTTTCAACATTAACCTTTGCAAAACCTTGTGTTCAAATTTTCTCCCATTTTCCCCTATCTCTTCCCCTAGATAGTAAGTAATCCAATATATGTTAAATATGGTAAAAAAAGATACATGAAGTCCAATATATGAATACATATTTATACAATTATATTGTTGCAAAATAAAAATCAAATCAAAAAGAAAAAAAAAAGATGAAGAAAACAAAATGCAAGCAAACAACTATAGAAAGAGTGAAAATGCTATGTTGTGATCCACATTCAGTTCCCACAGTCCTCTCTCTGGGTATAGATGGCTTTCTTCATCCCAAGCTCACTGGAACTGGTATGAATAATTTCATTTTTGAAAAGGACTAATTAATTAATTAATTATATATATATATATATATATATATATATATATAAAATAAAGAATAATTATCATATAATCCTGTTGTTGTAATATACAATAATGCCCGGGTTCTGCTCATGTCACTTAGCATCATCTCACATAAGTCTCTCCAGATCGTTTCTTATAGAACAATAATATTCCATAACATTTATATGCCATAACTTACTCAAGCCATTTTCCAACTGATTGGCATTCACTCAGTTTCCAAGTTCTTGCTACTTAAAAAGGGCTGCCTCAAATATTTTTGCATATGTGGCTCCCTTTCCCTCCATTAAGATCTCTTTGGGATCTAAGTCCAGAAAAATTAGTGCTGTATCAAAGAGTATGCATAGCTTGATAGCCCTTTGAGCATAGTTCCATATTGTTCAACAGAATGTTTAGAACATTTCACAAGTCCACCAGCAATCTATTAGTGTCTCAGTTTCCACAATCCCCTCCAAAATTTGTCATTACTTTTCCTGTCATCTTAGTCATTCTGAGAGGTGTGTAATGGTACCACAGAGTTATCTTAATTTGTATTTCTCTGACCAATAATGTTTTAGAGCTCTTTTAAGTTGGCTATAGTTCCCTTCTTTATCTCTTTTAATTAGATCTATTTTTGCTTTTTTCCTGATCTGAGATCAGGATTACTATCCCACTTATTTTTTTTTTTTATTTTTTTTTTTACTTCAGCTGAAGCATAATAGATCCTGCTTCAGCCTTTCACCTTTACTCTCAATGTATCACTCTACTTTAAGTGTGGTTGTTATAAAGAAAAACAATTGTAGGATTCTGGCTTTTAATCCTGTTTGCTATCTAATTCTGTTTTATAAAAGAGTTTATCCCATTCACATTTACAGATAAAATTACTAACTCTGTATTTCCTGCCATCTTGTTTTACCTCAATTATGTTTTTCTCATTCCTTCCTCCCTTTTCCTTCTCCTCTGTATTTTACTTTGGACTTCAGTCTTCCCCTTTTACAGACCCTTTCCCTATCTTATAACTTTTCCCTTCTACTTCTGTTGTTCTTCTACTTCCCTATAGGCTGAGACAAGCTTCTTTGTCTTTGTGTCTGAGATAATCTCTTTGAGCCATGTCTGATGAGAGTAAAATTCACACAATGCTCTTCTCCCTTCCTTTCCCCCCTTAATTATAATAGGTCTTTTATGGCTCTCCATCACCCATTTTATCTCCATTTTCCTTTTTTTTCCCCTGAAGAACCATGTTTCTTCCTCTAGTTACTTTTTCATATCATCACAATAAAATCAAATTATATCTGAACCCTCTAAGTATAGAGGATTATATCTCTCTAAGAGATACAGATCTAAAAGTGTTAAACATATTATCTTCCCATATAGAGATATAAGCTTTTTTAACTTTTTAAAATAAATTTATTTATTCTTTCCTTTTTACCTTTTTATTCTATATTTGAAGATCAAATTGTCTATTAAGCTCTGATCTTTTCATCAGAAATAAATGAAATTCACATGCTATTGAATGGCCATCTTTTTCCCAGAAAGATGATGCTTAGTTTTGATGGATATTTGATTTTTGGCTGAAATCCAAGTTTTTTTTGTCTTTTGGATCATATTCCATTGCCTTCTATCTGAAAAAGTGGGAGCTGCTAGGTGCTGGATCATCCTGATTGTGGCTCCTTGATATTTGACTGATTTCCTTCTGACTTGTGGAGTGGGAACTAATTCATATAATCCTGTGGGGCTTCATCTAAAGATGTTTGCTTTTAGGATCCTCAGGATTTGAAGTCTGTGTTTCTTTTTCAACACAAAAGCTGTCTATGATCAGAGTTAGTTTTGCTTTTTTTTTTTTTTTTTTTTTTTTTTTTTCTCATTTTTTAAAGCTTGAAGTCTGCTCTTAAGGCAAAGGGGGGATTGCAGCTTTAGTTTCCACTGGGGATTTTGCTGTTGATTGATTTCCAGTGTTTGGTAGGCGTGTTTTTCTGGGATTTAGCAGATCACTACTTGCCTCTTGGTATCTAACAGCTAATCTGCTTATTGATTGCCTTGTAACCAAGACAGAGGAGGCTAAGAGTCTAACAGTAGATTCCTCAGATTGAGATGCTGCCAAGAAGCCCTGGTTTCTTCCTCAGGCTCTCTTCCCTTCAATCTACCTTCTGCAGGCTCTCCCCCTGCCTCATTGAAACAGACATTCTCTGAAGTTCTTCTAATGTGTCTTCTTCTGGAAATCTGTTGTACTCCAAATATGTGTTCTGTCACTCCAAAACCAGTTCAGAGCCTTTAACTTGTGTTGATCTGAGGAACACTTGGAGGAACTCAGAGACATTCTAATCTCTGTCATCTTGTCTCCTCCCTCTTAATAACTTTTTAAAAAAGTAAGATAATTGATGAATATGAAAAAATTAAAAATAGAGTATTTTGTACTGTTCTTGAAAAAATATTATACATCTGAAACAGTGAACAATAAACTAGATGATTATTCTGTCCTTTTTTTTAATTGAGGCATTTGGAGTTCAGTAACTTGCCCAGGGTCATACAGTTAGGAGGTATTAAGTGTCTGAGTTCATATTTGAACTCAGATTCTCCTAACTTCAGGGTTGGTGCTCTATCCTCTGTACCACCTAGCTGCTGCTGACTATTCTCTTTTCTAGATCTGTTCAACCCGTCAATATCCAAACAAAAAATGATATACCAGATATATAGTAATTAAAGAATATGATATTTTAATTGGTAAAATTATCAAGAGGAAAGAACAGCTATAGTGAAGACAAAAACAAAAAAAAAATTGACACAGAAAATTTTAATATGTAGATTAAATACTCAGCTGTTTTCACTGAGCACAAGAAAAGTCACAAAAACCTTTAGAAAATGAATGAATTTCTTGATCACACACATAGCCCTCTAAAAAATAGCAACATATACCAAATCACCCTAGGTATATGAAGGAAAGCAGGAGAGCAAAGGAGGAATCTAATCAATCAATAACATTTATTAAGGGTGCCCTTTGGGCCAGGCAAATTGTAAGGATACACAAAGGAGCAAAAGATAGTTCCTGGCTTCAAGAACTTTGTAACCTAATGGGGAGGAAGACAACATCCAAACAAATATGTCCAAGTTTCCTAACTTAATAAACATGGAATAACTAAAAGAAGGAAAGCAATGGAATTAAACAAGATTGGGAAGGTTTCCTGTAGAAGGTGGGATTTTAGTTGAGACTTACAGGAATTCAGGGAGGTCAGTATTGAGAATGAAGGAGGGAAAATGTTCTAGGTATGAGAGAGAGCCAGAGAAAATACCTAGAACTGAGAAATCAAGTGTTTTCTTTGTGGAATAGCCAGGAGTAAGGTGTCACTGGGTTGACTAGTACTTGTTGAGGAATAAGGTATAAGAACACTGTCAAGCTATGAGGAAGTTAAGTTATGAAGTACTTTAATATTACAAACAATGGAATTTTTCTTTGATTCTGGAAATATTAGAAAACTACTAGAGTTTGTTGCATGTAGGAGTGAGGAGCTAGCATGATCAGACCTGCATTTTGGAATTATCACTTTGCTGGAAGAATGGAGAATGAATTGTAGTGGGGAGAGACTTGTGAGCTGAAAATAGACTTTCACAGGTAGCTGAGAGAAAATGAGACAATAAACACATCAGGTTCCAGTCCTAGACGCTGGAGGCTATTTAGAACAGGAAAACAGTCTGGCAAACCACCACTCTTCATACTGAGAGTCTGTGGCAGCCATGAAGATATAAGTATGTGAGTGAAAATGGGAAAGCCAGAAAGTATGCGAAGAGAAACAGAAGAAAAAGGTTAAAATGCCAAAGCTAACAAGAGAAAATAAGAGAATAAATAACAGAGAATCCTCAAATATTTTAAAAGAGAAAGATAATTCACAAAATGAGAAATTAGGAATAATTTTAGGTTAGAAATGAATTAGACCTCAAAAAAGTCATATGAGAAGATGCCTTATTTCCTTTTAGTAATGGGGACTAGAAACATAGAATACAGCATATCACTTTAGCCATTTTTGATGTTTCAGCTTAGAAAATTCTTTCCCCTGTCTTCTTTCTTTGTTAAAATAATTTTAAATTATGCTAAAATGTTATTCTTGTTAAATATTTTATTTTTATTTCAAATATTTCCAATGTATTCCTTTTCTTCCCCTTTCCCGGAAAAACATATATCAATAACATTTACATAAAAACAAAGGGACATAATTAAAGTTTTAGAATGGACTGGAAGAGAAGGATAAAGCAAAGTAGTCACAAAACAGGTATAGAGAAAGATGATAAATAAATGAAGAGAGCATGAGAAATGAATAGTTTTAGTAGAATCAAAGAACTTGGGGTAAAGTAGGCAAATGTGAGTGGGAGGAAAGAAAGCATATATAAATAATGCAAGCAAAAAAAATGACCAACAAAAAGTGTAGTACTGAAAAAATACATCAATCACAATCACAAGTGTGAAGAATAATGGACTTAAAATCCAATAAAATGAAAAGAATATCTAAATTGAAAAAAAATGACTGAAGCTCCATATTAAATCTAAAAAGTAATTATGATTATTGAATTAAGAGAAACTAGAACAAAAATTAAATGATCAGATGAATGCAAAGAGTTGAAATTGCAAAAGCGATTTCAGGAAAAGCTTATATAAAATGATAATATGAAGAGAGATAATCTTAGAGATTAAACTGTACTTGAAGTTATCATAGCCATTGATGAACCAGCACTATTACTAATCTTATTATACCAAATGGCATAATATTTAAAATTTTAAAGAAAGTTGAATTGCAAAAAAAGGCATGTAGATAACACAATAATTGTAGGAGTAATTGCTTTAAAGAACTTGATAAATGTAACATAAAAGAAAAATATGAAACTAAACAGTTAAAGAACTTAATAGGTCAAATATTTGTTGAGTTCTATTGATTGTAATAGTAAATAATGTTGATGTGTCTCAAGTGCATATAGTGCTTTTACAAAACAAAAATGGACCATATGTGCCACAGGAAATTATAAATATTTAAATTATTTTAGAATATATTTGGTACTTTATTTTTTCCCAGTTACATGTAAAAACAATTTTTAACATTCAATTTTAAGACTTTGAGTTCTACAAAACAACTCATTTAAAAATTCAATTGGACAAGTACAAAAGGAAGTAAAAAAAAGTAAATGAAGAAAATAATAAATTCAGAACTAAACAAATAGAAATCAATGAGTCAATGACACAACAAGAATCATTCAAGAAAAACAAAAACGAATGAAAAAAACTAAAAAAAATGTAAAATACATAATTGGGAAAATAATCTACCTGGAAAATAGAACTAGGAGAGACAATTTAAGGACTATAGACCTCCCTGAAATCCGTGATGAAAAAAAGAGCCTAGACATTATTTTTCAGGAAGTCATCAAAGAGAACTGTCTAGATGTCATAGAATCAGAAGGTAAAATGACCATTAAAAGAATTCACCAAATACCTCCTGAAATAGACCCTAAAATTAAAACCCCCAGGAATATAATTAATTTCAGAAGTATCAGAACAAGGAAAAAATATTTAAAGCCGTCAGAAAGAAACAATTCAAATACCAAGTAACTACAATAAAGATTACTCAGGACCTAGCAGCTTCCACTTTAAAGGATCAAAGGGTCTAGAATCTGATATTCTGAAAGGTGAAGGAACTTGGAATGCAGCTATGAATAAATTAACCTGATAAACTGAACATTTTCTTTCTAGAAGAAAATGGACATTTAATGAAACTGGTGAATTCCATTTATTTTTGATGAAAAGATCAGAGTTAAACAATAAAATTGACCTCCAAATATAGAACTTAAGAGAAATATAAAAAGTTACAACAAACAAACAAACAAACAAAACAAAACAAAACAAAACAAAACAAACAAACAAAAAAACAAAAACCTCTTTAGAACTATTTCTGTTATGGGTATAAATAGAGAATATATGTATAATCTGATTTGCTGTTATAATATAAAAAGGAAACTAGAGGTGGAAAGGGGAATGTAGCAGGAAAAAAAGGGGGCAAAATGGAGGTAGAATACATCTTAACAAGAGGCAAAGAAACACATGTATAATTGAGGGAAAAAAGGAAGGGTGAATAATATTGTGTGACTCTTACTCTCATCAGATTTGGCTCAAAAAAAGAATTATATTTGATTTCAACAAGCGATATCTCTCACCTTATAGAAAAGTAGAAGGGGAAAGGCAAAAAAAAAAAAAAAAAAAAAAAAAAGGAAGGAGTAGGCAGGAAATACAGAGTGAATAGTTTTAACTGTAAATGCTATTGAGGTCAACTTTCCCTTAAAACATAAGTGGATAGCAGACTGGATTAAAAGCCAGAATGTTACAATATGTTGTTTACAAGAAACACAAGAAGTAATGTTGAAAAAAAAGGGAAAGACTAAATGAAGGGAAAACAGAAGAATAAGGGGAAAGGTGTAAAAATTAGGGAGGGGCTCTAAAAGGATAGGACTATTTGAAGGAAGTGGTCTTCAAAAACACAATTTTGGGGAGGAGTGAAGGGGGATAGGAAAGAGAAAAGTATAACCTAGGATAAATAAGATGTCAACCAATACAGAATTAGTTATTTTCAATGTGTACATGAATGGGATGAACCCCCCTCCTCATAATACAAAAGTGAATAGCACACTGGATTAAAAGCCAAAATGCTAAAATATGTTGTTTACAAGAAACACATTTAAAGCATAGTGATACATTAAGAGAGAATGTAAAGGTCTGCCGCAGAATATATTTTGCTTCAGGTGAAGAGAAAAAAAAAAAAAAAAAAAAAAAGCAGGGATAGCCATCCTAATCTCAGAGCAAGTAAAATCAAAAATTGTTCTAATCAAAAGAGATAAGGAAGAAAATTATATTTTGCTAAAGGGTCAACATACATAATGAAGCAATATCAATATTAAACATATATGCACCAAGTGGTGTAGCATCTAAATTCCTAAAGGAGAAGTTAAGAGAATTGCAAGAAAAAATAGATAGCAAAACTATAATAGTGGGAGATCTCAACCTTGCTCTCTCATAACTAGTTAAATAAAATCATAAAATAAATAACAAAGATTTTAAAGAGGTAAAGAGAATATTTAAAAAAGCTAGATATGATAGATCTTTGTAGAAAATTGAATGAAGACAGAAAGGAGTATACTTTCTTCTCAGCAGTTTATGGAACCTATACAAAAATTGACCATATATTAGGACATAGAGACCTCAAAATCAAATGCAGAAAGGCAGAAATAGTAAATACATATTTTAGCTCACTTTGCAATAAAAAATACATTCAATAAAAGGCCAGGGGAAAATAAATCAAAAAGTAATTGGAAACTAAATAATTTCATCTGCATGAAACCGCAAATCATAGAAATAATCAATAATTTATCCAAGAGAATGACAATAATGAGACAACATACCAAAATTTGTGGGATGCAACCATAGTAGTAATGAGTGGAAAATTTATAACTCTAGATGCTAACTTGTATAAATGGAGAAAGTGAACATCAACAAATTGGGCTTGCAACTAAAAAAAGCTAGAAAAAGAACAAATTATAAACCTCCAATGAAATACCAAACTTGAAATTCTAAAAATAAAAGGAGAGATCAATAAAATTGGAATAAAAATTGAATTAATAAATAAAAATAAGTGTTGGTTTTATGAAAAACAACAAAATATATAAAAATTAGTTAATGCAATTAGAAAAAGGGAAAAGGAAAATAAAATTGTTAGTCTCAAATATGAAAAGGGGGATATTTCCACCAATGAAGATGAAATTAAAGCAATTATTAGGAGTTACTTTGCCCAACTTTATACCAATAAACATGACAATCTAAGTGAAATGGAGGAATACCTACAAAAATATAGCTTGTCCAGATTAACAGAAGGGGAAACAAATTACTTAGTCCCATTTTAGAAAAAGAAATAAAACAAGCTATTAATCAACTACCTAAAAAAAATCCCCAATACCAGATGGATTTACATGTTAATTCTACCAAACATTTAAAGAGCAAATAATTCCAATACTATATAAAATATTTGAAAAAAATAGGGAATGGAGAACAAAATTTATTTTATGACACAGACATGGTACTGATACCTAAACCAGGTAGGATAAAAACAAAGAAAGAAAATTATAGACCAATCTCCCTAATGCATATTGATGCAAAAATCCTAAATGAAATATTAGCAAGGAGATTACAGAAAATCACCCCCAGGATAATACACCATGAACAAGTAAGATTTATATCAGGAATGGAGGGATAGTTCAATATTAGGAAACTATTAGCATAATTGACTACATCAATAACAAATTAACAAAAAACATATGATCATCTCAATAGATGCAGAAAAAGCATTTGATAAAATCCAATACCCATTCCTAGTTAAAAACATTAGAGAGTATAAGAATAAATTGACTTTTTTCTTAAAAGTCAGTAGCATTTATTTAAAATCATTAGCAAATATTATATGTAATGGAGATAAGTTTGAACCATTCCCAGTAATTTCAGGGATGAAACAAGGTTGCCCCCTATCACAATTACTATTCAATATTGTATTAGAAAAGCTAGCTTTGGCAATTAGAGAAGAAAAAGAGATTAAAGGAATTAGAGTAGATAATGAGGAACCAAATTAGCACTCTGCAACTGATATGGGGCATACTTAGAGAACCCTAGAGAATCAACTAAAAAGCTATTAGAAATACTCCATAACAAGGAAAGTTGCAGGACACAAAATAAATCTACATAAATCATCAGCAGCATTTTTGTATATCACTAATAAAATACAACAGCAAGAGATACAAAGAAAAATTCTATTTAAAATAACTGTTGATAGCATAAAACATTTGGTAATCTATCTCCCAAGGGAAAATCAGGAATTATAGGAGCAAAACTACAAAGCACTCTCCACACAAATAAAGCCAGAACTAAACAATTGGAAAAATATCAAATGCTTTTGGGTAAGTCAAGCAAATATAGTAAAGATGACAATAGTCCCTAAAAGTAATCAATTTATTTAGTTTTATATCAATCTAACTCCCAATAAAATATTTTACTGACCTAGAAAAAATAACAACAAAATCCATCTGGAAGAACAAAAGGTCAAGAATTTCAAAATGAAGAGAAAAGCAAATGAAGGTGGCCTAGCTGGACCAGATCTGAAATTATATTATAAAACAGAAATCACCAAAACCATTTGGTACTGGCTAAGAAATAGAGAAGGTGATCAGTGGAATATAACAAAATAATTAATTACAATACCAATCTATATTTCACAAAGCTAAAGGTGACAGCTTTGGGATAAGAATTCACTATTTGACGAATATAAGGTTGATATTGATTCATGATCTAGACATAAATAATGATATTGAAAACAAATTAGAAGAAAATAAGATACTTTACATCTCAGATTTGTAGAGGAAGAAGGAATTTATGACCAAAGAAGAACTAGAAGTCATTACTTATCACAAAATAGCTGATTATATTAAGTTAAAAAGTTTTTGTACAAACAAAACTAATACAGACAACATAAGAAGGGAAGCAATAAACTGGGAAAACATTTTTACATCCAAAACATGTGATAAAAATCTCATTTCTAAAATATATAGAGAACTGACTCAAATTTAAATTAGTTCAAGCCATTCTCCAATTGATAAATGGTCAAAGGCTATTAAGAGATAATTTTCAGGTGAAGAAATTGAAATCATTTGTAGCCACATTAAAAGGTTATCTAAATCACTATTAATCTGAGAAATGAAAATTAAGACAAATCTGAAATATTACTATACACCTTTCAGATTGTGTAGATGATAGGAAAAATGTAATAATGAATGTTGAAGGGGATGTGGGAAGATTAGGACACTGATACGTTGTTGGTTGATTGTAAATAGACCCAACCATTCTGGAGAACAGTTTGAATCTATGTTCAAAAAGTTATCAAACTGTGCATATCCTTTGATCCAGCAGTGTTTCTCCTGGGATTATATCCAAAAGAGATCTTAAAGGAGGGAAAGGGACCCACAGGTGCAAAAATGTTTCTGTCAGCCCTCTTTGTATTGCAAGAAACTGGAAACTGAGTGGATGCCCATCAATTGGAGAATGGCTCAATAAATTATTGTATATGGATGCTATGGAATACTATTGTTCTCTAAGAAACCACTAGCACCATAATTTCAGAGAGGCTTGGAGAGACCCACATGCAATGTGAAATGAGTGGAATGAGGAGATCATTATACTCGGCATCAAGAAGACTATATGATGATCAATTCTAATGGGCATGGCTCTCTTCAATATTGAGATGATGCAAACCAGTTCCACTTGTGCAGTGAGGAAGAGAACCATCTAGACTCAGAGACAGAGCCATGAGAACAGAGGATCAGAACATAGCATTCTCAATCTCTGTTTTTATTTATTTGCTTTTTTTTCATTTTTTATTTTTCTTCCAATCTTGCTTTTATTTTTTCTTGTGCAACTAGATAAGTGTATAAATATGTGCATACATATTGGATTTAACATGTATTTCAACATATTTTACATGTATTGGACAACCTGCTAGATAGGGAAAAGGGTGGAAAAATAATGAGAAAATTTGCAATCTAAGGTTATGCAAGGATCAAAGCTGGAAAAATACCCATACATATGCTTTGTAAATAAAAAGCTTTAATTAAAAATGTGTCTGAAAGTGGATTATGTACTGAAAAGGAATGAAGAAAAAAGTATTTGGAGAAAGCATTTTAATAGTAGTAAAAATATTAATGATAGTTACTCAAAATAATTTATATTCTAAAAAAATTGCCCTGTGCAATGAAAATTTATTTGACATTCCAATCACATATCTAGGATGCATCAGAATCATGTAGGACTTGAACCCAGCTCTTCTCAGATTGAAGATCATTTCGCTATTGTGCCTGATATTTCTGTTTTAATAATTATCACAACTCTAGTTACTTCCTGCAGATATAATCAGGATAAATGTAGTAGCAAAAATTTGGCTTCATCACAATGGACAGAATTTTTTTTGGAGAAAAAAGATAAATTTTTAGTATTTATTTTTAATTTTTCATAACCATAACATAATCATTGATAGAATGACTTTTACTGCTGATTGTGGAGTTCAAAATGTTGAGAGAATATGATAATAATGTAGTGATGAAAAAAGTACATAATCTAATCATCTGCAAAAAACAAAAATAAATGTCTGAAACTGAAATCAGGAAAACCTCAATTCAAAATTTAGCCACAACACTTTTGAGCTTTGTGAACCTGAGTTGTAATTTAACTTTGCCTTCATCTGCAAAATAGCAATAATAATAAAGTTAAATATAAATTTTAGCATTTCTTCTTAAATAAAATAAAATTTTCCATAGATTCTGTAGAGGATGCTTTTGAAACAAGTATTATGCTTCTATGAGTCAGAAGTCCTTTTGTAAAAATTAATTAAAAAATTTTAAAGCAAATACTCTGTGACTAGAACTCCTCTAGCAATGAAATGAAGCTAGTAATATCTGAGGTCAAATTTGAACCCAGGAAGATGAGTGTTCTTAGCTTCAGACATAGTCTTTATCCACTATACTACCTATTTGCATACCATATATTAGCTTCATAATAAATACATGCCAAATATATTAACCACTGGATAATCCATTGTTTTTGTCTGTGACATATAACTTTATAGTTTTACTGTTTTTAAATTTAGCCATCTTTTAGTTTATAATGTCTCTATTCAAATAAACTGTAAACTTCTTGTTTCTAGCATTTACCAGTATTAGAGGCACTACCTGCCCAGTGAGTTTTAACTTTAACTGCTGTGGTATCCTGACCTTGCAAAGGTAGCAAAATCACTAGGACTGGGGTTTTGCCTTACATATCTTTATCCCTTTGTGAGACCTTCAATGATGTCTTGTTTCTAGTAGTTTCTCAATCAATATTTCCTCAATTGACTTATACAAAAAGATATATAATTTAGTTGTGACTTCCCATTCCCATTTAAATATTTCCAAGTAAAGTATTTGATCATTAGTTTTTGGATAATTTGTCTTGCAGACTAACCCATGCATGCAAAGCTAAATTGAAACACATTCTTGATATATAAAATCTCTACACAGACACTTTGAGAATATCTATTGAATGAATGGATGAAGTAAAATCAAATGAATGATAACTAGAGTTTCAAATAATCTCAAAGTTAATGTCTTAGTTTGTTTTAATTCTTAACACTTCTTTTAACCCCATCGTCAACCTTATCTTCTAACTAATAATTATAAAGCCATCAAATTAAATTGCAACATAGTTTTTCAGATCATGTCAGGTACTTTCATAATAATAAAAATTAGGACAATGTAAGTGATAAAATAGTGGTTTGTAAATGATTTAACTAGTTTATATGTCAGTTAGCAAGCAGCAGTTTACTAATTTTAGTTTTGTGCTTTTATAGGTGACTTATACAAAAATTCTCTATTCTGCTGCTAAGAGTTCACTCTGGATTATTCTGGATTTGACATATTCTCTCTTGATTTCCATTTCTTATTTTAATCCACCATTGCAGAGAGGAAGGAGAAGAAATATGCTTCATGATAATACAACGTCCAACTGTGGTAGAAGAAAAATAGGAATCCTTGCAATAGCAAGTAAACACAACATCAATGAATACTTCTAATTCATCTAGCCTGAGCTCAACCAATTAGCCTTCTTCCAGCCCTTATCATCTAAACCCTACCACCTCCAAGCTATGACCATCCCTATGAGAAGTTTGCAAATCTCTGGGGGCACTAATTCACTATGGAAGGGAGAATTATTTTGAAAAGCACTTAAACATCAACAGAATAATTGAAAATTTTAGAATCTGCAGATCATTTGTGACTGACATAAGAACATAAACTTGAAGTCTTCTCAGGGTCTAGAAATGCATGGACTTAAGAAAGTACATAAATCATACATCAAGTGGAGTGATGAAAACTTTTGGGAATCATCCAAATATCACACTGCATTGATGGATTCAAATTTATCTGAAAAGAAAGAAAAACATCAAAATCCCTGGAACCTTTGGTAAAACATATGTGCTATGGCATTTTCTGTCTCCTGTTCTTTTTTCTTCCCACCTTACTTTTGAAACTTTGATGCATAGAAATCCTAACATTTATTCTATTCCAATCAGAATTAATGTTTGCAGCTGTGTAATCAGGTCTTATGCTCCTTACAGATGTATAGATAGAAGAAGACTTACTTGTCTCATACCCTATCTTTTGAGATTCAGCTGTCACAGTGCCAGATGCAAATTTCTAAAACTAATATCCTAAAAACACAAGAGGATCCAAATAGGCTGGAGTCCATTAGATCATCTCCTTTCTTTGAAATCCATTTGTATGAACACACTATGAAATTGAGGCATTTCATGCTGAAATGGCATTTGCGAATTTGGTAATTGGAACCAGTTTATGGAGATTGTACCTTAGAAATGCCACTGAATTTCACTTATAAGCAAACTGACTGAGTTTAAAATGATGTTAAATGTGCCAGATGGAAGAAAAATAATAATCCAAATGGATTTACTAAGGGTTTCTTATTAACTTGGATATTTGTATTTTTTACATTGGTAGGTTTAATATGTTGCATGAAAACAATGAACTAGAAATTTATAAAATTCTGTATTTTTGTACCACTTTAACATTTATGTTTGTCATTTGCAAACTCATGCTGGGAACTGATTTATATGTTTATGTCTTTAGCTTTTGTATTTAGAATAATGGATAGTTTACTATACTTGTAGATTTCCTTTATATGAATAGTAATGATGTTGCCTTCTTTATTTATGAAGCTGGAATAAAATGATTGTAAGAGAGATCACCTGACAGATTATTCTGACCATTTGCTAATGAGAATAAATTGTAATATGTAATGTTATATTTTGACTAAAGTTTATTCCTAAGCCTCAAATTGGTTTGAAGATGATGATGTGGTCTTCAAAAATTTTTTTCTAGTAAAGCATGAAAGACTGACAAAATTGACTAAGCTAAAAAAGTTTTCAGAATGGACATGGTGAGAAATTCTGTATTTCATTTGAGAACCAACTAACACTATTTGCAATGACTCAAGAATGTATTTCTCTCCATAAAGTAGAGTGACCCAAGTTTCTCAGATTTCTTACTAGGGCAATAGGAAGACTGGGCTCTGTGTTGTAGGATAATATATATAGTTGTATGAAGTATAGGAAATTTTCAGGAAATAAAAGCAAGAACTAAAGATAAATGTAAGTATGTTATTTCATCCTTGTTGATAAATAACAACCATATATTGACACAAAAGAAATCATAATGAGTTGAGCAAGAAGTATTTTGCAGATAAGAAAAAAGATAAATAATAACTCTAATGGTAATTAATGATAAGAATGATAGGGATGAGGATGAGGGTGAGGATGAGAAAGATAATGTCAAAATAATTCTAATAATAACTATTATAATGATCATATAAAGCTTTATAGTTTGCAAGATATTTTACAAATATTGTTTCATTTTATCACCCTAATAACACTCAGAGGTAGCATCCTAATTTTACAGACAAAGAAATAGTGCCAGAAAATGCTTAAATGTTTTGCCCAGAATTAGTCATGTCTGTTTTGCCCAGAATTAGTCACGCCACTAATAGATATATCTAAGGCAGGATTTGCCCTCTAGTCTTTCTGATTTCAGATTTAATACACTAACTTTTGAATCAACTGTCTACCCTTGAGTGTTGGTGGGCCATAAATATCATTTAAATTAAATTAAATTAAGTACAGATAGCTGTTCCTCATATGCCTTTTGTTGTTGCTTTGTTTGTTTTTATAACTTTCCCAAAGTCACATAGCTAATAAATATCAAGTATCTGAGGCTGAATTTAATTTCAGATCTTCCTGATTCCAGATGTTTTATTTACTATCATACCACTTACTGTACTCCCCCTTTTAAATCATAAATTCCATTTATTGTTAAAGTAGTTATTTATTTAAAACTTAAATGCAAAATATGACAAAATAAAATAGAAGAAAGGAAAGAACATTGCCATATGTCTAAGAGAACATTAGAGAAGATTCAAAATATATAATAATAAATTTCTATTTCAAGAAAGTATATGTGATAAAAATATATCACATCCATAATTGCACATCTTTTCTTTACTTCCTTAAAAGTTTTCTTTTGTTCTCTGCTGTGCACTTTTTACTTTCTTCCTTTCCCCCCCCATTTGCTCCCCCTCAACTTCCTCAAACAAATTACAGTTTTGTCAAGATGTGTTTATGTATTCATACATATACACAAACACATACATAAAGACCTGCACATATAGCCATACACACACACACACACACACACACACACACACACACACACACACACACACACACACATATATATATATACATAAACCAAATACAAACATACATCTTAAACAATACTAATATACTAATATAGCTGAAATACAATGTAAATTTCTTTATTCATTGACTCTTCAAATTTATATTTATATATTTAGCTAGATAGATAGCTAGATATATTATTTCCTGTCCCTTTAATTCTACTCCTTAACTTCTCTTGTTATTACTTTACCTCTCTTCTGTGTATACCTCACTTATATCTTCCCTTCATTTTTCCCCTCCTTTATATCTTTTTCGCATTAAACTAAACAACTTATCCTGCCCCCTTTAACCTAATTCCCTTCTCTGCCTCACTTTATCCTATTCCCTCTCTACAAAATTTTAATAGATTTTGGAGGGTATTATATCCTTCTATGTGTGCATGTGGGGGGGATGTTGTTCCCTCTTTAAACTACTCTTAATGTAAAAGTAAGACTTTACTGTCTTTTCTTTGTCCAATTCTAATTTTCAAACAATCATTTTCTTCTTTGAGATACTAGATGTCTTTTTCTTGTTATTTTATTTATCTTTCATTTTTATTTTTTTATTTTTAAGTTTCTTTTTTTCAACATCTCTCATTTGATTTTTACAATCTTTTTAGAGTTCTAAAAAATATTTCTGGGCAGGTAACTATTAAATGTTATTCTTTGGGGTAGAGAGGGTTTTTTGTTTACATCAATGTTTTCCTTTGAAGACAAACACTGGTCTTCCCTATTCCCATAGTAACTTTCGATGGTTGGGTTATTTCTCCTTTATTCATTTTTTAAAATAACTAATTAGTGTGATCATGTTTAGTTCTGGAATGGGGGATACAGTGCCTCTGACTTCAGTTCACCTCTCTGACCTGTAATCCAAAACCAAGGACTTCACTCTCCTATAAGTGCCTGTAGTCAACAGCTATCCTGACCTACTGCTTCCAAATTTGCCAAGTATGTATTGGTTCCTTCTTTTTCAGGACTGGGTATCAGGAGCACAGATATCATCTTTGTCAGCTAAGGTTTCCTCAGTCTTCCCAGATTCAGACTCCCAAATCGCCATGTCTAGGAGGTGAAAGTTATTCTGAACCTAGCTGGTCCAAGACTCCCCATTTATTGTTTCAAAAGAAATTGTTTATATGTCTATCATATATGTCTAAAAATAAAATAATTACAAAAAACCCTAAGAAAATACACCTGAAGGACAGAGTCTAGGAAGAGAATGACTTATTGACTATAATTTTTTTAGCCCAATTTTCATGAAACCTTAACTACGATTATGGCAGTAATAAATGATGCCAAGACAATCTAATTATATATTTTGATTAAAATAAAGAACTTCACTATTTTCTTTGATTGGAAATATGTAACTGATGACTGTTAGGATTATTACTACGTGCTAAGTCGGTTGTCTGGTACTTAACAATTCTCTAGCTCAGAGTTCATACCTTTAAAAGAGTTTGCTCATTGGTCCTGTAAGGAGTTCCCACAAGCCCCCTCTGGGAGGATATCAGAAGCCAACATTGAGTGGGGAAGTCAGTCTGGATTGGGTCAAGAAGAAGAATTCCCAGGAGAACTTCAGGGAAGCTCGAGGAGATCCAGAGTGAGAATTCAGTGGATTCGCAAATCCAGCAGATTCACAAGTCTAAAGGAAAAGCCTGCTCATGGACTCCTGGGAGATGAACATCTAGGATTCAATTCTGTGAAACCCACAATACCATACTCTTAGAGGCAGAGTCTGATTCATTCCCACCTCTATCTTTGTGCTGGCTGGAGGCTTTGAATTTAGAGGGAGCTAAAGACTGAAGATTCAGAATTTTGAAGGAAACAATAGAGAATGTGCACTTTAACTCCTGGCTGCATTTTGGGATTACTGAACTAAAAGGAAGGCTGCCTCCAGAAGCTCCCCAAGAAACCTATCCCCAGAGAATGATTACATTTTAGAGAAAACAGAACATCACATTTTGGCGCCCAACGTGGGGCAAGGACTTTTGCTTATCCTAACTTTGGCTGACTCTGAGCCCTTTAGGGAGGTAGCCTGGACTTTACAGATGACACTATTTAGAGATTTTAGAACCACTAACCTACTTCAAGCCTCGTATGCTGCTTCTTTCCGGAGGACATTCTTATTTCCCTCAGGTATTAGTTCTCCTTAATTTAAGAATCCAATTTGTATTTATTTTGTATTTATCCACTATTTACTTATCTATGAACATACTATATTGCTCCAAGAAGAAGGTCACCATTAAAATCACAAACACTGTCAGATTTATTCCTATTTGATTTTCCCAGCATTTATGCCATTATATTTATTCAATAAATATCTGTTGATTGAGTAACATGCTAAATCATTTCCCCTCAACTTATAAGACATGAGTCAACATGGTCAATTATATAGTCATCTTTTGCCAAGTAGCAGCTTTACTTCTACAACAATGGAGACAATATAACTCTCTAAGACTTTAGATGACTCTGCTATTGTTTTCTTGTGTTCTATCAGGATATTTCAGTTTCAGTTATTTATTTTCTTTTTTTAATAGTAATATAGTATTTATTATGTGCTAGGCATTGCACTAAGCATTTTACAATGATTATTTCATTGGATTCTCAAAACAACCTAGAGAAGTACATGCTATTATTATTCCTATTTTATACATTAGAAAACTGAAGCAAACATTGGCTAAATGGCTCTCCCAGGGTTACACAGTTAGTAAATAATAGGATTTGAATTCAGATCTTCCTGACCACTGCCTAGTACTTGCTCCACTGCATCATCTTTGCTGCCTCAAGATAGAATTAGTAATGATTTTTTTTTAATTTTTTAATTATAACTTTTTTTTGACAGTATATATGCATGAGTAATTTTTTTTTTAAATAACATTATCCCTTGTATTCATTGTTCCAAATTTCCCCCTCCCTCCCTCTACTCCCTCCCCTAGATGACAGGCAAGTATACAGTATAGGTTGCAATATATGTGTGTAAATCCCATTTTCTTGTTGAACATTAAGTATTAGATTCTGAAGGTGTAAGTAACCTGGGTAGAAAGACAGTAGTGCTAACAATTTACATTCACTACCAGTGTTCCTTCTCTGGGTGTAGTTGTTTCTGTCCATCATTGATCAACTGGAAGTGAGTTGGATCTTCTTTATGTTGAAGATATCCACTTCCATCAGAATACATCTTCATACAACATTGAAGTGTACAGCGATCTTCTGGTTCTATACATTTCACTCAGCATCAATTGATGTAAGTCTCTCCAAGCCTTTCTGTATTCCTCCTGCTGGTCATTTCTTACAGAGCAATAATATTCCATAAACTTCATATACCATAATTGGCCTAACCATTCTCCAATTGATGGACATCCCTTCATCTTCGAGTTTCTAGCCACTATGAAAAGAGCTGTTGCAAACATTTTGGCACATACAGGTCCCGTTCCCCTCTTTAGTATTTCTTTGGGATATAAGCCCAATAGCAGCAATGCTGGATCAAAGGGTATGCACAGTTTGATAACTTTTTGGGCATAGTTCCAAACTGCTAACCAAAATTGTTGGATTCTTTCATATCTCCACCAACAATGTATTCGTGTATCAGTTTTCCCACATCCCCTCCAACATTCATCATTATTTGTTCCTGTCATCTTAGCCAATCTGACAGGTTTGTAGTGATATCTCAGAGTTGTCTTAATTTGCATTTCTCTGATCAGTAGTGATTTGGAACACTCTTTCATATGAGTGGATATAGTTTCAATTTCATCATCTGAGAATTGTCTGTTCATATACTTTGACCATTTATCAATTGGAGAATGGTTCACTTTCTTATAAATTAGGGTCAGTTCTCTATATATTTTGGAAATGAGACCTTTGTCAGAACCTTTACTTTTAAAAATATTTTCCCAATTTGATACTTCCCTTCTAAACTTGTATGCATTAGTATTGTTCTTACAGAAACTTTTTAGTTTGATGTAATCAAAATCTTCTATTTTGTGATCAATAATGGTCTCTAGTTCTCCTCTGGTCATAAATTCCTTCCTCCTCCACAGGTCTGAGAGGTAGACTATCCTCTGTTCCTCTAATCTATTTATGATCTCATTCTTTATTACTAAATCATGGACCCATTTTGATCTTACCTTGGTTGAGGGTGTTAAGTGTGGATCCATATCTAATTTCTGCCATATTAATTTCCAGTTTTCCCAACAGTTTTTTCCAAATAATGAATTTTTATCCCTAATGTTGATATCTTTGGGTTTGTCAAAGATTAGATTGTTATAGATGTACCCCTTTTTTGTCCTTTGTATCTAATCTGTTCCACTGATCTACTGGTCTATTTCTTAGCAGTACCAAAAGGTTTTGGTGACTGCTGCTATATAATATAGCTTTAGATCAGGTACACTTAGACCACCTTCCTCTGAGTTTTTTTTTTTTTTTTTTCATTAGTTCCCTTGCAATTCTCGACCTTTTATTCTTCCATATGAATTTTGTTGTTATTTTTTCTAGGTCATTAAAATAATTTCTGGGGAGTCTGATTGGTATAGCACTAAAAAAATAGATTAGTTTGTGGAGTATTGTCATCTTTATTATATTCGCTAGGCCTATCCAAGAGCACTGAATATCTTTCCAATTATTTAAATCTGACTTTATTTTTGTGGCAAGTGTTTTGTAATTTTTCTCATATAATTCCTGACTTTTCTTTGGTAGATGGAATCCCAAATACTTTATACTCTCAACCTTTGTTTGGAATGGAATTTCTCTTTGTATCTCTTGCTGTTGCATTTTGTTGGTGATATATAAAAATGCTGAGGATTTATGTGGATTTATTTTGTATCCTGCCACTTTGCTGAAATTTTGAATTATTTCTAATATCTTTTTAGCAGAGTCTTTGGGGTTCTCTAAGTATACGATCATGTCATCTGCAAAGAATGATAGTTTGATTTCCTCATTTCCTACTCTAATTCCTTGAATCTCTTTCGCAGCTCTTATTGCCGAGGCTAGCGTTTCTAGTACTATATTGAATAGTAATGGTGATAGTGGGCAACCTTGTTTCACTCCTGATCTTACTGGGAAAGGTTGTAGTTTATTTCTATTGCATATTATGCTTACTGACGGTCTTAAATATATGCTCCTGATTATTCTAAGGAATAGTCCATTTATTCCTATACTTTCAAAAGTTTTTAGTAGGAATGGATGTTGGATTTTGTCAAATGCTTTTTCTGCATCTATTGAGATGATCATATGGTTCTTATTAATTTGATTATTAATATGGTCAATTATATTAATAGTTTTCCTAATATTAAACCAGCCCTGCATTCCTGGAATAAATCCTACTTGATCATAGTGTATTATCATGGGGATGATTTTCTGAAGTCTTTTTGCTAATATCTTATTTAAGATTTTAGCATCAATATTCATTAAGGAAATTGGTCTATAATTTTATTTCTCAGTTTTCGATCTACCTGGTTTAGGTATCAGTACCATGTCTGTGTCATAAAAGGAGTTTGGTAGGACTCCTTCATCCCCTATTTTTTCAAATAATTTATATAACATTGGGGCTAATTGTTCTTTAAATGTTTGGTAGAATTCACATGTAAATCCATCTGGTCCTGGGGATTTTTTCCTGGGGAGTTGATTAATAGCTTGTTCTATTTCTTTTTCTGAAATGGGACTATTTAAGCAATTTATCTCCTCCTCTGTTAATCTAGGGAGCCTATATTTTTGGAGGAAGTCATCCATTTCACTTAAGTTATTAAATTTATTGGCATAAAGTTGGGCAAAGTAACTCCTTATTATTTCTCTAATTTCCTCTTCATTGGTGGAAAGATCCCCTTTTCCTTTGTAAGACTAACAATTTGATTTTCCTCTTTCTTTTTTCTGATCAAATTTACCAAAGGTTTATCTATTTTATTGGCTTTTTCATAAAACCAACTCTTGGTTTTATTTGTTAATTCAATAGTTTGTTTACTTTCAATATTATTGATTTCTCCTTTTAATTTTTGTATTTCAACTTTAATTTTTGGTTGGAGGTTTTTAATTTGGTCTTTTTCTAGCTTTTTAAGTTGCAAGCCCAATTTGTTAATCTTCTTTTTCTCTATTTTCTTCAAATAAGCCTCTAAAGACATAAAATTTCCCCTTATTACTGCTTTAGCTGCATCCCATAGATTTTGGTATGATGTCTCATCATTGTCATTATCTTGGGTGAAATTATTAATTGTTTCTATAATTTGCTGTTTTACCCAGTCATTCTTTAAGAGGAGATTGTTCATTTTCCAATTACTTTTTGGTCTATTTACCCCTAACTTTTTACTGAATGTAGCTTTTATTGCATTGTGATTTGAGAAGAAGGCATTTATTATTTCTGCCTTCCTACATTTAATTTTGAGATCTTTATGTCCTAATATATGGTCAATTTTTGTATAGGATCCATGAACTGCTGAGAAGAAAGTATATTCCTTTCCATTGCCATTCAGTTTTCTCCAAAGGTCTATTATACCTAGTTTTTCTAATGTTCTATTTACTTTTTAAAATTTCTTTCTTATTTGTTTTGTGGTTTGATTTGTCTAAATCTGAGAGTGCAAGGTTGAGCTCTCCCACTATTGCAGTTTTACTGTCTATTTCTTCTTGCAATTCTCTTAACTTTTCCTATAGAAAGTTAGATGCTATACCACTTGGTTCATATGTGTTTAGCATTGATATGGCTTCATTATTTATGCTACCTTTCTGCAGGATATAGTTTCCTTCCTTATTTTTTTTAACTAGATCAACTTCTGCTTTTGCTTGATCTTAGATAAGGACAGCTACCCCTGATTTTTTGGCTTTACCTGAAGCATAATAGGCTCTGTTCCACCCTTTTACCTTTACTCTGTATGTATCTCCCTGCTTTAAGTGTGTTTCCTGTAGACAACATATTGTAGTGTTCTGATTTTTGATCCAATCTGCTATCCGTCTCCGTTTGATGGGAGTGTTCATCCCATTCACATTTACAGTTAAAATTACTAATTCTGTATTTCCTGCCATCATAGTATCCCCAGATTATGCTTTTTCCCTTGACCCCCCTGATCCCCTTCCCTGATATTTAATTTATAGACCCCCCTTGTGATGCGCAGCCCTCCCTTTTTTTAGTATCCCTCCCCCCTCCCTCCAAGTCCCTTCACTTATTCTCCTTTTCCTTTTCCCTTTTCCTCTCCCCCCTTTTAATGAGGTGAGAGAAAATTCTCTGAAAAACAAATATGTCAATTATTTACTCTTTGAGCCTCTTCTGATGAGAGTAAGATTTACACAATGTTTCTCCCCCTCACTAAATTCCCTCAGATATGGTGTATTTTCTATGCCTCTTCCTGGGATGTAGTTTCCCTCTTTTTATCATTCCTTCCCCTTTCTCTGAAACGACCTCCTTCCCTTTACTATACCCCCCTTTTTTTTCTTTTATATCAGTAAAATCAAATTATCCATGAGTACTTTTTATATACTCACAACAGAGTTACAGTTCTCACAGGTTCTGTGTACCTTTTTCTGTTTCTCTTCAGTCTTGTGGATGTAGATCGACTTTTTTGTTTAAGTCTGGTTTTTTTCTTAGAAACATATAGAATTCCTCTATTTCATTGAATGACCATCTTCTTCCATGGAAAAAGATGCTAAACTTATCTGGGTAGTTCATTCTTGGTTTCAGTCCTTGATCTTTTCCCTTATGGAATATCCAGTTCCAGGCCCTTCTATCTTTTAATGTGGAGGAAGCCAGATCTTGAGTGACCCTTATTGTGGCACCTTGGTATTTAAATTGTTTTTTTTTTTTTTTTTTTTCCTAGCTGCTTGCAAGATTTTCTCCTTTGTGTGATAATTCTGCAGCTTAGCCACAATATTCTGTGGTGGTTTTTTTTTTAGGGTCTATTTCAGAAGGAGTTCTATGGATTCTTTCCACATCTACCTACCCTTCTGTTTCTATTATCTCTGGACAGTTCTCTTTGATAATTTCCTGTAAAATAGAATCTAGGTTCTTTTTTTGGTCATAGTTTTTGGGAAGTCCAATGATCTGCAGATTATCTCTCCTAGATCTATTTTCCAGGTCTATAGATTTTCCCAGTAAGTATTTGACATTATTCTCCAGCTTTTCATTTTTTTTTTTTGACTGATTCTTGGGTTCTCTGTGAATCATTCATTTCTATTTGTTCCATCCTGAATTTTAAGGAGTTATTTTCTTCTTTCACAGTTTTTAATTCTTTTTGTAAATGCCCAATTTCGTTTTTGAATGGTTTATTTTGCTCTATTGAATTTTTTTTCCATTTCCCTAATTTTTTTGAGAATTATTTTCTTTTTCCAATTCAGAAATTCTATTTTCTTGAGACTTTTTTGATCTTTTCCAATTCAGAAATCCTACTTTCCTGTGATTTTTTAACCTTTTCTAATTCACAAATTTTGTTTCCCTGCATCTCCTGTGAATTCTTTATTTTTTCCAACTCCAATTTCTGAACGATGTTATTCTCTATCATAGCTTCCCTTTTCTTTCCCCATTTTTCTTCAAACTCTCTTAACTTTTTAATAATCTCTTCTAGGAGAGAGTTATGTGATGGGGGGCAGGTATCGTTCCCCTTTAGGTTGTTATCTGCTGACTCTCTGCTGTTAACTTCCTCGGGATTGGATACCCGCTCTTTCTCTGTGTAGAATTAGTCAATGGTTCTTTTTGGCTTCTTACTCATACTTAAAAAACTTTTGGGGTCTGTTCCTGGGGTAGGAAATTATTTATTTATTTCTTTACCAGCTTCCTCCCAGACCGGATGGATGCAGTGGCTCCTGCACCTGAGCTAAGAGAGAGCTCTGGGAGAGAGTTTCCCACCCCCTCCCTGGAAGTGCCTCACAGGTGATCCGCAGGATTGTGCTGTGAGGGCGCTGTGTCCTAGCGGCTTCCCTGAGGTTTGAGACTGAACAGTAAAGGCGACATAAAGCCCAGCCTATGCGTCCCGGTGGGGCGTGAATGTCAGCAGCAGGTGACGTGAAAAGCCCCTGCGCTCAAACTGGAAGTATCTGCCAGAAACTGCGGTCCCTAATTCAAAGGTTCCACTTCTCTGGGACTTCCCGGAGCTGAGTTCCACAGCCTCCAGCTGAGCCAGGAACTATGTATTACCTTGGGCCTTATCTACCCACTTCTCAATCTCTTAACTACTCACAGGTGAAAGCTAGGGGCCACACCCACAGTGCTGAGATCTGCTGAGTCACCTCTGGGATCGGGGAAGATCTAATCTTGCTTTGAATTTTTTAAAGTGTCTTAGATTTCTCTTCTGAACTGCAGTTTTATAAGCAGAGAAGAGCTAACAGCCTGAGCCAGATTCTTCTATCTCAGTGGCTTCTCTGATCCCAGAGCTTTCCCCAGCACGATCGGTGCAGCGTGCCAGCACCCAACTGTCTGTGGAGGCTAGCATTTCTAATACAATATTGAATAGTAATGTTGATAGAGGACAACCTTGTTTTATTCCTGATCTTCTGGAAAAGGCTCCAGTTCATCTCCATTACATATTATGCTTACTGACGGTCTTAAATATATGCTCCTAACTACTTTAAGGAAAAGTCCATTCATTCCTATACTCTCAAGCATATTTAGTAGGAATGTATCTTGGATTTTATCAAATGCTTTTTCTGCATATATTGAGATGATCATGTGGTTTTTATTAATCTGATTATTAATGTTGTCAATTATACTAATGGTTTTCCTAATATTAACTAACCCTGCACTCCTGGTATAAATCCTACTTGATCATAGTGTATTATCATGGGGATGATTTTCTGAATTCTTTTTGCTAATATCTTATTTAAAATTTTAGCATCAATATTCATTAAGGAAATTGGTCTATAGTTTTCTTTCTCAGTTTTCGATCTACCTGGTTTAGGTATCAGTACCATGTCTGTGTCATAAAAGGAGTTTGGTAGGACTCCTTCATCCCCTATTTTTTTCAAATAATTTATATAACATTGGGGCTAATTGTTCTTTAAATGTTTGGTAGAATTCACATGTGAATCCATCTGGTCCTGGGGATTTTTTCCTGGGGAGTTGATTAATAGCTTGTTCTATTTCTTTTTCTAAAATGGTACTATTTAAGCAATTTATCTCCTCTTCTGTTAATCTAGGAAGCCTATATTTTTGGAGGAAGTCATCCATTTCATTTAAATTATCAAATTTATTGGCATAAAGTTGGGCAAAGTAACTCCTTATTATTTCTCTAATTTCCTCTTCATTGGTGGAAAGATCCCCCTTTTAATTTTAAGACTAACAATTTGATTTTCCTCTTCCCTTTTTCTGATCAGATTTACCAAAGGTTTATCTATTTTATTGGCTTTTTCATAAAACCAACTCTTGGTTTTATTTATTAATTCAATAGTTTTTTTTTTTTTTTTTTACTTTCAATATTATTGATTTCTTCTTTTAATTTTTGTATTTCAAGTTTGATTTTTGTTTGGAGGTTTTTAATTTGGTCTTTTTCTAGCTTTTTAAGTTGCAAGCCAATTCATTAATCTTCTCTTTCTCTATTTTGTTCAAATAAGCCTCTAAAGATATAAAATTTCCCCTTATTACTGCTTTAGCTGCATCCCACAGATTTTGGTATGATGTCTCATCATTGTCATTATCTTGGGTGAAATTATTTCTATAATTTGCTGTTTCACCCAGACATTCTTTAAGATGAGTTTATTCAGTTTCCACTAACATTTTGATCTATTTACCCCTAACTTCTTACTGAATATAGCTTTTATTGCATTGTGATCTGAGAAGAAGGCATGTTAGATCACTTCCGGATTGGGGTGGTTCTAGTATCTGGCTTTATATTTTAAATTGTCTTGAATTCTCTTCTGAACTGCTGTTTTATAAGCAGAGAAGAGCTAACAGCCTGTTCCAGATTCTTCTATCTCAGTGGCTTCTCTGATCCCAGAGTTCTCGCCAGCTTGATTGGCACAGTGTGCTAGCACCTAACCATCTGTGCTGGCCTTTTTTCTTCCTTCCCTGGGAACCGACCTTTTCTGTTGAAACTCCAGATTCTCTTCAGCTGGTAAATAGTGCTTCCAGTCCTTGTAGTTTCTATCAGTTCAGCATTATTTTTGAGGCTGATTTAACTAATTGGTAATGAGTGAAGAAGGGAACTTACAAAATCTCATGTATCTTCTCTGCCATCTTTGCTCCGCCCCTCAGTTATTTCTTCATATCAGGACAGCCAATTATAATATAATCCCAATCTGTGTTTTTTAATGAATGAATCCATTTTTTTTCTTTCTCTTTTAAACAGTCAAAACTTTTTTTGGACAAAAGTTCATTTCAACCCATCAATATCAAAGGAAAACAGATAAATATAATAAATAAATTTTAAATATAAATATATTTTTAAAAAATATAACATGTAGTTTCTGTACAGAGGCCTCCAAAGTTGATGGAATGTTACAATTAGGGAAGATTAACATAGAATTTTGGAACTGTAGAGTAAAACTTTCAAATTTCCTTAGGGGAATCCTAAACCTGGCCATCCTTCATTTGGATTTTAAAAGTGAAATGTAAGTAAGTAGAAATTTTTGGATTGTGCTTTTGTCTTTGAAACTCACTATTAAATTAAGATGTTAGGTACTAATGGGAAAACTCAACTTTATCTGTATCATCTTTATTAGGAAGAAAGAATTTAAAACTGAAAGGGATCCTTATTAATATAGATATCAGTACATGGCTAGAATTTCTCAGCCATCAAGCTGTGAGTAAGCATTTAATATTGTCAGGCATTGTGCTAAGGCTTGTACTCAAAAATTATTTCACAGTGATGTAGATAGATGGGATCTTAGTAATGAGAGAAACTGGAAGTAGATGAAATTAAAAGATATGAGATTATGCACAATGGCGTATACATACACAAAAACATATACATGCATATATATTTGTGTGCTAAACAAGCTCACATATAAAATCTTTATCCTTTCCATTTCAAAGAAATTTATAATCATCTGATTTGATGTTGAATGAACATATATTATTTGAGTTTAATGTCAATCTCAAATCAAAATCCAAATAAAAACCTGCATATCAGTTTAAAAAATAATAACATTTTATGAAAGTTTGAAAAAATGGTCTTCAAACAGTCAAGATAACAAAAAGGAAATTGAAACTAAAACAGTGGTACTCACTTCATAATATCAATATCTGTGCTTCAAACTTAATTTTCAAAGGCAATGATAACTCAGAATTAACTTTCAAATGTCAGATGACAATTAAAAATATTGCCACATGTCAGAAAAAAAAATATTACCTTTAAAAAAGTTTGGTGGAGGGAAGATTATTTCTGTCACTTTATCAATCTTAAAAGGTAATGAAGAGATGTCCTTTACCCCTCCAACTCTTTGAAAGGCACATATTTTTACTGTTTCCATTTACTTTCTTTCACTCATCCTTAAAATATAAAAGAGATTGTTGAGCTTGAGGCCAGCTCAGAAAAAAAAAAAAATGATTTTTCCCGTTCCAGAACAGCAGGATATTGAATTGTCCTCCCTGTAATCACCTGGACAGAACACTTTTCCTTCAATAGGAAAAAGGTCAAATTTTTCTATCCCTCTGATTCTTACACCTAACTCTCTGTTCATAACTTAGAAAACAAATTCATACATATTAAAATATCGTGTAAAACAGAACTATATATATATTTTAAAATAGGCAAATTAAAAAATTTCTTCTATAAAATTTAGATTTTGTTTTCCTCAATATTCATGGACCCTGTTATCCTATCAGTAATAACAGGACTGTTACAGGATTTTTATAAGTAAAAATACGTATAATAAAATATTTTCCATTTTGCTCAGGGTCCTTTCTTCTCAATTTTGACTGATTCTACTGCTTCTGAGAAAATTTAATAATATCAGTGCTTTTCTAAAGCCCTCAAAATTGACCCTATATAATTTTCAAGCCTGACTTGCAAAATGCCTTTGTAAATTGAAGTTTAAATTGTCTACCCACGATTAGTCCATTTATAATTCATATTGCTTAACAACTCATAGATTTTATTTAAGAATTCACTCATTCTCTGTAAAAATCTGTAGCTCAAAATTTCTATTTTTACTTGTACTCTTACAGGTCATGATTCCTTCATAAATTAAACTCTGAATGGTTCCTCCAGTCCAAAGTCAAATATCAAGTTCTTCTAAACAAGAAGTGGACGAAGGGAGAAAAAATGTGAACATATTTACTATAGAGAATTGTAAAGTACTTGCTAGCTCCTCTACAGAGAGTAGCTAAAATATAGGAAGAAAACATTCATAGAGGTGTTCAGAAATTCATGGAAAAGACAAATTTGGAGCTAGCACTAAATTTTATATGCAAATGTATAAAGTATAACTAACAGTCATGAAGAACAAGAAATGCAAATGTAAGAATGCAAATTTAATTTTAGAGATATCACTGAGAATTTATGAGGTTAAAATTCCATGCTTAGCATATAGCTATAGAAGGGTATATTTTATTTAAAATACAAATGAGAGATAAAAGGGGAGAGGAAGCAAAGTAGTACTATATATCAAAAGGTTTCACTAAAATTCAAGGAGAACTGCATTTAGAATAGGATGACCAGATTTTTTTGACAAATCATTGCTATGCATGAGAATACACTTGACCAGGTATCAACAATGAAGAGCAAAACATATTTTCATGATTATTACACTCTTGGAGATATAAAAAAAATAATTGGGTATAGACAACTATTATGAAGAAAAATATTATGGGGACAAAAGATATTGATATAAAAAATAGAAAAGCTTATAACCACACATTATCCAGACCAGAGGCCACTATTGTATAAGACTCCGATTGTCATATTTTCCTCCATGCACCCTCCTGGACTTGCTTTCCATCAGTTATATGAACTACATAGTTGATATAAAATGAAATTAAGTGGATTTTACAATGATCATAAAGAGCTATCCACCTCTAGAAAAAGAAATGATAGAATTTGAGTGCAGACTGAACCACACTTTTAAAACTTTCTTGTGCTTTTCTTTGCTGAGAGGTCTATGTTTTGATTCACAATATGATTAGTATGAAAATATATTTTGCTTGACTACATACATATAACTTACATCAAATTGCTTGCCTTCTCATTGAGGCAGAAATTAATGAAGGATCAGAGACAATTTGACCTCAAAAATATTTAAAGAATGTTAATATTGCTGTTACATATAGCTTGAGAAAATAAAAGATTACTTTAAAAAAAAAACAAATAAGATATATTAAATAGCTAGTGGATCAAGTCTGCCAATTCAGTGAGCAATGGCATTATGACTAATGACATTAACACGGCTAATATCTAAATCAGGCTCTGAGATGTGCAATGTCTTTTATATATGTACTTTTATTTGATCCTCACAGCAAACTTGTAAGAGAAATTTTATTATACTTATTTTTAAGATAAACTCTCTGAATGGCAGAAACTAGGCATGGACTCACATTTAACACTACATACTAAGATAAGATCAAAATGGGTCCAAGATTAAGGCATAAAGATCAAAATCATAAATAAATTGGAGGAACATGGGATGGTTTACCTCTCAGACTTGTGGAGGAGGAAAGAGTTTGTGTCCAAGGGAAAACTAGAGACCATTATTGATCACACAATAGAAAATTTTGATTACGCCAAATTAAAAAGTTTCTGCACAAACAAAACTAATGCAAACAAGATTAGAAGGGAAGTAACAAATTGGGAAAACATTTTTACAGTTAAAGGTTCTGATAAAGGCCTCATCTCCAAAATATACAGAGAATTGACTTTAATTTATAAGAAATCAAGCCATTCTCCAATTGATAAATGGTCAAAGGATATGAACAATTTTCAGATGATGAAGTTGAAACTATTTCCACTCATATGAAAGAGTGTTCCAAATCACTATTGATCAGAGAAATGCAAATTAAGACAACTCTGAGATATCATTACACACCTGTCAGATTGGCTAAGATGCCAGGAACAAATAATAATGAATGTTGGAGGGGCTGTGGGAAAACTGGGACACTGATGCATTGTTGGTGGAGTTGTGAAAGAATCCAGCCATTCTGGAGAGCAATCTGGAATTATGCCGCAAAATTTATTAATATGTGCATACCTTTTGACCCAGCAGTGCTACTTACTGGGCTTATATCCCAAGGAAATACTAAAAAAGGGAAAGGGACCTGTATGTGCCAAAATATTTGTGGCAGCCCTTTTCATAGTGGCTAGAAACTGGAAAATGAATGGATGTCCATCAATTGGAGAACGATTGGGTAAATTATGGTATATGAATGTTATGGAATATTATTGTTCTATAAGAAATGACCAACAGGAGGAATACAGAGAGGCTTGGAGAGACTTACATCAGCTGATGCTGAGTGAAATGAGCAGAACTAGGCTATCATTACACACTTCAACAATGATACTGTATGAGGATGTATTTTGATGGAAGTGGATATCTTCAACATAGAGAAGAGCTAATCCAATACCAATTTATCAGTGATGGACAGAATCAGCTACATCCAAAAACTGGGAAATGAGTGTAAACTGTGAGCATTGTTTTTTTGTTTTGTTTTGTTTTGTTTTTCTTCCCAGGTTATTTTTACCTTCCGAATACAATCCTTCCTTTGCAAAAACAACAACAACAAAATTAGATTCTGCACATATATACTGTACCTAGGATATACTATAAGATATTTAATATGTATGGGAATGCCTGCCATCTAGAGGAGGGGATGGAGAGAAGGAGGGGAAAAATTCTGAACACAAGGGAGTACAAGGGATAATGTTGTAAAAAAAAATTACCTATTCATATGTACTGTCAAAGAAAATGTTATAATTATAAAAATTAATAAAAAAATAATCAAGAGGAAAAAAACAAAACAAAAAACAATGAGGTGATTCAGACCAGTTCTAATAGACATGATGGAGAGAGCCATAGGCATCCAGAGAAAGGACTATGGAGACTGAATGTGGATCACAGTGTTGTATTTTGATCTTCTTGTTCTTATTGTTGTTTGCTTACTTGTTTTTTTCTTTATCATTTTTTTCATTTTTGATCTGATTTTTCTTGTGTAGCATGATAAATGTGATAAATATGTTTAGACGAATTGCACATATTTAACCTATATAGGATTTATTGCTGTTTGGAGGAAAGAGGAGGGAAGGAAAAAAATGGAATACAAGGTTTTGAAAGGGAAAAAAAAAAGATAAACACCCTGAGACTGAGAAAGGTAAAGCAATGTGTTTGTAGTCACACAAGGAAATATATGAGGCAGGATTTGAACTGTGGTCTTCTTTATTTGGATACAATATTCTCTCCATGATATTACTTAAAAACTTAATAAATGTCTCTTGACAAAATAAAAGTCTGTTGATTTACACTTGGACTATGCACAGTCAATGACAATATTGATAATCTAATATTATGTGCTTATTGTCCTGCCTCCTTCCCCTATTCCAACTCTGAATTTCCTTCAGAAGCCAGAATTCCAAGTTATGCCTCTTCAAGATCAATAAGAATTAACTGTATGCTATGGCAACTGAGAGAACTAATACAATTAGCTCAGGCTACAGGTATAATTAATATATAAATTTTTAAGAGTTTCAGCCCTCTACATTTCCTGCTTTCTTTTGTTTTAAAACACAGGTGGTCACTCCATCCCTGATTTCTCAGGAAAGGGGGTGAAAACACCAAAAAGGAGGTGATCACACCTTCCCTAACTGCTGAGAAATTCATGAAAAACACCACAGGGAAGTAGGAAGTTAAGCCAGATATTGTTAGCGGGTTTCTGGGCTGAAGGGTCTTACTAGAAACAGGTATGCACAAATCAATCAGCATGGAGGATATTACACAAGTACATAGCAATAAAGCACAGGCTAGCAGTGATGACTCTCCCCACAGCCTGTGCAGGCTCAATGTGGTATAATAAACATGAATTATACGTGCAAGTAGTGATATAACAAACAATATAAAGCAATATGGTATTGTAAAAGATTTCCAGAAGTCCTAGAAGAAGGATATGTAAATAACAATCACACATATGCCTCCTTCCACAGCCAAAAGATAGTCCAAAACCAATCTATTGTCCATTATTTCATGTGTCAGGGAATCCAATGATCCCTGCAAGTTTTTTAAAGTCCTGCAACAGTCTCATCATGTCTCATGAAATCCAATGATAAGATATTAGGAAAAAAAGACTACAGAAAATCACCCCCAGGTTAATACATTATGATCAAGTAGGATTTATACCAGTAATGCAGGGCTGGGTCAGCATTAGGAAAACTTTAACTATAATGGACCATATTAATAACCAATTAACAAAAACCATATGATCATTTCAATAGATGCAGGAAAAGCATTTGATAAAATCCAACATCCATTCCTATTAAAAACATTTGAGAGTATAGGCAGAAATAGACTTTTTCTTAAAATAATCAGTAGTATCTATTTAAAACCATCAGTAAGCATCATATGTAATGGGTATAAACTGGAACCATCCCCAATAAGATCGGGAATGAAACAAGGTTGTCCATTATGACGATTCTATTCAATATTGTATTAGAAATTTTAGCTTTGGCATGAAGAGTTTAGAAAAATATTAAAGGAATTAGAGTAGGTAATGAGGAAACCAAATTATCATTCTTTGCTGATGATATGATTTTATAATTAGAAAACCAAAGAGATTCTACTAAAAACAATCTTTAAGAAATAATCCACACTTTTAGCAAAATTGCACGATACAAAATCAACCCACATAAGTCATTAGAATTCTTACATATCACTAACAAAATCAAATAGTTAGAGTTGCAAAGAGAAATTCCATTTAAAGTAACTACTGATAGTATAAAATATTTAGGAATCTATCTGCCAAGGGAAAATCAGAAACTATATGAGCAAAACTACAAAACACTTTCCAGACAAATAAAGACAGCTTTAACCAATTGGAAAAAAATATTAAATGCTCTTGGATTGGGTGAGCAAATATAATAAAGATTACAATACTGTCTAAACTAATCTATTTGTTTAGCGCTATACCAATCAGACTCCCCCCAAAAAAACAAACAAAAAATAAAAAACAAAAAACAAAAAAAAACTATTTTAATGACCTAGAAAAAATAACAACAAAGTTCATATGGAAAAATAAAAGGTCAAGACTTTCAAAGGAATTAATGAAAAAAAAATTAAATGGAGGTGCCCTAGCTGTACCACAACTAAAATTATATTACAAAGTAGCAGTTACCAAAACCATATGGTATTGGCTAAGAAATAGACTAGTTGATCAGTGGAATAGGTTAGGTTCAAAGGACAAAACGGCCAATAACTTTAATAATCTAGTGTTTGACAAACCCAAAGACCCAGCATAAGAACTCATTGTTTGGCAAAAGTTGCTGGGAAAATTGGAAAGTAGTATGGCAGAAACTAGGCATTGTTCCACCCTTAACACTTTAGACTAAGATTAGGTCAAAATGGGTTCATGACCTAGACATAAAGAATGAGATTATAAATAATTTAGAAGAACATAGGGTAGTTTACCTCTGAGGCCTGTGGAAGAGGAAGGGATTTATGACCAAAGAAGAACTAGAGATCATTATTGATCACAAAGTAGAAAATTTTGATTATATAAAATTGAAAAGTTTTTGTATAAACAAAACTAATACAGATAAGATTATAAGGGAAGCAATAAACTGGGAAAACATTTTTACAATCAAAGGTTCTGATAAAGGCCTCATTTCCAAATTATATAAGGTATTGACTCTAATTTATAAGAAATCAAGCCATTCTCCAATTCATAAATGTTCAAAGGATATGAATAGATAATTCTCAGATGAAGAAATTGAAAATATTTCTAGTCATATGAAAAGATGCTCCAAGTCATTATTAATCAGAGAAATGCAAATTAAGACAACTCTGAGATATTACTACATACCTCTCATATTGGCTAGAATGACAGGGAAAGAAAATGTGTAATGTTGGAGGGGATGTGGGAAAACAGGGACACTGATATGTTGTTGGTGAAATTGTGAATATATCCAGCCAGACTGGAGAGCAGTTTGGAACTATGCTCAAAAAGTTATCAAACTATGTATATCATATGGCAACATTGAGCTTTCAGATCCCCTACTTTACCACGTTGAAAGCTTTGACAAGTCTTCTGGAAGTCCCTTTACAAAAGGGACTCTGTCTTCCCATGTTTGGATCTGGGGAAGTCTGTATCATACTCTGGTTATAAAATGTATGTGTGCCCACTGTGGCACAGCATCTTATCATCTCCTCTAAAGGAACATTCTTGTGTAGTCCTAGTATAATTCTTCTACAAACTTGCATTTTCTTGAGCAAGTTGCTTTATCATAATTTCTCTTACTGCATTTACACCAATACTTTATGTGACAGCTGCCTGCAAACGTTCCACAAAATCAGCAAAGGGTTCATTTGGCCCTTGTGCTATTTTTGTAAAGGCCTTTCCCTTGCCCTGTTTATCTTGGATAAAGCACCATGCTTTTATAGCAACACAAGCAATTTGCTCATATGCTGCTATGGAGTAATTAGTCTGTACTGAAATGTCTGCTTAAGAACCTACACCTGTTAGTTAATCATAGGTTATTGGAGTATTAACTACACTATGACTATTTCATTGGGCTTGTATCCTACAGAGCTCACTATATTCAGGAATCCACAACAAGTTTTGTCCAGGTTGTAAGCATGTCCTTGCTATAGATTTCCAGTCACTAGGGGTTAAGACTTCATAATTCTGTAATAACATCTTAATATAAGATGATGTAGCCCCATAAAGAGTTCAAGCCTTTTTCCGGTCTGATAATTTGTACATTAAAAGGAGTGTATCTTCTCCTTCCTTGACCTGAAGAGTTAAGCTGCTCAATCACAGAATCACAGGATACATTTCTGGCCAATTGCATTATGTTGTGTGTGTGTGTGTGTGTGTGTGTATACATATATACATATATATATATATATATATATATATATATATATATATATACATGCATAATTTCCTTAGGAAAATATCAGAACCTTAATCATTGTAATAGTCACATAGGTTATCTCCTACTTGTCTCGTTATCTGCCTCTATTTCTTCTTCCTTGAAGAACCAAGGGGATGTACATCCTAATGTATCTAAGTGTCCACCAATTTGCTCCCAAGTTACAAGTAAACCTTGCCTCTTTATCAACTTATGTATGCTTTCTATAGAACTCCCTTGGGGCAGGGGTGGGGGAGAATCTTTTCCTAATATCTGTCCCATTTCAGCTAAACAAAGTTTCTAGTTTAGCTCTTAACAAAGTAAGTTCTCCCTTTGTCTATTAAAATACCCTATTTTCTGGTCCCTGGGACTTCCTCAGTGAAATTAGGGTCCTAGATTCATATTGGGTGCCAATTGTATTGTTTAGCTCCATGGAGGCCTAAGGATCAGCCAGAGTCAGGATAAATCAAAGTCCTTGGTTTTTAGGGGGAGAAGTTAAAGAAGCAGCCAAGCAGAATCTTGAATTCTCAAGTTCAGAGCCACCAGCCTTCCTCATCCTTGTCCTACAGACAAGTGACTCCAGCCTCTCTCACTCCACCATCTTGT